>NW_026690898.1:1248220-1560275 GCF_020826845.1 Diceros bicornis minor | reverse complement strand
TTAGCTTTCTACTAAAAAAATGGTTTTTTGATTTTTTCCGTGTAGAAAGCTCTCTATAACCATTGACTGAAGGGAAGAAGAATACATAGGAAAATGTCTCTTGGGCTGTGCTATAACGGACAGTTTTGAAACTTATTTACTAAGAAATCTGGGTCAGGATGCACCTGTACATCAGTTTCAACTCAGCACAAAGTTTATTATGTAACTGAAGTTAAGCTTTCTGAAGATACCATTGGAAGATTTCAGAGCATCAATTCCTCACTGTGTGGATGTGTTGTTATTTGCAACCAAATTTTTCAAATCCTGGGTAGATATTTTTTATTTTAAAATTATCTTGAATGATGATTTACTCCAGGACTAGATTTATGGGTAAAGACCAGAAATATATTATCATATTTTGCTCATTTTTGGATGATTGATACATGCTTAATACTCAGAAGAATTTCTCTGCTTGCCTGTAGATTAAATTTTTAATAAAATGTTTGTCCATGTAAATTTGAGAATTTATTTGAATCACTTTAATTAGTCTCTGTATATTATGCTCTTGAAAAATTCTTACAGGGTGAGGCAGGTGGTTAGTGATGTGCTGTAATGGTCTCAACCATTTAGAATTAATCTCTAGCTGGCAATGGAGCTTTGTTGACTGTAACACTGCAATTTCCTTGGCTTATAGAAAATATTTTAATTATCATTTTATGGTTCAAGAATCTTTGGATCTCAGCTTGTAAAGTGTTGTGGGTAGGCAGTGAATAGGGAATATGATCACTGGAAATGTTCTCAATGAAAACCTCCTTTTTAGAAATTCGGAGTTTAAAAGGCTTTTTAGAGGCTTTGAGAAGCCCTGGAGCCTCAATGACCTGTGACATTTAAGGAAAACCGATTCAGAGTTAATTTGAACACAGGGCGCAGTTTGCACCATGGATCTGTTAGTGTCCTGTTGAATTCTACTATGGTATACTGTGTTTGGAAACATTGTGTTTATGTATACACATACCAGAAAGATTTCTTGCCATCAAAATCAGTTAGTTTCTTTCACTAAATAAATTTGAACAATTTTTAAAGTCAATACCAGTTAAAATGGTGTTTGCTGAGCTTATTTTGCAGTTATCTCAGAGTTTTTTAAAAAATGTCATTTTTTAAATTTCCAAAGTTTGTTTAAGAAACATTTTAAGGAGGATGGGAAAGTGTGAAATCACAAAGCCAGAATGGCTAGAAATCATTGAGTTAAGGAAACTGGTTTTTAAAATTTTCTGTGATGTCATTAATTGCAGGAAAGTATGACTCTCTTAGATCTCATTTTTTGTTATTCCCTATTTCTCAGTTCAGCATGTGCTTTCTTCATCTTTTCCTCTTTTTTCTCTCAAATATCCTGTATATGCTACTAAATCTAAGATCGCTTCTTATCCTTTGAAAACTCAATAAATCGTTAAGCAGGAGCCTTAGTAATAGGATACTCTGTTTCCAAATAGAATTTACCAAATTAAAATTTTCACACAATTTCCTAGGATTGTGGTTAATCTAGGTTACTGTAAAGTATTTAGGCTTTTTTAACTGATAAGGCTAAAAGAATTGTATATGACTTGACTTTGCAAGACATTAGTTTTATCTACATAGGTATGAGATCATGTGGGGGCAAACATTAATGTGTAGTTACCCCTTTTTTATACAGTAGCCTCCCCTTATCCACGGGGGATGTGTTACAAGACCCCAAGTGGATGCCTGAAACTGCGGATAATACAGAGCCCTGTGTATACTATTATCTTTCCTATGCATTCATACCTGTGATACAGTCTAATTTATAAATTAGGCACAGTAAGAGATTAACAACAACAATAATAAAATAGACCAGTTATAACCATATACTGTAAAAATAGTTCTGTGAATGTGCTCTCTCTCTCTCAAGATACCTTATTGTACTGTACTCGCCCTTCCTCTTGTGAGGATGTGAGATGATACAATGCCTACATGTTGAGATGAAGTGAGGTGAATGATCTAGGCATTGTGATGTAGCGCTAGGTTAATATTGACCTTCTGACAATACATGAAGAGGATCATTGAGCCGTGATGATGTTGATGGTTGGATGTCATAAGCAGATGATGTCCATGGTTGTTAGAACACAAGCACTGTGATACTGCGATAGTCAATCTGATAACTGAGATAGCTACTAAGTGACTAATGGGCAGGTAGCTTATGCAGCGTGGATACGCTGGACAAAGGGATGATTCACGTCCCAGGTGGGGTGGAGCGAGATTTCATCATGCTACTCAGAACAGCACGAAATTTAAAACTTACGAAGTTGGGAATTTTCTATTTAATATTTTCAGACCACAGTTGACTGCAGGTACCTGAAACTGTGGAAGGCAAAACTGCGTATAAGCGGGGAAGACTGTACTGTTGAAATAGTTGCTTATTTAAGATCTTGACGACTGGTGGGTTACATATGATATAGTTGGGTTTAAAAATAAGAGTATTTTTTGTGGTGAAGAGATAAAGAATAGATGGAGAAAACTTTTTTGTATTTTTTAAGGAAAATTTAAAAACATGCAGAAATAGAAAAGTTGCAGCCCCAATTTTGGTCCTTGGACCAGCAGCATTGGCGTCACTTGGGAGCTTGTTCAAAATGTAAAACCTTGGCCCCTAGCCCAGACCTTCTGAATCAGAATCTTCATTTTAACAAGATTCTCCAGTAATTCGTATTCATATTAAATTCATACGCATATATATGAAGCGGTTCATTCAGCACCTTGCCGCTTTTTTTGTTACTGATGTTGTTATACATCGTTTTTATTTTCTGGGAACTCCCAAAGAACGGTGTCATAGGCCCTGCCATCAAGAGGCTGGGTACATTTCATTGCTCTAGAAACAATAATGCAACCAATAATCATTGAGCTCTCAACTCTGACTGAGCCAGGCATGGTGCACAGTACATGGTGCATTATGTGAATTTATCACAGTTCATCCTCACAAAACTCCTGTGATGTTCACAGTATTATGAGTCCCATTCTCTAGAAGGAGAAACCAGATTTATAACCATTAAAAAAAATTAAAAAAAAAAAGCTATTGGGGCCAGCCTGGTGGTGTAGTGGTTAAGTTCACGTGCTGTCCTTCCGCGGCCCAGGGTTCGCAGGTTCGGATCCTGGGCGCAGATGTATGCACCACTTATCAAGCCGTGCTGTGGCAAGTGTCCCACAGAAAATGGAGGAAGATGGGCACAGATGTTAGCCCAGGGCCAGTCTTCCTCAGCAAAAAGAGGAGGATTGGCAGCAGATGTTAGCTCAGGGCTAATCTTTCTCACCAAAAAAAAAAATAAATTTCAAACTTCACTTGGATTTCATTGACTTTCCCATTAATGCTCTCTTTCTATTCCAGGATTCAACCCAGGGTACCATGTTATGTTTAATTGTCAGCTCTCTCCAGTGTCCTCTGTTCTGTGAGAGTTTCTTAGCCTTTGTTTGATTTCCTTAACAGTCATCAGCAGTACTGGCTAGGTGTCCTGTAGAATGTCCCCCAGTTTGGATTAGTCTGATATTTTTGTTAGGATAAACTAGGGTTATCAGTTTTTAGCACGAATATCACAGAGATGAAGGGTTCTTCCAGTCACATCGTATGGGGAGCATAATATCCACGTGACATTACTGTTGATGATAACGTCCATCACTTGGCCAAGGTAGTATTTGCCAGGTTTCTCCACTGTAAAGTTACTGTTTGTTTTTCCCTTTCCGTGCTGTATTCTTTGGAAGCAAGTGACTGTGTCTGGCTCACTCTCAAGGGGGTGGAGGGAGTGGGAATTAAGTTCCATCTCCTGCTGGGAGGGAGTGTCTACATATATTATAATGGAATTCTTCTGTAGAGAAGTCGTTTCTCCCCCGTTTAGTCACTCATTCATTTATATAAGCATGGACTTATGTATATGTATTTTATACTTTGGGCTATAATCCAATGAATTTATTTTGTTGCTCAAATTGTTCTAGCCTTGCCCATTGTGAGCTTTCTGTCGAGTTGGCTTCTGTGTCCTTTTTACACATTCCCATTCTTTTGCCCTAGAGTCACTCATTTCTCCAAAGAGCTCTGGTTCCTTTTATTGGAGAAAAGGGTATTAGAAAGCAGATTGGGGTGCTGGGTATGCTCATTGCTACTCAGGTGTCACTACTTCTAGGCCCTCTCAGCAGACAAAGCAGACAGAGCTAGTAACATATGTATATATAGTAAACCACGTATATCGGCATATCTATAGTTCTTTCTGTATCTGTCCATCTGTATACATATTAAGGTAAACTTGAGTTTGTACTGATGTCTCCAGCTATAATCCTGAACTACAGGATTCATCCTAACCTTCCTTTCTTGCTCCTTTATAATTTCTATCTCCAACAGAGAAACCTGGTTCCCACCATCCTCTACCTACCATCCATACTCTTCACCCTCAGCATATGGGTAAAGCAGTTGCAGAATTTCTAGGCTATTCTCACAGAAGAAACAAATTTACCAACTAGAATACAGTGTTTGCATACAGTGTACAGTTCCTATTATATTTAGCCTTACAGTTTCTAGTCAAAACATCCGTTTTCCAAAGTTACTCAAGTTAGCTTCTGCCCCCCAACCCCCTTCAGTATGGTGATATCATAAATTTATAATAATGTTAGAGTCATTTGTCACAGTTTGCATTCCATCCTGGGATACTCAGTCACATGGGTTGATTTTTTTTAAACTTGCCCGTGTTACATATACTCTGTGCTACACGGTTTTGTGGGCTTTCACAAATGCATAGAATCATTTATTCTCCGCCACAGTACTGTCAGAACGATTCCGTCATCTAAAAGTTCCCCTGTGTGTCCCAGATTTATGGAATCAAAATTTTCATTTTAACAATATTCCCAGGAGATTTGTATGCATATGAAATTCATATGCATATATATGAAGCTATTCACCTGGAGTCATTCAGTATCTTGCCATGTTTTAAAATTATAAATTAACTTGGAGAAAGATATTATGACCTAGAGATGATAATGGAATGGCCAGGTTTAAATACACAGTCAAGGAAGTGAGTATATTCAAATTCATGGGGCATGTAGGTATGCAAGTGAGGTGAAAGAAAATAGAATTGGGCAAATTATTGGACTAAAGTAGTGGGCTGTATGGCAGGTTTTCACAGAGCTCTTTAAGTTTTGTCCTCTTGATAATGATGAGCAATGATGTAGTTTGGAAAGAAGGAAGAACAAATGGTATCCAGAGGCATGATGGAGAGGAAGGTTTTTTACAGAGGTCATAGTCCCCAACAAAGATGTGCAAGTTCCCTAATAAAGAGAATGTGTTGGACATCCTAGCTTTGCAGTTCTTTACCCTGAGGTTTATTCAGTGTTCTGCTGAAGTTGTTGTGTGGTTTAGTCCCAGGTGGAGGAAGGAGAAAAAAGGAAGCATAGCTGAATAAATGCTACCTGTATTGAGGGATACCCCTGGGAGTGTAATACAGTCCATGTGAATGGACTGGTCAGAACCACAGATTTTAAGGAGGTACTCTAGGAATCTCTTGTACCAGAATCAAGTTCTTATGTATGAATGACTGAGAAAATTGCTTTTCATAATTAAGAGTATATTATCTGTCCCTGTGATATGAGGTGACTGCTTAGTCAAAAGTCAGCTTTAAGTAAATGTTAAACTGCGTTCAAAAGCTTCCTTGGTGTGGATAGATTAAGTGAGATCTAAGTTATCTTTGGGATTAAAATACACAGACGTGAAAAGTTCTGGGTAATTACGCGCTACTGGCTTTTGGGATCTAATGTCTACAGTATCTCTCAGAGCTGAGGCATAAGGCACAAAAATAGTAGGGGGCTCTTTTCTTAATGAAAACCTTCTGTTAGCTATTTCACATCTCTGTTGTTGCTGCTTTCAGAACTACAGTTCTGTGTCCTCAGATAGTTATTAAATTTAGATGATTGAGCAAGTACTGTGTGGTAGATACCATCACATACTAAAATTTGAGATTCTTCTCTGAAGCTTATAATCAAGAAAGAGACCTTAGCCTTAAATATTTGTAGCATCAGGTGGATACGGTAAATACAGAGAGATACAGTCTGCACCACTTCAAAGGTAGGAGACAGAGAAGTTTGATCATAAGACAAATGGTTGATTTCTACATCAAGCTCAATATCAGAATCAATTTTTTTTTTTTTTTGGTGAGAAAGATCAGCCCTGAGCTAACATCCATGCCAGTCTTCCTCTTTTTGCTGAGGAAGGCTGGCCCTGAGGCAACATCCATGCCGATCTTCCTCCACTTTATGTGGGACGCCACCACAGCATGGCCTGATAAGCAGTGTGTCGGTGTGCGCCCGGGATCCGAACCCGGGCCGCCAGCAGCGGAGCGTGAGCACTTAACTGCTACCCCACGGGGCTGGCCCCCAGAATGAATTTTTCTTTTTTGAGATCATTCAAAATGCTGATAATCTTAAATTTTATGTATGTTAAAGTCCTGGTAATGTGACTTTTATGATGGTGAGATATTTTGACAGGGTTAGACAATAAGTCAAGAGTAATTTTTATACCCAGGAAAAATGATGTTAGAAGGCAATAAATACTATGCTGACAAGTTTATGTAAAGGAATGGGGCCATTGGAGAAGAGTGAAGTTACAGTCTAAATTCCCTCAGAGAAGACTATTCTTGTTTTAGTGCTTGAGGTAGATTATAATATGATTACTGCCATTTGATGCAACTACTACAGTATTCCCAGTTGTAAATGACTAAATCCTGAATTACATTAATAAAAGGAAGAAGTTTGATCTGAAAGGAAATTAAGAAAATAAGAATTACAATTAGCTGTACATGAGTACTAAAAATGTACAAAATCTTCTCTTTATTCCAGTGTTAGCATGTATTTTATACCAAAGGATTGACCTAGTGTGCAGTAGCTTATCTCTGTCCAATCAAACTTTCTGCAGTGATAGAAGAGTTTTATATCTGCACTGTCACATGTGGCTACTGAGTACTTGAAATAAAGCAAAGGTGACTGAGGAACTGAAATTTTAATTTTATATAATTTCAGTTAATTAAAATGAACATTTAAATAGCCATGTGCCTACTTGTTGTAATTATAAATGATAGAATTAGAGATTTTTATCATGTCGTTAATATTATAACAAATTGCATGTGTTTTATGAAACTATTAGTGACTTTGAATTGTATCTATCTATAGTCCTTATTTCTCATCTGATTCTCTGCTTACTAGAGAAGCTTTTGAGTTTACTATTTGACCTCAGATTCAATGTGACTAAACCCAAATTTAAATGATGTAAGCCAGGTGATAATCAGAATTTTTAGGACAAGGTACTATTAGGTTTTGATGGTTTGAATGAGAACAAAGGGGAGCCCTACAATTGCTTCAGAGTTTATCAGCAGCAGAGAATCCTCCCTCACCTCTTCCAGCTCCTGGTGGTACCTGCTTCCCTGTCTTGTGGCAGCAGATCTCCAATCTCTGCCTACGTCTTTCATGTGATCTTCTTCCCTCCTTGTCTCTGGGTCCTCTCCTCTTATAAGGACACCAGTCATTGAATTGAGGGCCCACCCTAAATCCAGGATGAGTTCATCTGCGGATCTTTAATCACATCTGCAAAGACCTGTTTCCAAATAAGGTCACATTCTGAGGTTCCGGGTGAACTTGAATCTTTGGGAGATGTTATTCAACCGACTACATCCTCTACCCTCAAGTTGAGGTTGGGAGCTGGCTCAGGCAGATATGAATGGTAACAATATCAGAGGAGTTGTTTTCACCAACAATAAAGGAGGAGTTGTTTTCCTCAAAAGTACTTGATTCAATGTAATAAACTTAAAAATCATAATGTTTTTTGAAATCATGATGGTGATTCTTAAATTCATATGGAAGAGAAAATTTACAAAATGAAATAATTTTTGAGAAGCAACCACCAAACAAAAGAAACATGAAGGAGAAAAAGGACAAAGGTGACATATCAAAGCATTTCCCGAGTTCTGTTAACAAAAACGGCAAATTAACGTACACATAGACCAAGTCTCTCCACTGAAGCAACCGTTCAGTTGGACAATACTGACAGAATCATGTGTTTCAGAACTCGGAAATATAATATAAAACTTACAGCATCCAGAAGAGTGATTAATGAAGGAAACATGGCTGAATTTGGGTAAGAAAGCACTGTGGTGTTTTTGGTTAATGCCTACCCGCTGCCATCTCTGGTACAGCAGAGGTCGTGAGGATGGGAGGAAAGATTCCTTGCATGGCTCCCTCATGCCAGGAGACAAATACTAACCTGCTTCTTAAAACAGGGTGATTATGTGACGGGGTGGTAGTGATCTGTCTTTCGGGCCCCTGAGGGAACAGCGCAGAAGGTGACACGTATTTCTCCCCCTCAGGCTGGAGGGACTTTCCTGGTGGTGTCATTGTCTGATGAAACATTTAAAGGTCTATGCTACTGGTAGATGCCTGCGCAAGGGATGATGTCCAGGACAGGAGAGAGACATAAATAGCTGGAAAGGAGGCATCTGAGGAGAAAGTTTTTTGGGGAATGAAAGCTTAGAAAGGCCACTGCATCTACCAGAGAAGCTGGAGTGTAATGTACACGCCCAGGATTGGATGGGTGCTCAGAGAACTGAGAAGACCTGGGATTGCACCTCTGGCAGATTTGTGGGCTCCATGCAGGTAGGGAGTGAAGTCTAAGGAAGAAATGCAGGGGTACCTACTGTAAAGGCTGGAGATTTTAATTTTATCTTTTTTTAAAATGTGTTCTTTTATTTATTTATTTATTTATTTCTCCCCCAAAGCCCCAGTAGATAGTTGTATGTCATAGTTGCACATCCTTCTAGTTGTTGTATGTGGGACACGGCCTCAGCATGGCCAGAGAAGCTGTGCATTGGTGCGTGCCGGGAATCCGAACCCGCGCCGCCAGCAGCGGAGCACGCGCACTTAACCCCTAAGCCACGAGGCTGGCCCAAAATGTGTTCTTTTGGATCCTTGCATTTAAAGAAATCTCTGTCTCTGTCAGGTCACTTGCTGATTGTTAAGATAACTGAAAACAGATTTCAGTGACCACATACATCAAAAAACATAGTCTTTGCAAAAATCGTTTGAAAAGTCACTAAACAAAAGGATGACTGCAGCTCATAAAAAGCCACAACAGCAAAATCTGGAGAGCTAGGAGAATCTGACTCTCACAACAACCACATTGTAATACGCAAAATGTCCAGTTACCACTACAAAATTACAAACGATATGAAGCTACAGGAAAGTATAGCTGGTTCAGATGAAATAGAGTGGAAATTGACAGAAATTTTTTCTGAGGAAGCCCAAGCACTGGAATCATAAGACAAGGACTTCAAAATAACTCTCTAATATATGCTCAAAGGGCTAATGGAAAGTAGGGACAAAGAACCAAGGAAAATAAAGAGAATGATCTCAATTCAGAGAGAATATCAATAAGGAGAAAAAAATTGTAAAAAGAACCAAATAGAAATAATTTAGTATTACCGTTGCACTTCCTACTCCCGCCTCCAACCTTAAATAACCACAAATTGACTTCTTGTCTGTACGGATTTGCCCATATTTGACATTTCATGTAAAAGGAATCATATAATAAGTGGTCTTCTTTGACTAGACGCTTTCACTTAGCAGAAGGTCTTAAAGGTGCATCCATGGTGTAGCACGTGTCCTTCATATGTTTTTGGCTGAAGTACATACAACGTACAGAAATACGGATCACACTGTGTTTATACATTCATCAGATGATGGATATTTGGGTTGCTCTGGACCACCATTTGCTGGTCCAACTCTCAGCTTCAGTGGCCCAACATCAATGTCTCCCATCACCCTTCCTATTCACTGCCATCCAGTCAGCTCCGCTCTGCTTAGGCACCAGGTCTTCTCAATGTAAACAGTGGTGGAGCCCTTAGCAAGGGCCCTAAAAGGCAGGTGGTGATGGGTGGTGTCCACCTCGCTGAAGACTGCCAAGTCCAGCACATGCTTTCCAGGTGCATCAACAATAACATAAACAATTAGAGCTGAAATTCCAAAGGTTGCTGACACATGTGGTCTCCAGTGTTTCCTCTTATAAAACTTCAAGTATAGGGCCTCCTACTAGACATCTGTCATCCTTCTTGGTTTCTCAGCCACTGAACCCCTATCCTGTGTTTGAGGGCTTCCCTCACTTTATGATCCTGGGGGAGATAACACCAGCTTCCCGATTTAAAAGCAGAAAATGCCAGATATGGCCATTTGCAGCCTCCCCACTGCAGCCAGGGCACAGTTCCGTGGATCAGACGCACCCACGCAGACTCTGACCTAGGAGGGGGGACCTACGCTCTGATGACGATGGATTTGGACAACAGCTAATAGAAGCGCCCTCAGCGGGGCTCCAGCCCGTTGTCCCCATCCTCCCAGAGGCTCCGTGAGCGATCACTCTAACAATCCTCTGTTGCACACAATCAAGAGCCCTGAATGAGAGCCTGGCGTTGGTGTTGGAAGTGGGGAGATGGTCAGGAGGGGCCCACAGTTCGCATTCCAGCCTCCGTCTAGGATGGGGGCCTCTTACCAGACCCCTGGTCAGCTGGCGTGGTCACTGCCCCCAGCGGCTTCCCCACAGGCTGGGTCCGCGGGCTCAGCGCGGATCAGAGGCTGCACCCCCGGGGTTAGTCCCCGGCGCCAGACTCCACGCAGCCATCACATCTGGAGGATGCAGCCGCGGGGACACGCGCGTCCTCGTCGTGGGTGGAGGACACGCCGCTGTCCCGGCGTCCACGGCCCTTCGTGCAGGGCGCTCGGGGCAGCTCAGAAGCCTGGAAGGTCGCCCTCGTTCTCCGCCATCCTCACTTCCGCCTCAGCAGGACTCGCTCTCCGTCACCAGGGTCCCCAGTCCTCCCCAGGAGGGGCTTGGCTCAGCTCTCTCGCCGATTCTCGCCGCTTTTCGGCTCACTCGGCTCTCCCTGTCAGGCCTCGGCTCTTTCCGTCCAATGTCGCCTCCCTCCACCCAGTCTCGGCTCCCCGTTCCCCGCCCTCCCATCTTTGGCTCTTTCAGTCCATCTTCAGCTCCCTCCGCCTGGTCTCGGCTCTCTCCGCCTCTCCCCGCCGCTCCTCGGCTCAGGCGGTTTCCTTCGGCTCTCTCCGCCTGGCCTCTGCTTTCTCCGCTTTCGTAGCCACAGTTCGCCTCTTTGCGCCTCTACCCGCCAAACTCCCGGGTCTGCTGGGCTCTCTCTGTCCCACCAGGTCCCTGGAAGACTAATCAGCAGTGACTCGTGACGAATAACAATGCTGCAGAAATGACAGTGTGTCACATCTGAGGCTACGTCATAAAACACACTGAAGCTTCCTCCTTCATCTCTTAGATTGCTCCCTCTCTAGGGGAAGCCATTCACCATGCCATGAGGATGCTCCAGCTTGTCATGGTAGGCAGTTACGGGACTAATGGACCATCTTAAGCCCAGGAAGACTAGGTTTTAAATTTTATAAGGCCAGGTCTATTTCAGGTTTATACTTACTCCTTAGGTGTATCCCTTATTCTTAGGGTATGGTACTTATCGGGGTGTGGCATTTCTAGGGTCTTAGTTGATACCCAGGGTTTTTTCCCAAGGTCACTCCATTGCGATGAGTCCACAAACCAACCTCCAATTCCCAGCGCGTGTGTCCTCTGAAATTTCTGCACAATCTTCAGCTTTCAGTAGCTATTCTCTGCTAAACCTCTCAGCGTCTGCATGTGCACAGCTTAGATCCAGTATTCAAAGACCTGACGGGAATTTTTAGGCAGATTTTTGGTGCTTCTTCTCTCTGGCTCTTTCTTGTCCAGTAGAAGATCCTTTGGGTTGGCACCTGTGTTCTTTCAACCAGGACCCGCCACTTTTTGAGCATTTCCTGACTTTACAGCACCACCAGATATTCCCGGACAATCTGGTATTTTCTCTGTCCTAACCCTGGTATCAATCACTTCACCAAGGAACCCTGGTACCCTCGACACATTTTTTTTTTTTTTTTTTAGAGAATGGCATTTAGAAAGCAACATCTGGGAGCCACGTGTACTCATGGCTACTGGAATGTCCCTGCCTCTAGGTCTTTTCTGCTGACAGAGCTTGGAAATATATGTATTACCTCATCTCATGCATACACACACATCTATGCCTGTCTATCTATCTATCTATCTATCTATCTATCTATCTATCTATCTATCTAGCTTGGAAATATATGTATTACCTCATCTCATGCATACACACACATCTATGCCTGTCTGTCTGTCTATCTATCTATCTATCTATCTATCAATCATCATCATCATCTAATCATCAAAAAACCACATGTCCAAACTCATACCTCCAATTCCAATCCAACACCCAGTGTTCATTCCAGCCTTCTCTCTTTCCTTGTTGGTAACGTCTTTCTTTGACAACAAGAAACTGGCTCTCATGATCTACAGTATATTTTTTCAGTTCAACCCTAGTATATACATAAACTGGTTTCAGAATTGCTAACCCATACCTTTCTGAGAAACAAATTTATGAACCAGAGCACAAGATTTCTAGACAGTTCTTTTTGTTTTCAGCCTTATAGTATCTGGTCAAAGTACAGTTTTCCAAAGTAAATTGGCTTTTCTCCATGCACATCAGTGTGCTTATGTCATTCATTTGTAATACAGTCAGGTTCATTTGTTATAGTCTGTAATCCCTCTGCCACCTGGTGGATTAAGTCTTTTTTTTAAGCTGTAGTAATATTCATTCTTTGGAGTGTTCCGTTCTACAGGATTTGAAAGATGCATAGAGATGTGTATCCACCATCACAGCCACGACATAGAACAGTTCCATCACTTCCAAATTCCTTTGTGCTGCCCCTTTGCATACCTCACCTTTTACCCCTGGCTACCACTGATTTGTTGTCCTTCCCTACAGTTTTGCCTTTTCCAGAATGTCATACAATGGAATCATGCAACATATGGCTTTCTGTCTCTTTCGCTTAGCAAAATGAGTTTGATGCAAATTAAGGTATAATTTACATGCAGTTTAACGTACGGATCTTAAGTGTACAGTTTAATGCATTTTGATAAATGCATACACCTGTGTAACCTATTCGTCTATCAAGATATAGAACCTTTTTCTCACCCCATAAAGTTCCTTCTTGTCCCTTCCCAGTCAATCCCAGCTACTGCCTCACCTCCCTCACCTCACACTTTGATGCAACCACTGTTCTGATTTTTTCCCCCAACAGAGATTATTTTCTGCCTGTTCTAGAAACCTATATAAATAGAATCATATAGTATTTACTCCTTTCTGTCTGGCTTCTTTTGCTTGGCATATTCCTACAAAAAATTTTAATTAATTGACAATAGAAGATGAAATATATATACAGTGTTTCCTATATACCAGGAAGTTTCATAAGTGCTTTACATATACCAACCAATTGAATCCTTAATACAAGTCTACAAAGTAGGCACTCTCATGTTCCCATTTTACAGATGAAGAAACTGGGGCACAAAACATGTTACTTGCCTGAGGTGAGCAGGTTATTAAGTGGTAGAGTCTAGACTTGAACCCAAATGGTCTCTCTCCAGAGTCCATACTCTTAAACTCTATGCTACAGAGCACTGCCTCAGTACCAGGTACGGTTTGTGGCACAAGATCTACAGTAATGGATCAGACACACAGTCGTTGCCATCATGGTGCTTACAACCTAGTGGGGGTTGGGATGGAATAAATATTAGTCAAATAAGTAAGTATATATAGAGTTGATTGGATGGTGATACGTGCTATTGAGATGAATATCTCCCAATAACGATAAGAAATGTGGGAATTGGAGACTTGCTCATTTATCTGGAGTGAGAATGAAAGCCTCTCCGTTCAGGGGACACTTGAGCAGAGACCTAAGTGAACTGAGAGTGAGCCATGTGGCTACATTGGGGGTTATCAGTCTAGGCAGTACAGAGACCCTGACATTGAACTGTGCTGGGGTGAGGGAGCTACAGCAAGACCAGTATGGCTACAGTGGATGGAGCAAATAGGAGAGTGGTGGAAAGTGAGGTCAGCGATGTGATGAATCCTGATTATTTGGGGCCCCTGTAGGAAATGGTACAGACTTTTCATTATGCTCTCCATGCACTGATGTGTCACTAGGCCAGAATGATTCCTGTTAACAGGACTAGGGGGTAGGGAAACCAAAGAGGGATACTGCATATTCAGTCACTGGAAGAGCAAGGAAGAAAAGGTGAGGGGAGGGAGTGAGTCTGGGCTCATAGTGGGCAAAGGGGAGACAGCTGCACCACAGGGGCTGAGAAGAGCTCAAGGGTAACATCCGGACCCCAGTTGTCCTGCAGGGATATAGTCATGGCATGGAGTCACTCTCCTCCAACCCTCTGATCTCCTAACTGGGCTCCCCACTGACCAACCCAAACAGAAGCCTAAGGCAAATGAGCTCTTTGATATAGTCCATCAACCTCCCCAAGCACAGAGCAGCGTAGACTAGAGGGGAGAGTGCCAGTGTTTGCCGTTCCACATTCCTTATATACAGGGTGTTCCTCTGCAGTGTGTTTCTCATGTGTGTCTTAAGGGATGAGGGTCCTCTGAAGGGTTTTCCATTTTGATGATATTCATAGCGTTTTCCCTTAGTGTAAATTGTGACGTGGCTCCCGAAGGCTATCACTGAAGGCTTTCCTATAGCCATTGCATTCTTTAGGTTTCTCCCCAGTAGGTCATCTTCTGGCACACAGTAGGGTCAGAGTTTGTGTTGAAGGTTTTACCACATACAGTGCACTTAGAAGGCTTCTTCTCTCCAGAGTGAGTTAACGTGTGGGTTATTGAATGCTACTCCATATTGTCAGATTAGAAGAATGAGGGTGTGCTGAAGACTTTTCTTCACTGAAGGCCAGACTCCAAGAGGATTCCCAGTGATCTCTGTCTCCTGGTATTCATATCCTGTGTAGTTCCCTCCCACTGTGTGGCAGGATCAGTCTGGGTGACCAACACAATCCAGATGAAGAGAGAATATGACCTTCTGAGGCTAGGTCATAAAAGACTTACGGCTTCTGCATGGGCTCTTTTGGATCACTTCCTTTGGAGGGAACCTGCTGCCATATTGTGACAATACTCAGCACCATGGAGAGACCTACATAAGGAGAAACTGAAGGACCCCTGCCAACAACTGGCACTAATTTGCCGGGGATGTGAGTAAGCTACCTTGGAAGTGGACCCTTCAGTCCCAAAGACTTTAGATGACTGCATTTCTGGCTGACATCTTGTTTCTCATGAGAGATCCTGAGCTAGAACTACATAGCTAATCCATTCCTGAACTCTTGACCTACAGAAATTGTGAGATAATAAATGCTTGTTGTTTTGAACCACTAAATTTTAGGGATAATTTATTACACAACAAATAATTTATACATCCAATGTGAGTCCCGAAGATGCCCGAGAGATGGCAGATCAATGAATGCTTTCCCACAGTTATTATATTCATATCTACCTATTATGAATTCTCTTATGCACAGAAAGGTAAGAGTTAGTGGTGAAAGATTTCCCAAAATGATTGCATTCATAGGGTTTTTCTCCAGTGTGAGTTCTCACATGTTTCTTAACAGATGAGAGATTATTTAAAGCTTTCCCACAGTCACTGCAATCGTAGGCTTTCTCTCCGTAATGTATTCTCTTGTGCACAGTAAGAGAAAAACTGCTGCTGAAGGATTTCCCACACTCATTAGACTCACAGAGTTTTTCTCCAGTATGAGTTCTCACATGCTGTGTCAGATGTGAGCTCTTCCTAAACGGTCTACAACAATCATGACATTCATAAGGTTTCTCCCCTGTATGCATTCTATTGTGGACAGTAAGGGAGGAGCTTGTGCTGAAGCATTTCCACAGTGATTACATTCGTAACGATTCTCCCCAGTATGAACTCTCCTGTGCCTTTTGAGGATACATCTAGTGCGGAAGACGTGAAAACACTGGTTACATTCATAGGGCTTTTCTGCAGTGTGAGTTCTCACATGCAGTCTAAGGGATGAGGGGTTACTGAAAGCTTTCCCACAGTCACTGCATTCATAGAGTTTCTCCCCATTATGTATTCTCTTATGAACAGTGAGGTAAGAACTGCTGCTGAAGGATTTGCCACATTGATTGCAATCATAGGGTTTTTCTCCAGTATGAATTCTCTTGTGCTGAATAAGATTAGCTTTTGTGCTGAAGACTTTAAAACACTGATTACACTCATTGAGTTTCACTCCAAGATGACTTCTCTCCTGTTGATTAAGAAATGAATGCTGACTATAATTTATAATATTTTTAATATTCAATGCTATCATAGGAATTTTTCTTCCAGGAATTCTGCTATGTATAGCATCATTATAATTGGTGTTTTTGCCACTTTGAGTGCCTGTATATGATTTCTGCTGGTTTGAGTTCTCAGAAGTTAAAAAAGATGGATGCTTTGCCGTAAGTCCTTATCAGATTCACAGAACATCTTCTGATAAGTTTAAGACAAATTTATGTTTGAAACACTCAATATCTGAGTCACATTTATGGAAACATTTACTTTTGTGAACACTCAGGGAAGAAAAACTTTGGGGGATAACTTATACTTCTCTCCAAATTCACAAGAGTTTCAGGGTATCTCTCCAGAGGGACAACTTTTTCTTGGGAAAATGAATCTCTTGGTAACTTTGTGGCTTTTCTAATTTATGGTATTTTCCTACTGTGGAAAATCAGAAATCTTACCATTTTTAAACCTTTAGATTGTTCTTCTCTAAAAACATGCTGCTTAGAAGTTAACCCTTGGACTTTAAGTAGAGTCTCCAAATCCGAAACAAATTGAAAAGAAATTTAAGTTGATGAAGGAAAGAAAAGGTAAAATGCACACATTAGTGAAGGTAGACCCGAAGGGGTTAGAGATTTTCAGGAGGTTTACAACGAAAGGGACACGAGTGTGAAAATTTTAGGTTTGTATTAAAGAAGACTCTAGAAATATTGAGACTGATGCTGATGGAAAGAAGGAATTGTCAGGAATGTAAAGTGAGAAGGAACTAGACAAAGAGCTCATATGAGACTTAAATTTAAAAAGGAAGAGAGAGATCTTTTTCCCCCCTCTGAGGCCAAAGTAAAGTATGAGATAATGAACAGAAAGTTAAAGAAAAAGAAAAGGAGGTCCACGAGGAGGCTCATACTAAACGTTTTTGGCCTTCTTGTCGGAAAAAAAGGGCATTTTACAAATATCTCTGATGGATATTTCCTAATGTAATACTCCAAACTGTCAAGCCACAGGCCAGAGAGGTTCCTGACAAAGACTCATATATACCTAGTGCTCACCTGGAGAGGTGCCTGGGAGAATTCCTCTTTCCTCTGTCCTCGCTTTATTTTCTTGCTCCAATTCGGAGAGCAGACTAGGTTTATCAACTTGATTCCCTATACATGGAGAAAAGACATATGATGTAGGGGACTCTGCACGAGACAAGAAGCCTCACCAGGGAACTGAGGCCCACACTTCTATAGATGAGCAGGTGTGACTTTAGGAGCAGAGGTACAATTATCCCTAAATTCTAACAAATATAGTAAAACTATCTTTCACCAAGAAAAAAAAAATGCAAGCATCCTCAGTCAATATCCAGGGTGACGGGGGATAACTGGTCCCAGAAGTTCATGCCCAGTTTCAAATACAGACTTAAAAGCCCCAAAGCTTTTATCCATGGAGAACATGAAGTCAGGGCAAGGAGTAGATCTTCAGTTGATAGGGAAGGCATTAGACCACAAGCTCCAGGATGGTAGGGACCTAATTCCCTAATTCCTAATTCCTAGCACAGACCTCATTCACCACCATATTCCTAATTCCTAGCACAGACCCAGGAACATAAAGGTGCTTAAGAAAGACTTGTGAGAAGTGATGTCAGTGACAGTGGTGGAGTAGGTAACTCTCAACGTCCAACACTCTACAAAACACCAGCAAATAAACTGGTAAAAACTGTCGGAATCAACTTGATTGGAACATTGGAGAGTTATAAAAAGTTTACAGCAACCAGAATAATGCTTAATCAAAACAAAAGTGAATTTGGTAAGAGAGCTCTGTGACAATTTAACTGACCCTGGCCCATCACCTGTTCCCCACCATGGCAGTCACCTTGAAGACAGCAGCCTGTGTTCCTACTACTGGAGGGAGCAGAACGGATTTTATTCTCAAAGAGCTGTGGTTGCTTGTTTTGACCTGTCTGGTGGCTCCCTGAATGACTGGCTCAAAGGGCTTGCTTTTATTTTGTCTAACTCCAAACTCTCTGAGTGCTGAGGTGGCTATGAAGGGTGGAGGGCTGGGGCATGTGCCAAACACATTTAAATGTATTAGCCACTGCTGCCTGGGGCAAGGGAAAACCATTGAACCAAACAAAAGACTAACCAAAAAGTCTAAGAGGAAAGCAGGGAATAAGATGTTTTGGACAAAAAAAGGCTTCGAAAAGCTCCCACATGTTCCTAGGTATACGTAAGACCATGCACATACCCAGGGCTGGGTGCATGCTCTGAAAAGACCTGAGAAGGCACTAAGCCCTCACCTTTGATTGACCTTCCTGCTCTGCACAAGCAGGAAGTGAAGGCTAAGACAGAGTTGGCAATCGCCTGATTGAGTTTTGAAAGCACGCTCCAAAATATACACAGAGACCGTCTGCAAAGACTGTGCGTTTTTGGGTTCTAGGTATTTAAGGAAATCTCTGACAAATCACTAGCTGGCCATTAAGCTAAGAAAACAGAGACTTCAGTGGCCACACATGACTAATACAGACATTGCAAAATTAGTTCAGAAATGTCACCAAACAAACAACACCAACTACAACAAGCAACAACAACAAAACTTAGGGATGGGGGGAAATCTGATTTACAGAATTGCCAGACTATAATGCCAAACGTCCAGTTTTCAACAACAAAAAAAATGAGTCATGCAAAGAAACAAAAGTGCTTGGCCCATTACAGGAAAAGGAAATTAACAGAAATTGTCCCCAAAGAAGGGACTTTCCAGACAAAGACTTCAAATCAACTATTTTAATTATGCTCAAAGAGATAAAGGAAACCATGTACAAAGAACTAAAGGAAATGGAACTCTTACCAAATAGAGACCATCAAAAAGATAGAAATTATTGGGGCTTGCCCGGTGGTGTAGCAGTTAAGTGCGCGTGCTCCATTTCGGTTGCCCAGGGTTCGCAAGTTCGGATCCCGGGCGCGCACCGACACACCGCTTGTCAAGCCATGCTGTGGCGGCGTCCCATATAAAGTAGAGGAAGATGGGCACGCATGTTTTCCCAGAGCCAGTCTTCCTCAGCAAAAAAGAGGAGGATTAGCAGATGTTAGCTCAGGGCTGGTCTTCCTTACACACAAAAAAATAAACAAAGTTCTGAAAGAAAACAAACTGTCACCCACGAATTCTATATGCAGCAAAAGTCTCCTTCAAGAAAGTGAAAAGGAAATCCATAGAATGGGAGGAAATATTTGCAAATCATATGTTTGATAAATGTCTAGCATCCAGAAGATATAAAGAACTCTTACAACTCAACAACAAAAAGACAAACAACCCTGTTCCCCCTAAAATGGGCAAAAGACTTGAATACACATTTTACTAAAGAAGATATAGAAATGGCCAACAAGCATAAGAGAAGATGATTCTTATCTCATTATTCTTTAGGGAAATGCAAATAAAAGCCACATTGAGATATATACCACTTCACATCTATAAGGACGGCTTTCATAAAAAAAAAAAAAAAGGAAAATAAACAAGTGTGGTTAAGAATGAGGAGAAATTGGACCCCTCACATATTGTGGGAGGGAATGTAAATGCTGCACAGGTACTCTGCCAAACAGTTTAGAGATTCCTCAAAAAGTTAAAACATAGAATGACTATATGACCCAGTAATTCCATTCCTAAGTTTATACCTGAAAGAACTGAAAACAACTGTTCAAGGAAAAATTTGTACATGAATGTTCGTAGCAGCACTATTCACAATAGCTAAAATGTCCATCAACAGATGAGTGGATACACAACAAGTGGTATATATGCACAATGGTATACATTCAGCCATAAAAAGGAACGAAGCCTGATACACACTACAACATGGATGAATCTTAAAAACATTACGCTGAACAAAAGAAGCCAGACACCAAAGGCCATATATTGTATGATTCATTTATATACAATGTCCAGAATAGGTAAATCCACAGAGACAGAAAGTAAATTAGTGGTAGCCAGTGGCTGGGGGTAGGCAGGACTGGGGAGTAATTAGTTAATGATCATGGGTATGATAAAAGAGTTCCGGAATTATAGAGTGGTGATGGTTGCACAAGACTGTGACATTATTAAAAGCCACTGAACTGTATATTTAAAATAGTTAAAATGGTCAGTCTTTCTGTTTTGTGAATGTTACATGAATTAAAAAAAGCCTTGTTACCTGAGTCAATAAATAAATGCAGGAATGATGTCAGGCTTACCAAGAGACGCGAGGTTCCTGCAGTTTTCCAGCATCACATCCCTGTACAGTGTTCTCTGAGAAGCATCCAGCAATGCCCACTCTTCCAGGGTGAACTCCACAGCCACATCCTCGAAGGTCACCAAGTCTTAAACCATCACAAACATCATGGCTTAGCCAAGGACCACCCTCACCAATGTTGACAGGAAAAGGGCCGAGGATGACAGAACTAGGGAAGAGGAACCCAAAACACACGATGTCCGGGCAGGTACTGAGCTCTGCTCTCCTTTGCTTCCAGGCTCAGCCCTCAATGCTCGTCTCCTGTCTACTTACTTCCACCCACTCCCAAGGTTAGATGCATGTCCACCACATACACGGTTGTCTTTTTCCAGTAAGACTGTGGGCTCTGTAATCTTATTTCTCTCAATCTCCAAGGTTGACAGGCTGGGACACTGCAGAAAACAGAGAAATACTCACTAGTAGCCGTCATAAATTACTTGAGTACAGGACACGGTCATGTCTTTCCTTTAAAAGTCTCAGCAGAACACAATATAGACGGTGACCCCGGAGGAAGCTTTGAAAATGTAAAAAATGTTGACATAGGCTGACATTTTCTGGGCAGCCCCTCACCCTCCATCAGATGCTCGGAGATCCTGGGATGCCTGAGGACCTGGTTTGCCTGTGAGGCTCCAGGCCACAAAAGATAAGTCCAATTTCTGGTCAAAAGAATAATTATCTGGAGAAAGGAGTATCTGACTTACCAGTAACCAGCTTGCCAGGAAGCCATGAACAAGACCTTCCTCCTCTGTGCATCTTCTCCGAGGAGAGGCTGGGTACAGGGGAGACTGAGCTGGAGAAGAAGGAAGGAGTCACAAGAATCCAGGGATGCCCTCTGTTCACAGATTATTCCCATTTCACAGATAAAGAAATTGAGGTTCGGAGGGACATCATTGTTACTTCATCAAGTTTATAGAAGGAATTAGAGGTAAAATTCATAAAATCCCACACACTCACCACACAGGTGACATCTCCACAGACACTCAAACCACTGAAGTCCCAAATCCCAAGAACCACATAATCAGATATCAGTGACCTCAGGGATCCTGGGGCTCCACTCCCACCTCCCCTGCTCAGCCCCCTCCCCTGTGGTGCAGGGGCCTTTAGCGCCTGGACTCTGAGGGCTGTAAGGACCCAAGAACTTAGCACAAGTTGGGGACAGAACCATGGCCGCCATCCTGTGATTCAGTAAATGTTCGTGAACAACAGGGCAGTGGAGAACCAGGATGCTCCTCCTCTTATCCCCACAGAGCACTCAGGACAGGGCCCTGGAATAAATGGGAAAATACAAAGTATTCACAGCCTCTCTCCCTCTCTAGGTTACTGAGGACGAATCTGTCTTAGCCCGTCCGTCATGTCCTCCTTCAGACATAATATATTTGATACTGGGCCTTTATTTTGCTTAGCAGGTGATGAACTCAGGGCCATGTGATGGCAAACCTTGTCTTCTTCTGCCCCAATGGTATGACCAATACATTACTGCTCCCCCCATTTTAAGTCCTTGGCTTCCCTGAGTCTCAGGGCACATTCTTCCCATCCGCGTGGTTGTCTCAATCACAGTCCCAGCTACAACCCCTGTTCACGGAGACTTTGGCACCTGACTCCCATTGTTATTTCAACCTCCAGTCCCACCTCACTTGGATGATGTCAGCGTCCATGAGGATGAGTCTCACAGTATTAGGAGTTTGTCCCCATCCATCTTGGCCACACATTTCCATGGGCACCACCCCAGGCTTTGTCATCACCTAACACTGCTCTACCATCTAGAACACTAGTTCAGAAACTTCTCTCTCTGAACCCAAATTCCCAAACATCTACCCTGCTGACTCATTTCCTCCTCTCAGGACATGTGTTCTACCACACATGGCTCCAGTCTACCCACTCTCCTACTTTATTGTTGTCCATCTACTACCTTCTCTCCTCACTTCATACTTACCCAACTTGTATTTCACTGTCTCTCATTTCAACATATTTCCTTATCCCTACCCCCTATCTTCACTCTGGCACAGCAGAACTCCAACCAAGCATGATTCCAATAATCTGCCTGCTCCGTGGCAACATCTGGGCAGGCCAGCCTGCACAAGAGATGTCACGTTGCCACCTCCAGAAAAACATGGTCTCCACCACGCAAAGAGCTCTTGACACTGTAGGACAATCCCACAAGTCTCTGAAGCTTCCTATTCATCATACCTTGTCTAATGTCTCTAAATTTCTCACATGCTCACCTTTTCCCCTATGGTAACCAGCTTCCTAAATAGCCCTCAATGATTCGAGCCTCCTGGTTGTCACACTCACATCGAATTAGGGCTGACCTGTGTGACCAACAGAATATTGTGGAGGTGACTTCTGAGGCTAGGTCTTAGAAAGCACTGTAGCTTCTGCCTTGTTCTCTTGGACTGCTGGCTCTAAGGGAAGCCAACTGCCATGTTGCAAAGACACTCAAGCATCCTGGTTGGGAGACCTACGTGGAGAAGAACTGAGGCCTCCAACAGCCAGCACCACCGTGCCAGCATGTGAGTGAACCACCTTGGAAGTCAGTCCTTCAGATGACGGCAGCCCCAGCTGATATCTTGATGTGAACTCATGAAAGTCCCTGAGACAGAACCTTCCAGCTAAGCTGCTCCTGAATTCCAGAACCACAAAAACTGTGAGATGACACATGGTTATTGTTTTAAGTCACTAAGGTTTGGGATAATTTGCTATGCAGCAATAGGTATCGATGAATACACTCTGACTTTCAGCAGATGGTCTTGCCTCTTACTTCTCAAAGCAATCATCCTAAGGAGTCCATTTTCCTGTCTTGTCACCAAAATCACAACCTACGCCACGGTTTCCTCCCTCTCCTGTTACAAACCAGGAGCCGTCTCCCCTTCTCTGTAAGGCCGTGCTCTGCAGCTCTGTTCTTTGCTCCATCCCGCCTGCCTTTTTAGGATCTGAAGCCTATCGATGATCTCTTATCTACCCTTCCCCTTCCAGCTCTCCCACTCTACTGGACTCTTCCTCCCACCATTTCAACCCTATGCAGTATTTGTAGCGGGGAAATAAACCTATCCTAAGAGCATAGTTTTTTTTCCAGTTACTTCTCAGTCTCTCTCCCTCATCACTGCCAAAGTGTTTGCATTCTGTGTCTCATTTCCTCATGTTCCCAACACAGGACACTCTGGTTTCCACCACTTCCATTTCAAGGACAACACTCTTGGTAGAATCATCAATGATCTTAGTCACAGAACAGAGATGTAGATGGTAAATACTGATACTATTTCTTATCTTTCAGATCAATAAAAATCCTTTGTTGGAAAGTCTGTCTGGAAAGGCACTTTCATACACTGTTGGGGTACAACTCCTACAGAAGAAAATTTACCATAATCAAGCAAAACTGCAAAAATATTTATCCTTTCTCCATCATTCCCACTACTAGGAATCCATCTCAAAGATACAGAAATACTAAAATATTCCTCTAAGACTGTTCACTGTGACATTATTTATAACAGCAAAGAAGTAGAAACAACACAAATGACCATCAATAGGGAACTGGTTGAATAAACTATGGGATATTCACCTAGTGAAGAATCATGCAGCCATTAAAAAGTGATAAGATCTCTAGGTATTTATAGAGATAATTATCCCCAATAAATATAAGGAGAAAAACATCAAGGTACAAAAGTGTATGCAATGATTCCTTTTTAAAAGAAGGGAAAGGCGGGGATATATACATATGTATATGTATACATATAAACGTATATACATTTGCATTTTATATGTATATGTATTGTATGTAATTGTATGTAAAATACAAATGTATTTTATATAATACATATATATATAAATATATGTACATATATACACACATATTTTGCATATGTATATTTTTACATATACACACACCTATTTTCTTATATTTGCAAAAGAAACGCTGAAAAGATAAAACAAATGAATACAAACGGTAACCAAGAAGGGTAGGACAATAATTGAGAAGAGGAGACAGGAATTGAATTTAGAATTGCCTAAATATGGCTCATTATACAGTTTTGACTTCGGAACCATATTTTAAAAATACAACCACAATCCTCAAAATGGAAAACAAATAACTCAATGAACCGAATTTGCATATAAATTGGAAACAGGACTACAACAGAGTTTGGAAAAGAATGCTTTCACGGGACTTTAAAACTAAGTATATTGCTAAATCAGCTGGTTTCCTACTGAAGGACATTTGAGTTGTTTCTCTTCTTTTGCTGTTGGAAATAATGCTTCTGTGAATAACCATCGTGTGTAGATGTGGTCTTGTATTTTGGGAGGTTTACATTCAGAGTATATTTCCAGAAGCGGGATTGCTACGTAAAGACAGCGACTCTTCTGGGTGTAATTTTTTATATACACTGAAGGAGAATATCATTAAGTAAATAAATTAATGCTATTCAGAGGCAATAGTTTTAGTATAACATATAAGAGATTAATATAAAATCAAAAAAAATTAAGCAAAAAACCACTGTAAAGTTAAATCGAATTAGAAATATCATGTTAAACTCATGATTTAAAAATTACGTATTCTCTACTGCAGAAATTGATAAAAGAAACCTTAACTAAATTGAAGTCAGGAAGGCCTGTAGTGGGAGCTCTCACACCCTCTCACGTATTGTCAATTACACCAAACAGGAAGTGACAGAGACTTGTGTCTTGGACATGAAGTAAAACTGCTTTATTACTGAAGCAAGATTTCTTTTTCCACCTGACAACATCCTAGCCAATGAGAAACATCACAGCTCAACCAACGAAAAACGTCGCAGCTCAACCATCGAGAAACGCTGCAGCTCAGCCATCGAGAAACACCGCAGCTCAGCCAACCAGAAACGCCGCAGCTCAGCCAACCAGAAACTTGGCAGCTCAGCCATCGAGAAACGCGGCAGCTCAGCCATCGAGAAACACTGCAGCTAAGCTAACCAGAAACGTGGCAGCTCAGCCATGGAGAAACGCCGCAGCTCAGCCAGTGAGAAGCCTTTGCTGCCTTGACCTTTACTTCCCCCAATGGATTTTCCTTTAGAACAGCCCCTCCTTACTCCTGCTCTTCTCTATAAAAGCAGCTCCCCTCCTTTCTTTTCTGGATTTGCCTGTGGTTTGCCATAGCATGTATATCCTGAATTGCAATTCTTTTGGCTATTCCCAAATAAATTCAATTTCAGATGAAATAACAGGCAAATTTGCTTTTTAAGTTGACGCTACTATATCCACTGAAAGGTCTTAGAAGCAATGATACTCCAGAGGCACTGAGCATGCCTAGTGTCCAGCTCTTCGTTTTTAAGACTATTTACCACTAAAAAGAGCAAAGTACTTTATGCACTAATAACAGAAAAATTTCCAGTATATGTTAAAGGAAAAAAGGCAGAGAAAAATGCATAGAGTACTACAATGTTTTGTATAAGTAAAAGGGGAAATGAAAATATATTTGCTTGCATTTACTTAAAGAAAATCCAGAACGGTAAGAATGCATGATAAACCAATCAAAGTAATTACCTATAGGTGGCTAGAGGAAGGAGAATGGGATGGAAAGAAAACAAGGTGAGGGCAAGACTTTGTAAGGTATATCTTTTTATATCACCTTAGTTTTGGACCAAATGCAAAGAAGAATTCTAATTAGATTTTAAACATTTGAGTATTTTATAAAAAGTCGAGTAATTTCATTTTTAACCCGAAAGTCTTCCTGACTCCTTGTGGTGACAACCCAAGCCCAGGAAAGCCCACTGGCAGGTCTTCTGCACAGCGGAGGCTGATGGAACCTGTCGGTACCAGGTCCACACGTTACTCACCTGCTCACACAGAAATCCGAGGATCAACGAGGACAGGTGGACCCTGAGCCTGGTTTCACCTCAAACTTGAGCTCCATGGATGCTTTTCTTGGCTGAGGGGGGAAAAAAGCACAGAGATTGCTTTTGAGACCCTTTATAGGGAGTAATACAGCTGATGGATGGAAAGCCACCCCATTCACTTTTCTTTTTTGGATTTACTGATTTAACTGTAACTGTTGGCTGAGACTGGATTTTCCCGATTCCTATCCAGACACCTGCTCCCCACTTAGTAAACTCAGTGAATAAAGGAGACACAATCGCTGTCCCTCAAATGTCGTCTGAGAGTAAGACAGTGACATTAGACATCTTTCGCATGTCCTGTCCTCCATGGTACATCCCAAGTGATGCACTGTGGTTTTCTTAGATTTCAGCCCAGAGCTGGGCACATAGTGGGTGGTCAATGCATGTTTGTAGAATGAATGCGTGAATGACTTAAAACCAGAAGTGGAAGAAATTGGGGACGGTGGGCTTGGGAGAGAGTAGACTCCAGGGGTGTGTGTGAATACGGGGGGGGGGACCTCTCTGGTGCTCTCAGTGCCCCGGGTAGGGGAGTGGCAAGCAGAGAGCACAGAGGTTTACCTACAACTCCTGGAAGGAGGTGGGATTTCTAACAACAGACTTGAGGTAGTGAGCTTGCCACCCCTGAGAGTGTGCAAATGGGAGGGGCACATTTCTGGAGAGTTCTAGGGGAAATTTCTGTCCCAGGGAAGGTTTGGGGCTGGGGGAACCTTAGTCTGGTCTAAATGAGAGCCCTTTGGGTTTGTCAGCAGCCCAAGAGTGGTGGGGATTTGTGCATCCTCCTCACTTCCAGTTGCATATGGGACTCAGCTTGTCCCACATCCCTTCTGTGTGCATGTGGCTGGCAGCGCCCTGACCCCATGGTGCGGGGTGGGTCTCCTTTGAGCTCTGGGATGCAGTCGTCATGGTTCTAAATTTGGTGCAGCCCTCAGCCCCTTGAGCTTGGAGGTGCTGCCCCCTGGTGAGAAGAAAAAGCAGTTCCTCCTCATCACTTTGTAACCTTTCGGGGGTTCTTGTTTTGGGTTTTTCATATATCTTCTGACATCCTTTTTTTTTTTTTTTTTGTGAGGAAGATCTGCCCTGAGCTAACATCCTTTGCCAATCCTCTTCTTTTTGCTGAGGAAGATTTGCCCTGGGCTAACATCTGTGACCATTTTCGTCTACTTTATATGGGATGCCGCCACAGCATAGCTTGACAAGCGATGTGTCGGTGTGCGCCCGGCATCCGAACCTGCGAACCCCGGGCCTCCGAAGTGGACCGTGCACACTTAACTGCTTGCACCACCCCGCTGGCCCCTTGACATCTTTTTGTTTTGTTTTTGTTTTTTGTTTTTCCATTTTTTTAAATCTTTTGTTTATTGCAGTAACATTGGTTTATACCATTGTAAAACTTTCAGGTGTACATCATTATACTTCTATTTCTGCATAGATTACATCATGTTCACCACCAAAATACTAATTACAACCCATCACCACACACATGTACCGAATTATCCCTTTCACCCTCCTCCCTCCCCCCTTCCCCTCTGGTAACCGCCAATCCAATCTCTGTCCCTATGTGTTTGTTTATTGTTGTTATTATCTACTACTTAATGAAGGAAATCATACGGTATTTGACCTTCTCCCTCTGACTTATTTCACTTGACATCTTTTTTTATATATATTTATTTATTTTTTATTGCGGTGACATTGGTTTATAACATTGTATAAATTTCAGGCATACATCATTATACTTCTATTTCTGCATAGATTACATCATGTTCACAACCCAAAGACTAATTACAATCCATCACCACACACATGTGCCTAATCCCTTTCGCCCCACTCACTTCCCCCTTCTGCTCTGGTAACCACCAATCCAATCTCTGTCTCTCTGTGGTTGTTCATTGTTGTTTTTATCTTCTAGTTATGAGTGAGATATACGGTATTTGACCTTCTCCCTCTGACTCATTTTGCTCAGCATAATACCCTCTACGTCCATCCATGTTGTCACAAATGGCTAGATTTCGTTGTTTCTTATGGCTGAGTAGTATTCTATTGTGTATATACACCACATTTTCTTTATCCATTCATCCCTTGCTGGGCACTTAGGTTGCTTCCAAGTCTTGCTATTGTGAATAATGCTTCAATGAAAACAAGGGTGTATGTATCTTTACACATTGGTGTTTTCATGTTCTTTGGATAAATACCCAGCAGTGGAATAGCTGGGTCGTACGGTAGTTCTATTCTTAATTTTTTGAGGAATCTCCATACTGTTTTCCATAGTGGCTGCACCAGTTTGCACTCCCACTAGCAGTGTATGAGAGTTCCTTTCTCCCCACATCCTCTCCAACACTTGTTTCCTGTCTTGTTAATTATAGTCATTCTGATGGGCGTGAGGTGATATCTCATTGTAGTTTTGATTTGCGTTTCTCTGATAGTTAATGAAGTTGAACATCTTTTCATGTGCCTGTTGGCCATCTGTATACCTTCTTTGGAGAAATGCCTGTTCAGGTCTTTTGCCCATTTTTCAATTCGGTTGTTAGTGTTTTTTGTTGTTGAGCTGTATGAGTTCTTTATATATTTTGGAGATTAACCTTGGGGGTTCTTGCTGATTCTACAGGTTGAGGCCGCCTGTGTGGGCCGGGAGTGGGTAACACAGCACAGGGGGTCCAACTCGCATGTTTCTGAACTGGGGATCTTGGCCTGTCTGCGGGGCAGTCCCCCCAGCTGAGGACCACCATCTGGCCCAGGATGGGGCTGGAGACACTGCCCACTCCCCAGGACACCATGGGACAGGGTGGGTGGGGATAGCCAGAGCATTCACCCACCCCCATTGTCTGATGGCAGATGTGACAGATGGGTGGGGTGGGCTCAGCGCTCCACAGATAAACGAGTTTCCACTCTGGAAAATTCCTGCATAAGAATGATGCTGGCAAGTGAGTCAGAGACAGAGACTCAGGGAGAGACAGAGACAGAGAGAGCCTGTGGGAGATGCTTAGTGAACAGGGAGTGGTTGAAGGAATGAAGAATGAATGGTTCCTTGGACTGAGAGAAGAGAGGACTCAGCATCTATGTGGATAAGCTCTGGCAGCTCGTGCTTGTTTTGTTGGTAAACTGGGAGGATGTGTCTTGGGAGACGTGTCCAGGCTGCTGGCCAGGGGTCCTGACGTCTGTGGGGCTGGATGATGGTGTGAGGCAGAGGATCCTGCCTTCAGCAGGGGCCCAGCGTGGCTGAGGATGAGGACAAAGGGAGGAGACAGTTGGGAGGATGCCCAGCTTCCCTATCCTGAGAGGCTGGACTCCCTCTCCAGGCCCCCGCAGGGACAGGATGGGATGGGAGAGGCCTCATAGGGCATCCTCAACGCAGGTCCCAAAGAAAGCTCCTGGGGTGTGTGTCCCAGGAAGAGGCTGAGCGAGGTCTGGGGAGATGGAATGAACTTGGAATGAATTACAAGCAGAATGGAGGGAGATGGGGGTGGACAGCTGGGTCATGGTGGCGTGGGTAGCCCTTGGGAACATCACTGCCCATTGGTGTCTCAACCAATGGGATGGGACCTGGGGGGGGGGTTCCTGGGCGTCTGAAAACCCCAGGGTGGGGTGTCCTGGGGGTTCATCATGAGGTGACCCTGGGAGAGTGTATTTGGGGAGGGAGTTGGGAGGTCAGAACACAGGGGAGGGACCTAGGGCATTAGTGGGGTCATCATGGGATGGTCCTGGGGGCCAAAGCCTTCCTGGGAGGATTCCAGGGCTGAGGACTGGGGTCAGGAGGTGCACTGAGAGACAGACCATGCAGGGGTATTTTCAGAGGGATGCAGAATAAGGGGCTGGGCTGAGAGCAGTGGCGTCATCCTGAGGGTTTGGGGTTTCAGAATGTGGTGGTCTTTGGGGGTACGAATGGGGGATGGGTTGTGGGAGCACTTGGATGGAAGGAGTCTAGGGGAGCAAACTGAGGGGAGGGCAGAGTTTAGGGGAGGGGCAACTTGGGGCATGGGATTTGGACGAGGGATCCTTTAGTGGGCCATTAAAGGGGAGACCCCTGATGGTCAGAACTTGGATTTTTGTGGTGAATGTGGGGTTTCAGCACTTGTGGGGAGAATTTTGGGGGTGCTCATATTATCAGAGTATAGGAGAACTTTGGATAAACAGCCAAGAGAAAACCAATGAGGGGGTGGATTTGAGGTGCTTAGAACCAGGGATGTCTTGGGAAGTGGATCTCGGGGGTATGTTTGGGGGGATTAGAAATTGGGGGCAGACTATGAGGGTGCACCTAGGGGTTGCAACACTCATGGAAAGATTCTGAGAGGGGGTTTGGAGCGCCCAGTGCAGTTCCTTGGAGAGGAACAGGGTATGGGGGTGGGTTGAGGATCCTTGATGGACATGGCAAGGGGGTGAATTGGGGAGCTTAGAGCCCAGAGGAATCTTGGGGCACTATATATCAAAAGAAATAGGTGATGGAGGGGAGATTAGGGGTTAGAATCTGGGGATGTCTTGGGGGTGGGCTTGGGTGGGGCCCCAACCTGAGAGTGCCCTGGGGGACACAGATCATGGAGACGGGTTTGACAGGGTGAGGACATGGTGGTGTGTTGGGCCTTGATCCTGGGGGAGGTGGGTTTAGGGAATCAGAACTGGGGTCTCTCCCGGGATGGACAATGGGAGGTGAATTAGGACAGGGCAGAACCAAAGATGTCTTTGGAGGCAGATCTTGGTGGGTTGGGTGTGTGGGGTCAGAGCAAGGCGAGTCTGGGTGGGTCCAGGAGTGGACGAGGCAGGGACCTGAGGGAAGGGAGGACAGAGCCGGCTGGGTAGTGGAAGCTTTACTGCCCACAACACTCCCCACCCCTGCTCCGGGTCAGTAGCACTTTCAGTACACGATGTGGGGGCCCTGCTCCTCGTACTCCTCCCGCAGGACCCAGCAGGACTGGAAGGCGCGCAGCGAGGCCAGGACGGAGCCCGCGATCCACACCGAGAAGCTCCTGCTGGGCCGGGCCGTCACCACCGCGCGGGCCTCGCAGGGCAGACCGCGCGGCAGCTCCGCGCGGAAGCGGCCCTCAAACCCCGCGAAGAGCGAGGAGTCCCCGCAGAGCAGCACGTTCTGGGCCACGTCCGCCCGCACCTCCAGGGGCACCTTGAGAAAACCCCGTGTGGCCATGGTGGGGAGGCTCACAGGCGACAGCCCTGGGATCGCGGGCGGGCTGAAGAGCAGCTCCGGGCACTGGAACAGCTCCTTGCCCAGCGTGACCGTCCGACCGGCAGCTCCAGCCTCTGCCGGTCTTCCTGCTCGGGCCGGGCCTGCTCCTGGAGCAAGTCGGCCGCCACGTAGCAGTAGCGATGCTTAATGTCCTCCACCGTGTCCAGGTCCTGCTGGCCCAGCTGCACGCCGGAGCCGAGCAGCATCTCCGCCAGGAAGGCCGTCAGGTGGGTGCCTGCCAGGTCCAGGCGCTCCGTGGCGTGGGGCAGGCTGTAGCCCTGGAAGACCGGCACCGTGGAGGTGACGCCGTGGCCCGTGTCCACCACCAGCCCGCTGACCCGCCCGTGCGCGTAGACGGACAGCACGGACTGGGAAGCCACGTACATGGCGGGGCAGCGCAGCGACTCGAAGGCCACCTCCACCAGCTTCTCGCGCTTGGTGGTGGGGCTGAAGGGCGGGTCTGAGAAGAGCAGCGGGTGGTCCTGGCTGGCCACGCGGAGGTCGTGCTCCAGCAGGTGGCGCCAGATGAGCTGGGCCGCGCTCCAGTCCACCACGATGCCGCTCCGCACCGGCTGCACCAGCGTCACCTCGGGGCGCGCGCGCGCGCGCGCGGCCTCGCCGATGAACGTCTCCAGCGCCTGCTGCCCGGTGGGGGCCGGCTTCTGGGGCTGGCAGCCCACGATGGTGGCCACGGTGTAGGTGGGCCGCACCTGCCCCGCGAAGCCCCCTTACAGGTGCCTGTGCCCATGTCGATGACCACCGCTCCGGTCTTTGGTGGCAACCTGTCGCCCACCGTGCTGGTAGCGTCCTGCTGCAGGGTCTTGTTTCCCGGGGTTGAGCAGGGGGTCAGGCCAGGCTTGGGGGCCTCTGGGGAGGACTGAGACTCCAAGGGGTTGGAGTGATTTGCATCCATGGCTGCAGGTGGCCGAGTGGGCTGCTTGGCAAAGCTGACCCGTTTCCTCTAGGGTGTAGAGGTGTGGGGGGAAAAGGTGAGGCCGGGCCTGTGGCAGGCACAGGCAGAGAGGGAGAGGGGCCGGCCAGTGGTCTGTGACATCACCCTGCCCTCTGCCCCCTTTAGAAGACATCACAATGAAGGGGTGGGGATAGGGCCCCTCCCTGTCCCAGAAAGCTCCCAGGACACTCATCTATTCTGCATTCCCGTCAAAGTGCCAAATTCGGAGGAGGAGGATAGAGGGTGCCTGAGGAGGGATGTCTGACCCAGCTCCCTGATCCAGAACCCAGTAAGACCCAGGAATCTGTCTCTTGGGGCCTTATCTTGAAGTTATTCACATTGTAGTATGAGAGAGCTGGCCACAGGCCTCCTTAGAATATTAAAATATTAATCCTTATAATAGTCATCGGAAGGTGATCAGCTAGTGTGGCTTTCTTGTTTCCAAGAGGAAACAGAAACCAGCTTCAGGAGGAGGCAAGGAGAGGCACAGAGACCCCTGTACTAGGTTCTTTGACTCTTCTGCTCTTCCCACTGCCTGGAACAGCCTCTGTGCCCCCTTCCTGCAAAGCAGACGTTTGCCTCTTCCAATCTCAGTGGGACACTACCTCCTCCTAGAAGCCTTCCCTGATTTCCACTCCCTCTCTCTACTACATGGTGGCAGTGTGGGGTGTCTTCCTTCTCTCTAGGGATTTTCTCTGCTTCCCCTTGGTGGGGAGGGGGCATCCATGGGGCTACCAAAAGGGGCTTTCAGTACAGATAAAAGGTGGTTGCATGTGAGAGGAAGTAATAGTCTTGACTAAGGAGAGCAGGCTGGACAATGGATCAGGAGAGTTGCTTCAAAACCTGTTTTTGGTGGTGGTAGGTATCACCTGTTACAACAAATAACAAATTAAAAATTTGTGTGTGTGTGTTTGTGTGGAGTGCTAGAAATCATCATGACTAGTGCTAAATGTGCCGTGGAGATATCGAGCTGAGAGAGACTTCATTTCCTAGTTGTGTCTAGATTTATTACCGTGGCCAGAGAACAGGGTTGAGTTTTTATTAAATTAATTAATCAATCAATTAATTATTTGTGTGTGTGGCCATTTTGAAATGTTCATTTACTCAGCCATTTATTGAGGGTCCAGGGGCTTTTATTTCCTCCAGCTTTATTGAGATGTAATTGACATACAAGATTTTGAAAGTTTACGGTGTACAACATGTTGATTTGATACACTTATGTATTGCAAAATGATTACCACTGTAGCATTAGCTAACACCTCCATCACATTACATAGTTACCATTTTTGTGGCGAGAACATTTAATATCTGCTTTCTTAGCATCTTTCAAGTATATAATTTGTTTTATTATTTCATTCAAGTATATATAATTTATTCATCTTCCAAATGGAAATTTATACCCTTTGACCGACATCTCCCCATTTCCTCCACCCCCCAGCCCCTGGTAACCACCATTCTACTCTCTGTTTCTATGAGTCTGCCTTTTTTATTTTCTGTATATAAGTGAGATCACACGGTATTTATCCTCTGTCTGACATCTCACTTAGCATAATGTGTTCATCCATGTTGTTGCAAATGGCAAGTTTTCCTTCTTTGCCATGGCTGAATAATATTTCTTTGTATATATATACCACATCTTTATCCATTCATCCATTGATGGATGCTTAGTTTGTTTCCATATCTCGGCTGTTGTGAAAAATGCTTCAATGAATACAGGAGCACAGATATCTTTTCAGGACCCTATTTTCATTTCCTTTGGGTATATGCCCAGAAGTGGGATAGTTGGATCATATGGTGCCTCTATTTTTAAGTTTTTGAAGAACTCCCATACTGTTTTCCACAGTGGCTGCACCAGTTTACATTCCCACCAGCAATGCACAGGGGTTCCCTTTTCTCCACATCCTCACTAACTCTTGTTATTTCTTGTCTTTTTGATAACAGCCATTCTAACAGGTGTGAGGGGATATCTCATTGTGGATTTGATTTGCATTTCCTGATGATTAGTGATGCTGAGCACATTTTCATAAACCTGTTGGCCATCTATAGGTCTTCTTTGGAAAAATACCTACTCACATCCTCTGCTCATTTTTCAATTGCATTGTTTGTTTGTTTTTGTTATTGAGTTGTATGAGTTCTTTACTTATTTTGGATGCAGGCACTTTTTTGGACTGTTCACAATGACCAGAAATATACTAAACAACAGCATCTTCTCCATTATTTTCAAATTTAGTTTTCAATTTTACTTTTTAATTCTCAGAAGGCTGAAAAAAACAACAGGAGGAAATGAAGTCACCCATAATCTCACTGCTTAAGAAGTCAGGATTCTGCCTCCGACCTTCTGATGCCCCTGCTCAGAGGTGACCTGATTAACGCTTTGGTGCACAGCCTTGCTGTTTTCAAATATTTTTGTTTAAAGAATAAGAGGAAGCATTTTGGCTAGAAGTGTTTCGTCCTCATGCTTATACAAAGAGCCATAGTGGTGATGTAATCAGATGGTTTTGTCTTTATCATTTGGAGAGTTTATTGAAATCACACTTTCAAAACAAATTTAAGGAAGCTTCATTTGTGGTAAAATAAACATAACATAAAATTTACCATCTTAGTCATTTTTAAGTGTGCCGTCCAGTGGTGTTAAGTACATTCACATTGTTGTGCATCCAATCTTCAAAACATTTCATCTCATAAAACCAAAACTCTAAACCTATTAAACCACAGCTTCTCATAGCCCCTGACCCCACCATCCTACTTTCTGTCTCTATGACTTTGACTCCTCTAGGGACCTCCTATAAGTGGAATTATACAGTGTTTGTCTTTTTGTGACTGGCTTATTTCACTGAGCATAATGTCCTCAAGGTTCGTCCACATTGTAGCACATGTCAGAATTCCCTTCCTTTTTAAGGCTGATTAATATTCCATTATAAGTATATACCACATTTTGTTTATCCATTCATCCGTCAATGTAAATTAGAGTTGCCTCTGCCTCTTGGCTATTGTGAATGATGCTGCTGTGAACATGGGTGTACAAATATCTCTTTGGGACCTTGCTTTCAATTCTCTTAGGTATACACCCAAAAGTGGGATTGCTGGATCATATGGTAGTTCTATTTCTATTTTTTTGTGAGACCATCATACTGTTTTCCATAGCTGCAACACCATTTTACATTCCCACTAGCCATGTAGAGGGTTTCACTTACTCCACATCCTCGTCAATGCTTGTTTCTGGTTTTTAAAAAAGTTACAGCTATCCTAATGAGTGTGAGGTTGTAATAGAGCTTTGAGTATCAGCATGTTAAAAGGACACATTTAGCTCAGATGGATTATTCCATTAAGAATTGAACAGACTCTGTTGAGGGTCCAGCCTTTAGTGCCGATAGTGATACAGCTGTGTGTGGACGAGGAGGTGTCTCCCATTTCTCCTCCTTGTTCAGCACATCTGCAGGATGGACCCTTGACCCCATGAAAGAGTATTGTGGCGAATTTAGGTTACAGCCACTTAAGACAATAATAAACATTTTTTCCCTTTAAAGATTCCTCATGGCAAGTGAAAGGGGTGATAGATGACAGCTTGGAAGGGGGCATCATGATGACTTAGAAATGGGTACTATGACCATTTTTTCTGATCAGGAAATAGAGGCTCAGAGAGGTGAAGTGACTTGCCCAAAGTCACACAGCTGGGGCGTGGCAGGAGCAGGATTTGAACCCAGATCTCTGAGATACTGCAGTGACTGACTGTGAGTCCCGGAAATTGTGAGGTCTCAGATCCAGCCCAAACGGTGGAAGTGGAGGTTGGGACTCTCTGAGGGGATATTGTGTCTGGCACATAACAGATGCTAGATCCTGGGATACCACAGCAAACAGGGCAGAGACCGTCATGATTAGAGGCAGCAATGCCGTGATATTGTTAAGACCACAGATCTGGAGCCAGCTGCTGGGGAGCCAGCTCCTCCCCTTCATGGCTGAGACAAACTACTATTCTCTCTGTGCCTCATCTTCCCCATTAGCAAATTGTACGTAATAATAGTACTGACGTCAAAGGGCAGGTATGGGGAGGGATGAGTTATTTGTGCAGGGTTAAGGTCCGTGGATGGCGCATAGTAAGTGCTATATGAGAGTGTTAGGTAAATTACAGGTAATGTAGTCTGTATGTGCGTGTGTGTGAGCAAATGACAACTGGAAACATCCAAGTAACAGCTTTGAAATGGAATTATGCAGGATTAAATGGATTTAAATAGGCATTTCCATTGAAAGGGCATTTCGTGCACACACATCAACCAGACTTCAGATATGTGCAGCCAACTCCTCCAAAGCCCACGTGGGCCGGCATCTCTATCCGCCTGCCTGAGGGTGCTGGGAGACGACATGTACAGCTTCCCGCCGGCAGGGGGCGCCCAAGACCACCAGCATCTTTTCCTTCCCCTGCAGCTACTGTGTTCTCTTGGTCGGGAGTTCTCAACCTTGGTTGCAAATTAGAATCACCAGGGGAACTTAAACAAATCCCCAGATCCTGGCTGCACCCCAGACCGATTGAATGGGAATCTCTGCAGATGGAGACCAAGCATCAGTGATTTTTAAAAGCTCCCAGAGGAACTTAATGTGCGGCAATTGGAGATCTACAGATCTGGGTCTTCAAAATTCTTAAATTCTTCATTCCCCCTATCGTCTGAAAGATGGACAGTGAGTCTGGCTTGTGAGGCAGTTGTCTCAGACCAGCGGGTCCTCTTGCTTAAAGGTGTACGAGAATCTGCAGGAGGGCTTGTTAGAACACAGAGTTCTGGTCCTGCCGAAAGATTCTGGTTCAGCAGGTCCAGGGTGGGGCCTGAGAATCTGCATTTCTAACAAGCTTCCAGGTGAGGCTGATGCTGTTGTTGCTCCACTTTGAGAAGCTTGTAGCCTTGTAGTTTTGTTTCATCTGGGAGATGAAAGGAAAACTCACAATAAAGCTGGAACTACAGGGTTTCATTATTTTATTTCTAAATACATTTTTAATTTCAAAATTTGAAATTACAAAATATTTCAGGCTTACAAAACTTATACACATGCACACAGTCAAAGCATCAAAAATACAGAATAAATCAGGATAGCCAAGGTGCAGAAACAACCTAAGTGTCCATCAGTGGATGAATGGGTAAAGATGATGTGATATATATATATATATATATATATATGCAATGGAATATTACTCTGCTATGAAAAGGAAGGAAATCTTGCTATTTGCAACAACATGGATGAACCTTGAGGGCATTATACTAATGAAATAAGTCAGACAAAGACAAATCATGTGTGACCTCACTTACATGTGGAATCTAAAATAGCTGAACTCAGAAACAGAGAGTAGAATGGTGGTGACCAGGGGCTGGGGGTGGGGGAAATGGGGAGATGTTGGTCAAGGGGTACAAACTTCCAGTTAGAAGATGAATGAGTTCTGGGGATCTCAGCACAGCATCCTGATTATAGTCAACAATACTGTATTGTGTACTTGGAAGTTGCTAAGAGAGTAAATCTTCAATATTCTCATCACAAAAAAGAAATGTGTGATGTGAAGGAGCTGTTAGCTGACACTATGGTGGTAATCATTTCGCAATATATAAGTGTATCAAATCAACTCATTGTACACCTTAACCTTACACATATATTATGTCAATTATATCTCAGTAAAGCTGGAAAAAATGCAGACTAAAAAGCCAAGATTAATAGAGCATCCCTATTTGTTCTCCAGGGGTTAAGGCAAGAATGCTCAAGTGATCAATGGCTGATTCTCTTAATTTATTGCAGTAGCCTAACACGTGGAAATTATATGTCTCAAAATAATCGGGTGGGAGAGGGGCAGTAGACAGAATTTACAGATTAAACTAGACTGGCCATGAGATGAAATATGTGAAAGCTAGATGATGTGTACATGAGGGTTCCTTTTACTACTGTCACTATTTTGCATATGCTTGGAATTATCCACAATTTCTAAGTTAAAAGCACAAGTAATAAAATATGTGTTCATGTTGGTTCCTGGGGATGGGAACAGATAGTATGCACAAAGTTAAAAGCAGTAGATGGAGGTTGTTCTTAGTGTGCAGCACACTCCCATGGCTATATGCAGACTCATGAAATACCAAATTACAAATAATTTTGTTAGAAAGTAAAGCATATATTGCTGAGAACTCTTTTTTTGCAACATTATTCATGCATCCTTCAGAACTTCTACTTCTATGGTCGACTGTCACTATTCTAAACTCCATGGCTCTTATTTCAAGGCCACTTGTCATTCCAGTCCTGCCTTGTATTACTAAGCTTTTCTGTCAAGTATCCTACATGGTAGGCACTGTTCTGAGTTCTGGGAGATGATGTTTATCAAAACATACAAGGGCATGTTCTCCTTCACATCAGAGCCAATACTTCTTTGATTTCTCTAGTACTTAAAACAAAGTAGGACACAATAAGGGAAGGAAAGAGATACTTATTAAGCAGCTATAGAAGTCTAAGTTTTAAAGAAATAAGTGAACAACAAAAGTAAGGAATATTTTGACAGGAAGAAATTTGATGCCTTCCCACGGGATCTACACCCTGAATTAGATATGCTCATTGGGTCACTTACATACTGTTTTATGACTACATTTATGAAAGCATTCAACCAAGTACATCATTTTCAGAACTTTTTTTAACATCATTGAGTTACTGAGGCAATTAACAACCACATAGGGTATATGTTGAACTCTTTCAGAGAAGAGAATATTTATTTTAACCATAAAAGGTGAGATATTTTAGTTACAGTAAAGGGTAAGGTGCTTTAACAAAGAGATTAGGGAAAAAACACAGTGGTGAGCCAGCCCTGTGTCTTAGCGGTTAAGTGCGCGTGCTCCACTACTGGCAGCCCAGGTTCAGATCCCGGGCATGCACCGATGCCCCGCTTCTCCGGCCATGCTGAGGCGGCATCCCACATACAGCAACTAGAAGGATGTGCAACTATGACATACAACTATCTATTGGGGCTTTGGGGAGAAAAAGGAGGAGGATTGGCAATAGATGTTAGCTCAGGGCCCGTCCTCCTCAGCAAAAAGAGGAGGATTGGCGTGATGTCAGCTCAGGGCTGATCTTCCTCAAAAAGAAGAAAAAACCACAGTGGCTTCTATAAGATATAATTGGCTTCTCTTTCATATAACAATCCCGAGGAGAGCATTCAAGGGTGCTGGGGCGGCTTTGATACACAAAGTCCTTCAGGATTATAGATCCCTTTCGTCTTCTTGCGCTACCACTTCCCTGAAATATTATCTTCATCTGCAAACTGGATCACAAACACATTATGTTCCTACTCACAAGAAGGGGGAAAAAAGAGAGGAAATCCAGAATATTTTTTTTATTTTTAAGCAAATGAGGCAGAAGTTGTCCACATCTCTTCTAGTCCCGTTCTACTAGTGATCACTTAGTCATGTGGGCACTCTTGAAAAGAATTCTGGGAAATGTAGTCTCTAGCTAGGTGGCTATGTGCTCCCAAAGAAAGAGAAAATGGAATGGTAGGAGGAAGGGGAGTCTGCCAGTGAAATTACTTTAGCTGTACTACCCGGAGAAACTGTTCTCTCGGGTTATTATTCCATTTATACATAACGCATTAAGGAACTGCCAAAAGAATTATCATTCTAAGCACGTGCCTGTTGAAGAAAGCACTGTCATATTCTGTTCAGAATTCACATTGCCATTTTCCAAAAATTTACATATGCCCTGGAATAAGGCTGATAAAAGGCTTATCAGTTAACAGTAGGTTTTAATAAATGCTATTGACTTACTATTTTATAAAATATGTACAATATATGAACCTTCCTCAAAGAGCATATGACTTCAAAGGAGACCAGCAGAATGCAGCATATATAGAATTCTAAGTACACAGTGCGTTTAGCATAAGCTCTGATACAATTTTGAAGTATGCAATATATGTCCTCTCCTTTTTCTCTATTTCAATACTCAGCATCTTCCCAAGAACACCACTAGCTGTTGAAAGACTCTTTAAACAAGGAGAACACCAACTCTTTGAAGAGTCTTCTCCCCATAGCAGAAAGATCATATCTGAAAATCCCTATTATCTGAATATAGTTTGTTCCAGTAATATTCTCCAAAGAATATTGACATTTTAATGGTGGTTTTGGAGGAAAAGAAAACAAATGACTAAACTATAATGGCTATATTTCAGGATTTAGACTCCTATACGAGGGAAGTACTTAAGGTACTCTGATCCTTACCAGCTCTTCCAAGTCATCCAATATAAGGAATCAGCTCATTATAAGCTACATACAGTCTGACCTCCTTGCATTCACATGCATTGTTGTGCATTCACATGTACACGATAATGTTTGCATCCCCTTCGTCTTGTACAGCTTCAAGTGTGCAGTTTTCCCCTGAGGACAAAGCTTTCCCCCCCAACTACACTTTGACACTGTCACCAGGGACAAACTAGTGAGCTTGATGTTCCTTTAAACTAAATTCTTATGTTCTTAGAAATCTAGTTTATGACAGTGACCCAGAAAACTGTAAGAACATTGCCTACTTCCAACCTTGAGAAATATAACTTAGTGAACCCAGTCCTTGGCAGTGTCACTCAGACTCAAATATTATTCCACCCACTTGTCCCAGCTGCCAGCTAGATTGCAACCAACATAAACAGATAGATAGATGATAGACAGATAATAGATTATAGATAGACAGATAATAGACAGACAGATACATAATAGATAGAAAAGTGATTCATGTTCATTTCTCCAAATTCAAAGGCTGTTCAACTATATTCAAAGGTTATTGAAAACTTGAATGGTGCTGAAAGCTTTTTAGGAGTAAAATCTTAATACAGAAAACTAGCATATTCCAGGATTTTATTGTCACATAAAACAACAATTTATTATGACCCCTCACTTTTCTGACTTGGCTGGAACAGTCAGATAGTTTTTGCTTGGAGTCTCTCATTGATTGTTTTCAGCAAGCAGAACTGATCTAAAAGCTCTATTGGACTGACATCCAAGATGGCTGACAACTGATACTGGCTGCAGGATGGGAGATCGGCTGGAGCTGTTATCCAGAGCTCCTACACATGGCGTCTATAGTGGCTTAAGCTTTGGAGTAAGGTGGCTTTATTCCAAGAGTGTCTAGTCCAAGTGACCAAAAGTAGAAGCTGCTGTTCTCTTAAGGTCTAGGCCTGAAAACTGGCACAGCACTAACCCTGCCATACTCTATTGTCAAAGTAGTCACAGAGCTCACCCAGATTTAAGGAGAGAGGCCATGGACTCCTCTTCTCAATGGAGAAGGGTCAAAGAATTTGCGAACACCTTTAATTGGCCACACACGGCTAGACACTCACTGCAGATGTAAGGAACAGCAAAGAGATCATTAAGAACAGTTTTTTTTTGTATTACCAGATAATTAAACTAAAAGTGATATTTCAGAACAAAATAATTTACTTTAAATTACTTCAAATGAAGTTCATCTGGCCTCTAAGGAATTACAAAAAGTCCTGTTATGATTATTACTTGGTAAGTTATGGAGTTCTCTTCAACAGAAGCAAAGAGCTTGATAATTAAAGTGAGATCCTAAGGTAGCAATAAATATAAAAATAAGAACTTAATGGTTATGTTCAGAATACTCTAAATTGTAAGGAAAAAAAGTGAATAAGTCTTTCATGAAAAAGCAACAACGATAAATTTTAATTAATATATCAGCTACCACCTGTTCATAATTCAGAGTGAATTTTAAATAGAGAGATCTAAATTTCTCCAAAGATATTCCATTTAAACATAAAACATTTGTAAACAGAAAGGCACTATGGCAGAGATAGGATGCTTGTCAACCCTATTTTCTCTTTCTGGGCCTTGGTAAGACTACATACCCCTGCCTCCCTTGCAGTTAGTCAGGGCTACATGATTGGGTTCCAGCCAATGGAATGTGCTCAGAATTGATGTGCACCACTTCAAAAGCTAGCTGTAAAACTACCTATACAATCCTGCATGCTTTCTCTTTTTTGCTTCTTAGCCAGGCAGATGAAAGAGATACAGTGGAGGACTCCCAGTAGCCTCTAAGGGTCAACAAAGATGAGTCATCTTCTGGTAGAGATTTGCCCTGTCCACGTCTGACATGAGCAAGAAAAGAAAATCCTTTGTTGTGCTATGCCACTGACATATGAGAGTTGCTTGTTACAGCCACTAGCATTAATACACTGACTAATACAGAAAGTAAAAATTAGTATTCCACCTTCTTCCTAAAAGAGACACTGTAATCACCTTTTTTGGAATGCTTAGTGTATCTTGGAAATTCAAAGTTGGCAGGCACCCTGATGATTAGTGATATTCAGCGTCTTTTCACGCGTCTGTTGACCATCTGTATGTCTTAGGAAAAATGTCTTTTCAGGTCCTCTGTCCATTTTTTAATTGGATTGTTTGTTTTGTTTTGATATTGAGTTCTATGAGTTCTTTATATATTTTAGATATTAACCCATTATCGCATATATCATTTGCAAATATCTTCTCCCACTCAGTAGGTTGCCTTTTCATTTTGTTGATGGTTTCCTTCTATGTGCAAAAACTTTTTAGTTTGATGTAGTCCCATTTGTTTATTTTTGCTTTTGTTGCCCTTGCCTGAGGAGACAAATCCAAAAATATGCTGCTAAGACTGATGTCAAAGAGTTTACTGCCAACATAGACCAATGTCAAAGAGTTTACTGCCAACATAGACCAATGTCAAAGAGTTTACTGCCTACATAGACCAATGTCAAAGAGTTTACTGCCTACATAGACCAATGTCAAAGAGTTTACTGCCTACATAGACCAATGTCAAAGAGTTTACTGCCTACATAGACCAATGTCAAAGAGTTTACTGCCTACATAGACCAATGTCAAAGAGTTTACTGCCTACATAGACCAATGTCAAAGAGTTTACTGCCTATGTTTTCTTCTGGGAGTTTTATGGTATCAGGTCTTACATTTAAGTCTTTAATCCATTTTGAGTTTATTTTTATATATGGTGTAAGAACGTGGTCCAGTTTCATTCTTTTGCATGTAGCTGTCCAGTTTTCCCAACATCATTTATTGAAGAGACTGTCTTTTCCCATTGTGTATTCTTGCCTCCTTTGTCATAGATTAATTGACCATATAAGCATGGTTTTATTTCTAGGCTCTCTATTCTGTTCCATTGATCCACGTGTCTGTTTCAGGGCCAGTACCGTACTGTTTTGATACCATAGTTTTGTAGTATAGTTTGAAATCGGGGAGTGTGATACCTCCAGCTTTATTCTTCTTTCTCAAGATTGCTTTGGCTATTCAAGGTCTTTTGTGGTTCCATATAAGCTTTAGGTTATTTGTTCTGGTTCTTTTAAAAATGCCATTGGTATTTTGATGGGATTACATTGACTCTTCAGATTGCTTTAGGTAGTATGGACATTTCAACAGTATTAATTCTTCCAATCCATGAACGCGGTATGTGTTTTCATTTGTGTTGTCTTCAATTTCTTTCATCAACGTCTCATAGTTTTCAGAGTACAAGTCTTTCACCTCCTTGGATAAAAATATTCTTAGCTATTTTATTCTTTTCAACGCAATTGTAAATGGGATTGTTTTAATTTCCCTTTCTGACAGATTGTTATTAGTATATAGAAATCCTGTGCAACAGGTTTCTGTATATTAATTTTGTATCCTGTAACTTCACTGAATTCATTTCTTAGTTCTAATAGTTTTTTGGTGGAGTCTTGTAGGGTTTTCTATATATAGTATCACGTCATTTACAAACAGTTAGAGTTTTACTTCTTCCTTTCCAATGTGGATGCCTTTTATTTCTTTTTCTTATCTAATTGCTGTGACTAGGACTTTCAATACTGTGTTGAATAAAAGTGACAAGAGTGGGCATCCCTGCATTGTTCCTGATCTTAGAGGAAATGCTGTCAGCTTCTCACTCTTGAGTAGGATGTTAGCTGTAGGTTTGTCATATATGGCCTTTATTATGTTGAGGTATGTTCCCAACTTCATTGAGAGTTTTTATCATAAATGGATGCTGAATTTTGTCAAAAGCTTTTTCTGCATCTATTGAGAGGATTGTCTGATATTTATTCTTTGTTTTATTAATGTAGTATATTACATTGATTGATTTGTGGATATTGAACCCATCCTTGCATCCTTGGGATAAATCTCACTTGATCCTGGTGCATGATCCTTTTAATGTCATAATGGCCAGCATCAAAAAGACAACAAATAACAAGTGTTGGCAAGGAAATAGAGAAAAGGGAACCCTCATGCATTTTTGGTAAGAATGTAAATTGGTGCATCCACTATCAAAAACAGTATGGAGGGGAGCTGGCCTGGTGGTGTAGCAGTTAAGCTCGTGCACTCTGCTTCGGCAGCCCAGGATTTGCAGGTTTGGATCCCAGGCACACACCAATGCACCACTTACCAAGCCATGCGGTGGCAGGCATCCCATGTGAAGTAAAGGAAAGATGGGCATGGATGTTAGCCCAGGGCCAATCTTCCCCAGCAAAAAGAGGAGGATTGGCAAGGGATGTTACCTCAGGGCTAATCTTCCTCACAAAATAAAAAAAAAAAAACCAGTATGGAGATTCCCCCCAAAATTAAAAGTAGTAGTACCATATGATCCAGCAATTGCACTTCTGGATATTCATCTGAAGAAAACACAAACACTAATTTGAAAAGATATATGTATCCTATGTTAATTGAAACATTATTTACAATAGCCAAGATATGGAAGCAACCTAAGTGTCCATCTATCGATGGACACTTCTATATACCATAAAGAAGTTGAGGGGGATATATATATATATATATATATATATATACACACACACACACACAAGGAATATCACTCAGCCATAAAAAAGAATGAAATCGTGCCATTTGCAACAATATGGATAGACCTAGAGGTATTATGCTAGGTGAAATAAGTTAGACAGAGGAAGACAAATACTGTATGATTTCACTCATATGTGGAATCTAAAAAACAAAACAAATGAACAAACAAAACAAAACAGAAACAGACTCATAGATACAGAGAACTGGTGGTTACCAGAGGGGAGGGAAGTGGGGGATTGGGCAAAATAGGTGAAGGGGATTAAGAGGTACAAACTTCTAGCTATGAAATAAATAAGTCACGGGGATATAAATATACAGCATAGGGAATATAGTCAATAATATTGTAAAATTTTCTATGGTGACAGATGGTTACTAGACTTACTGTGGTGATCATTTCATAATGTATATAAATGTCGAATCACTGTGTTGTACACCCGAGACTAACATAATAATGTATGTCAACTATGCTTCAATAAAAAACCAAAAAACAAAGTTGATAGGCACTATAGATGTCATCTGACTGATCTATTTTCTTGATGCCAGTACCACACACTGCCACCAATGAATAAAACACTTACAACCAGACTCAGAGAAATACACATTAGAAAGCAGGAGCATGGAATCCTATGTTGCCATGACAACAAGATAATTCCATTTCAAAAGGATCACCAGCTCCTGTATGAAAAATAAACTTCTCTTCCAAGCAAGGTTTTTTAAATGTTGCATGCAGGAAGGAAAGTATTGAACATCTCACTCCAAATAACTGATTACATCCTTTGGTACCATCAGTACCAACTACAACCAATATGAAAAAGCCACTTTGCTTTCTCCAGGTGTCCCTAAAATGTGAGTGCCAGCAACAGAATGAAACTTCCAGATAGCATATCATTCCCTCTGCCAGGGAATAAAGCAGCTTTTCCTTGAATAGTAACAATCATGCAATCTCAGCAATCTCCTCAAAATGAAATGTTTTGATCTAATAAACTAACCTTATGAATAAACTCATATCCCAGAAGTCTTGCTGTTTTAAATAAATACACCCTTAAAAATTACATGACACTGATGTTCTTTGAGGCTATGTGATAGTAATATTATAGATATAGACTACTTTAGAATTACAAGTAACCCTACAGATCATTCAGTCCAAATTCTTCACATTTTGGATTAGAAAATTGAGACTCAGAGATGCTTAGTGACTCAATCAATGCCGCAAGATGAATTAATACTATTTTGTACTATTATACTGTTTTTGTACTACTGCAGCATTGATACTATTTTTATACTGTGCAGTGTTTTCTATTAAAAATAATCAAAGTACCCACACTTCCAGCAATTACTTACATGAGCAATACTGTAATCTCTAAGGATACTTTAAAATATTTTGCCAATATTATACTTCAGCATGTAGAAGTAACTTCTAATGTAATCTTTTTAACTGTAAGGAGTTAACGAAAGAATAAACTGATGTGTTTCCAAATCTTCCTTGTCCTTTACTGTCTTTTGAAAAACTGGTACTGTAAAACTTCATCAAGTTTTTATTAATTGTAAAAAAACTATCTTATCTAATGAAAAGTGTCCATTATTATATATCTAATTATAAATATAGTATAATTTTAAGTGTATGGCTTTATTATCCAGTTGTTTACATTAACTGAGCTACTCAACATTACAGTCCTACTTTAATGAATAGATAAAAATAATTTTAATTAAATTATTGAAGTACCTGAAATCTAATTTATATACTTATTTCATAAATAGCAATTATACTATATTAAGTTTAGAGTGTTTCTAAACTGGCTGAAAATAATTATTTTGCCTAATTAGGTAGATATGCCATTGAAATTTCACTTACTATTAATTTTCTTAGCAAAATTTTCATTGAAAACAAAGGTAAATTTCAGTTAAGCCCCTCTTCAAATTAATATTCATTCATAATTAATGAAATTTGAAATAAAATATTTTATATGTTAATAGTGACAACATTTAAATAACAAAAAATTAAGTGTGCAGGAAAATATTTATCATGATATTTTCTAAAATGAAAAGAATAGGGAAGCTTGAAGAAAAGAGCTTACAAACAAATATATCCTTTTCCACCAGCCCCTTGTCAACCTTAATTACTTTTTAAGCCTTAGCGTTACAAAATAATCAATTTAGAAAATAGACCTATCAATATTCTGCCCCAAGTAATTCTTCATAAGTTTTAGATAAAGGTAGAAGAGCAAAACTACAGAGAGAGGCAAATACATAGACTGATATGGTATGAGCTTCCTTCCCATCTTTTACGGCCACCAGAACCTTCCCTTTCTGAACTTTTCATTTCCTCTGTAAATGTCGACCAACCTTAACAGTCTGATCATAAGACGGACCAACTCCCTCCCAGATTCCCCCACCACCGCCACCAGAAAATGCTGAAAAGGAGATTCAGTCTTACTGCCACTACTGGCCATATATTAGGAACAAGACCTGAATAAAAGCAGAAGCAATGGGATACCTACCAGTCAGCTCATCCCCTGTGCCACCATATCTAATCTGATGCTTATTTAACAAATGTTAAATTTAACCTTTCTTTGATTTAACCCTTTTTCCATCCTGGCAAAGTTAGTACAACATTGGAAAGAGATTAGCATTCATATGTTTTTTCAGAAAGTAGAAATAATAAATACCCAAAAGGAGTAAATGATTTTAGGAGCAGGAGAAGATTTACAAATTGTCCCTTTATCAAAAGAACAATACAATCTCCTTATTCACACACATACCTGTGTTGAGTTACTGATAGAATGACATAAAAATATGATTTAAAATAATAATAATAATCAGGACTAGATACTGGCCCAGGATATTTGTCTCTATCTCAGTGTAAAGGTTCTTAGCACAATCATAAAACATAAGTTTTCTTGGTTTCTGTTTGGCTTGGTTTGGTTTCAGAATAATTCTTCTTGCCCATCTAATGTAAGGGAACTGGCAACAAATATTAATGTGAAAATTAAAAATTCAAACTTCATTTTAAAATTTATTTCTATTTTTAATATAACCAGAAGATCAAATTTTTCCAGCACCACCACTATCATTTTCTTTTAGAATGCCAAAGTCTAACCCCAATGTGGGGACTTAGGAACCAATCCATCCTTTTGCCAGTTAGGTGGCCTTCGGGGAGAAATTGTCCATTAGCTTTCTCTCCATTTCTTTCCCCCTTCCACTCTTCTCTGTAACAGCCTGAGCACATCAGCATTTCTCTATGGAAAAGAAGCAGTCATCATTGAAGATATTTGATGAGCAAAACTGAAAACTAACGAAATGAGAAAGATTAAGAGACTGTGAGTAACTCACCACCTAGGAACTAAACAGGAGTAAATAAGTACAAAATGGCTCTGAAATATGTGGAAATGAATGGTTGTACTCCTTGGGTATTCTAGATTACATTTTCAAGCACTAAAAGAAAATAATACTTCCAAACTCACTTCTTAAAACTAATTTCAGAATTTCCATTATACTACAATCCAGATGTGTCTTGTAACATTTACATGTGTAAGGAAGGAAACATAAGTCGCTCTCATCACGCTCTGGGCAATGTTTAGTGCATTTCCAATGCCAGTCCCTTAGGGACAATGGTCAGCTCTCCTGCCTTTTCTTTTCCCTTAAAGACTAGTAAACACCACACTAGATTAGAAGCCCCACTGATTAAGAAATACAGAAGAAAGAACATTCGTGCCTCTTGAACAATGAATGCCCTACGCTATAAACGGGTAGTCTGATTTATATTATTTGAGTTTAGTTAGCAAGAAGGGGATCAAATTTTTTTAATCCATAGTTTAAGATATTTGCTGTTGCTTAGAGATAGAGAAATGAGAAAATAAAATCCAATCCCCTCAACTTCATCAAGTCACAGAAAAATACCAAACCAGACTAGGATAACAGCCAAGAATTGAAGTATAATTTACCAATGTGAATCATGAAATTTACAGATTCATTTTCTATATGGAGAGAATTTAAGAATGCATATGAGTATAATTGCAAAACAATACATAAAAGCTTGAGTCTAACAAAATGTTATTTTAAGGGTTCTATAATATGGTTGGATATGCTCTTAAGATCTAATTTGTATATAAAACAGATATGTTTATGAGTTTCTTTATAACTCTTTGCAATATGTTATATAATAATTTTACTTGGTCAACAAATATTTTAGAGATAGTTATTACTATTCAGAGGTGGTTCGTAGAAATATTGGGTATAATGGAATGCCTCAAACAAAGAGTAGCACTTAAAGAATTTTATGAGAAAGGAAAAGACAGATTAATAAAATGTATACACTTGAACAGCATTTTTAATGCACTGGAAAGATGCTGTGCTATGTACATGCAACATTTGAATTAATAAAACACTACATATACCCCAAACATCTTTATGTATACCAAAGCCTGTGATAACTAGCTCTGAAAACCTCTATGCATGTCTATGCCTATTTTATTATCATGCATGTGAAAATTAGTTACTCAGATCATTCTGTGTAGCACTGAGAATATCTGAGAGCCTGCTTTTTAGAAAGAAAGTGGACAGTCACACTCAACAAACAAATTAAAAATGACAATAGCATTCCTTTTGGTTATTCTTTCTCACTCAGTTCATTCTTGCTGGTTAAGGTATAGAAGGAAGGAAGATAAACAAGTCCTTCTCCAAAGATGTTTACTTGCTCTAGAAGCTACCATGAATTTAATTAAGTGCCACCCACCCCTTCTCTGCAGAAGCCTTAAAAAAAATATTAAAAGGCTGTTTAGTTTTCATAGATAGAGTCTTCTAGATCAACTCTTGAGAAAGGCTAAGAACGTCTCCCATATTCCATTAGCTTGTCTCTAGTTTGATTTCAAAAGACTCTAATTCTCAAGGCAGCCAGGGGCCACAAAAAAAGGTAGGGAGCAGAGAATATCAGAAAAAAAGAAAACGTAAGCAAACTCAAGAAGAATTAAAAAGAATGAAAAGACTCAGAAATGTCTTTCTCTTTTCTTTTACTTTGAGATTATCATAATTTCATTCTTTAGAATCTTTCCTTTTTCTTTATCTGACTTCCATTATATTACTTCTTGGCCACGAGATAATACCTACTTAATCTGCCTAGCATTTATGTCTATGTCAGATCATTTAGTTACACCCTTCTGCCTCCACTCCCTGAAACAGGCCCTCCATAACCACAACCACACCCCAGGCATTAGGAAGTTGATTAGGAAGATTAGATTAGGAAACTGAGGCCCAGAGAGACTGAGCCTTGGCCATTGCCTTGAAATTTAGTTGTCTTCTTATGATCAAATGTAAACTTTTGATATTTTGCACATATATTGTCAACTAACCCCTAATGCAACACCAGGGAGCTAATAAGCTCTATCAAGACGCATACCCAAGTTTCTCTGGCAGTCACCTTATTAACTGTTTCTTTTTGAAAGAATTTACAGGGATATCTCAGTGTAAAGCCAAAAAAGAAACAGAGATGAGGAAGACTGGCAACTCAAAAAGCCTTATCTAATTATTTCAGATAGAATAACCTCCCACTACTTATTTCTATATCTGATTGTTTTATTTCCTCTTTAAAATTCATCTTTAATGAAAAAAATATAGAATATTCAGAATTTTTACCTAGAGGAGATCCTATATGAATCCTTTTATTTTTCTCCCAGAAGTAGAATAATTCAAACCAAGAAAAGAACAAAACTGAAAAGATTAAAAAAAAATTATACCCACACATAATAGTTGACTCTTTTCCTCACCATTCTGCACCTTTATCTGCTGAATTTTTCTAAAAACCATCAATTTAAAAACATGTAACTTGCACTTTTATTCTCTAGTTCTTTTATGTCTGTATAATGTTTTCCAACACATTATGCACTGTTGTACATATTAATTGCATTTTTAATATAAATGTATTCTTTTGCATTAATAGTTTAAACCTGTAGGCCATTCATTATGATTAGTTATTTGAAGTAAACAAATGAGTCCTTGAAATCAGTTTGTTATATACCACAAGGAGAGAGATTGTTCAGTAAATACAATTGATAAACTATGGGACTGAGGACCTCTGCTGGCAGTTTTGAGGCATTATTTTTTTTAAACCATAATACTGACAAGAGGAAAGGTGAAACTCTCGCTTTAATCTGAAGTATTCCTTTTTACTTAGAATCCCTTAATTGCCTTCCTAAAACTTTAATTATTGGTTCTACCGCACTTTCAGCAATTTGAGTCTTTCATTTCCACAACAGTTGCTTTACTTTTTAAAAAGAAAAACATTAAAAGTAAGACTATTGGATGAAAATATTAATTTTAATATTATTAATGTTTTAAAGCAAATTAAATTTGTTCATGAATAATGACTTCATTTTTATTTGACATAGTGGCTGCATACAGGTATATTTAGATGAAGTGTGTATATATAGATATAGATACATCCTCATGACACAGAACATGGAATTTAGTATCAAATTAGAATAAAATTTTAATAACATAATTATTAAGAAATTTCTCATTTTTCCAGAAACTAGACTTGTTTCATACGTAATATATATCTAGACACCCTTGGAAGACAAGTTTTTATCTAAATGTTCAGAGCAATTTTTTAAAGCTTGAAAATGCAGTTGGACTGGTAACCCTTCACTCCACTTCACCCCACTTCACCCTAATGTCACTTACTTGTGCATTCTTTCTATTATTCATAAATTCATGTATTATTACGACTGAAAGAGACCTTAGAAGTCGTATAGTTCAGCCCTTTCATTTTACAAGGAAGACATCTGAGACCCATAGAGATGAACAACAGCCTCTACCTGTCCTTGCCAAGTCAGGGCGAGATGAACAGATAACTCCCAGAGACACTCATCTTCTAGGGACATATCTCCTCAAGCAAGAGAAGGGACATGGACAGCAGAGTTGCAGCTCTGGGCCACAAGAACCCAGTTCTGCTGTGGATACAGGAAGACCTAATCTGAGCTTGGTTCCAAGCATTCAAGCTGCTAGGAGGAAGTTTGGATTCAGGGGCAGGAGCAATAATAATAATCATGACAAACGTTATTGAGCACCAAGTATGTGCTAGGCAGGCACAGTCCTAAGCACTTGACATGGGATAACTCACGTAATCATCACAGCTATCCTGCATAGGATAAAACTGCTAGTATAATTAAGGAAACTGAGGCACAGAGAGATTGAGCCACTTCCCCAAGGTCACTCAGTGAAGGTTCAAACCCATGCGGTATGGATCCACAGCTCATGCTCTTAATCTCACATTATGAGAAAACATAACAAGCCCAAAAATTGGTCCCAAAGGGTCCATCCTAGAATTATAGGTGCCCTGCATAACCCTGAATCAGATAGAGATCTCCTACAGCCCAATTCTATTAGATCTAGAATTCTAGAAATTTAAGAGCTGGAAAGGGCCTTGGCGAACATGTAATCTGGTGCTCTTTAATCTCTTTTGGTTTACAGACTTCTTTGAAAATCTGCTAAAAGGAATAAAACTTGTCTTCTGAAAAATGCATAAACACACATGATGGCACAGCAACAGACACACACAATTATGCATAAAATTTTGTGTTGCTTATGGAATCTCTGAATCCCATTTATAGATCTTAGGGGACCATAGGACCCCAGATTTAAAATTTCTGACTTAGACCAACCTTCACAATTCACATTTTATATAAAATGGTCTGTCTCGTATCTCTGTACTCAAAGCAAAGAGGCTAGCTTTGTAAATGACAGTGCTGTCTGACTGTTTTCACATGGTGGCACATATAGAAAATGATAATACTGCATGGCACCCAGGCATAAAGAAAGAAACCTTCTCAAGACCAGAGGTGACCGGCCCCAAAAACCCAGCATCCCCAGACCTCACCAAACCACCCAAGGACTGAGAAGAATCAATATTTCCAAATAGCCACACCCAGTCACAGCATAGCTGCTGGGAAGGCCTGCCTCAGAGTCCTCCACTAGATGACAAACTGCAAACTGGCTTAGGACACCAGGGCTTAAATTTCCTTCTCACTCCCGAATCCACTTAAAATTCTCACTCCCACACTAGCCCCAACTTAGTTTACATTTTAAACCTCACTTCCCAGATCTTCAAAATAATAGCTAGATGGGGCCAGCCCAGGGGCGTAGTAGTCAAGTTCGTGCACACTGCTTCAGCAGCCTGGGGTTCACAGATTCGGATCCCAGGTGTGGACCTGTGCACTGCTTATCAAGCCATGCTGTGGCAGGCGTCCCACATGTAAAGTAGAGGAAGATGGGCACAGATGTTGGCCCAAGGCCAATCTTCCTCAGCAAAAAAAAAAAAAAAAGAGGAGGATTGGCAACAGATGTTAGCTCAGAGCTAGTCTTCCTCACCAAAAAAAAAAAAAATCCTAACAAAATATAGCTAGATGTATTAGTTATTGATTGCTGCTTAACAAATTAACGCAAACTTAGTGACTTAAAAGAGAAGTATTTATTATCTCACAGTTTGGGTGGGCAGCAGCTTAGCTCAGTGGTTCTGGCTCATCGTCTCTCCATCAGGCTGCAGTCGGAGCGTCAGGTGGGGCTGCAGTTATCCGAGGCTTGACTGGGTCAGGAGGATCTGCTTCCAAGCTCAAGCAGAGAGCTATCGGCAGGAAGCTTCAGTTCCTCGCCACCTAAGCCTCTCTGGGACTGCACACAACATGGCTTCCGCCATGGCAAGTAATACCAAGAGAGACAGAGAACCTCAAATGGAAACTGCAATCTTTTTATCACTTAATCTCAGAAGTGACGCTTCTGCTGTATTTGATTGTCACACAGACCAACACAGGCACAGTGTAGGAAGGAACTGCACCAGCGTGTGAATACCAGGAGGTGGGGTCATTGGGTGCCATCTCAGAGGCTGGCTACCACACTAGTGTTTATTGAGTGTCTACTCACTTACAAGCACATATTTATAAAGTATTATCTCATTTAGTTTTTACAGTAGTACTCTGAGATAGATATCCCCATTTCACCATATTGGTCAAAGAGCCTAAGACCAAGGGATGTTAATTGCCCAAGGTCATACAGATGATAAGTGGCAGAAGAGAAAGTCAAAACAAGGCCTATCTGTCTGTAAGGATTCACATTCTTTTCAACATGTTATTATATTTCCATGATGTGCTTTGCCTTCCTGAATCTCAATTTTTCTAGATCTCATTTCTCATCTATGAACCCCCTGTCATTTTCTTTTCAGTTCTGACCCATCATTCTATATTTTGCCCACTCGTGCTGCGAATTCCACACCCTCTGATTACTTAGGTCAACAGCACTTCCTCAGACCATATTTAACCCCATCTTCTCAATAATCATGTGAGATGTGCAAAGCATTATGTATCAAAATATAATTGTAACTTTAGTAATAGCTATTGTTTAAAAAGATGTAAAAAAGAAAAGTGTAAAGATGTTGAAGAACAAACCTGAAACATATAATTGTTTCATTTGCAGAGATTAACAAGTGTATTCCACTGCCAGTAAAAACAGGCTGAAGTTTCAGTGAGGAAGGAGAATGAGGCAAAGTGGAGGTGCCACTGAGATGATTTCCACATGTTTCCTGAAGACTCGACTGATTAAAATGGATACACAACAAGCTACAGGATGAAAGTGGCCCTGTAGAATATCAGCTGGCCATTCAAGTTTTCACTTCAAAACAAACAGGAGTCAAATATGAAAAACTGCCTCACTTGCTGGCCTTTCTGTCTACCAACTGCACTAAGTAGTTTTTACTGAATGGACTGGTGGGTGTATATTAATTAAAGGAATCCCATCCTAATACCAACCTATCCAGGTATTAACTTCCCTGGATATCAACTGGTCAACATGATATGAGCCAAGTAGATATGTCTAATCTAGTTTTCTTTCCACATATAAAAGAGCCTTAAAAATTGTGCTTCTTGAGATGCATCAAATCTGAAGTTACCCCTCTCTGGTCACTCTGAATAGGCAGTGGTAAAAATGTGTTGGAAAGATGGCGTATGCATATGTGTGCGTGCATTTGTGCATGTGTGTGAGTATGTATATGTTTGCATGAATGTTGTTCTATGATTAACAGTGAAAATCAGACTTCTTGTCCTATTTGTACATTGTTCTAAGTCACTCTCACTAAAGTCATGCATTTGTAGATATGACTTTCCCATTTTGGGGGAGCAGGGGATGTAGTCATAATCTTCCCCAACTTAGAAAAAATCCTGAAGCTTAGACAGAAGTTGTGGACCATATAGAAGAACCAAGACTTAAACTCATGTCTCCCAGCTCTAAATCTAATTCTCTGTCTACTACACCAAACCAGAGAATCACAATCAGAGAAAAACTATTGGGAAACGAAGGGCTTATGATATCGAAGTAAGAAATAGTATCTCCTTTCTCCATCTGATTTTAAAATTAAACAAGAAAAGGAGGTCCTCAAATTCTTTGAAGGGATAGAGCAATCTTACAAACACTGAAAAAAGCTAAATGGTATAGCCCACCAGCCTTAAAATATTTTTACCACTGTCTAAAATGTTCTCTAATTAGTTTCATTGTATTCTTTCCAAGAGACCCTTTATAAAACTAATGTTAATTTCTCAATTAGGAGCACTATACATTAATTCATGTGATGAAATAACCATGTTAGTATAAGCTAGTGCAGAAATTTTCATCGTCCATGGAATCCTGCAGCCTCTGGAACAGTATCTTATAAACTTCCTGGAAGACGAGGTGCATGGGTGAGTCTCTACCTCTCCCGTACATCTTCTTTTACAGAGCTATCTCATGATTTTGTCAGTTTTATGTGTTGACATTTTGTTTGAATAAAGAGTTACATTGTTTTTAAAACTCTGAAAACCACTGTATTAATTCATATTGGAAGTTCTCTTTTGGTATGAAGATGCTGGGTAAACATTACATCCCTAGGACAAGTAGAAGGAATCACAGGACAAGGCCATTGAAAAAAATCAAACCCAGGGAAAATGTGAAATTCATGAATTCTGTCAATAGAGGGAGTGCTAGGCAAGTATGGAACTCAGAAACAAAAATGTAAAATGAGGAGACAATTCCAATGAGATGAGCCGGTGAAGGGGTTTCCTCTCCCATCTGCAAGACTCAGGGTTTGTTGTATGCTGGGGCTGGCCCTGCAAAAACTGGTGTGCAGCCCTCCTAAAAGAAGCTATGTTCAGTGTAAATCTTGAATGTTTTCAAGAACATCTTTGGCAGAGATCTTATGAAGCTAGGAAGGATACAACTGTGCCAGCAAGTTATATATAAAATGCATAAACCTGAGCACAGAGGATTTTTACAGGAGTGAAACTATTCAGTGTGATACTACAGTGGTGGATGCATGTCATTATACATTTGCAAAAACCCATGGCATGTACAACACCAAGAGTGAACCCTAATGTAAACTATGGACTTTGCGTGATAATGATGTGTTGATATAGGTTCATCAATTGTAACAAATGCACCACTCTGGTAGAGGATGTTGATAATGGAAGAGGCTATGCATATGTCAGGACAAGGAATACATGGAAAATCTCTACACCTTCTCATCACTTTTACTGTGAACTCTTGCTCCAAAAAATACAGTCTATTTAAAAAATCTGTAAACTTGTCTTTTCCCACTATCAATTGTTATTAGTGAGAAAATTGGATATATAAAGACCAATTTTGCCCAACTGCTCTGTACCACACACAGATTATAAACTTGTTGTTTTTTTCTAGAGACCTATAAACTATTCTCTCTTAACTATGTTTCTCCCATTAAGAATGAAGAAAGACCTTCAAGAGAGGTGGCAAAAGTAATACAATGTAATCAATTATCTAGGAAATGCAAATAAGAGTTTCCCCCCCATCTGAAGTGACAATGGTCATAATATTGCCCTTTATTTATATAGCTCTCCAAAGAGTTTTTACATCAAAAGACCACTCATGTGGTCATCAAAATTACCCTAAAACGTGTAGAGTAATGAGAAATGAGAAAATCATGCCTCAGAGTATTAAGTGACTTTCCCAAAGTTGTGCCACCTGTATGTTGAACCAAACCTTTTGCTCTTAGACAGATGCCAGGATTCCTGTTAAGAGGGAGAAGAGGGAGAAGACATGAAAAAAATCCAAGTCTGGGCTGATTCGTCGCAAATTTGGTAACAGAAAGGGTAGGTGCCTTTCTCCCAAGGCAAATCCTTCATCTTTATTTTAGATCCTATCCAATCCTACTTCCCAGGAATTGTACTTAATCAATGATACCCTATTCTTATTTGTCTTCATATCTCCATTTCTACTGGATTTTTTCCTCTGATATATATATGTGACTATCCCAAGTCTCTCAAATACCAAACGAATAAACCAAACTTTTCTTGACCCTATGTCCAACTTAGATAGACACCATTCTATCTCTTCTCAGTTAACCTTCTCAAAGACAGTCTATAATAATTGTCTCCACTTTCTGACCTCTTATTTATCCTTCAACCCACTCCCCTGTGCCTTCTACTTCTTCTATGCCATTGAAATAATTATTGCCCACTTAACCAGTGACATTTTTATCAATAATCCCAATGGGAATTTCTCAGTTTTGAATGACTGGACTTTTGAGCTGGTTTTGACAAAAAATTGATTGCTGTCATCTTATTGATACTCTTTCCTTCCTTGGCTTTTGTGTTGGAGGAGGATGGAATGGAAAAGGAACAGAAAGCTTTCAAGACAAAAACAACAACATATATAAAGACTCCAGGGCACAAGGGAAGTGAATCAAAGAATTAAAGGATAGCCATTGTGATTGGAATATAGATAGTAGGGGTGAGCATAGCAGAAGGTGAGCTGGAAAGGTAGGTAGAAACTAGGTAATGCAGACCATTTTTAAGACTATAGATTTTACCCTAAGAAGAAAGGATGAAAACTGAGGAAGGACGTGATATAAATAGTTCACTAAAGACCACCCTGGCTACAGTCAGGAGAAAACATTGGTAGGTTGGATAGTGTGGACAAGCCACATAGGAGGCTACTGTAATAGTTCAAGTAAAGATGATGATGGTTGAGAATAGGCTGGTGTTGATGGAGATGAAGAGACATAGCTGGAGGCCACTTTATTCTGGTTTTGATTTGACTTTTCTGGCCACTTCTTTTTTTCCATGTGACTCCTAATTTACCATCCCTAAAATATCGATGTCACCCAAGATTAACTTTTTTCTACCTTTGAACCTTCTTCATTTCATTATTCACCATCGTATCTAAGTTAGACATATATATTAGTATCACTTGTATAGCTTTCAAAATAAAAATATGTCCAGAACTTATTTCTTCTAGCATTTGGCATATGCGATGGCCATGAGAATGGGCCTCTCAGATCTCTGCCTGCAGGCAGTGTGACTCGGTCAGTTCACTCAGGGCCCCAGCAGCACTCTTGAAACCATCACAGTTTTATTGAGGCCATGCTGGAGGCCAGGCATTTCCCTAATTAATGAATTTCTTCTACATTTAACCCTATCTCGGTGTCTGTTTCCTGGATGACTCAAACTAAGCTCAGCTGTACCAAGAGTAAACCAAGATAAAGGCAGTAAGATCAAAATTTGGGTTGGTTACCCTGCTACCTGGCAGTTGAATAGGATGTCATCTGGTTAGTAGAGTGGGCACGGATTGTCCTTGACACAAGGTGGCAGCACAAATGTTAAAATTTCAACTGTAGAAACCTGGGGAAATGTCCCGGTGGAGGAGAATGCTATGCCATGTGCAATGATAGGCATTTGAAAAATGATCCTAGTCATTGCCAAGTTGTTTTGACACACTGCAGAAGGATAATGAGAGACTAAGGGATGTTAACAAGCCGTTAAGGGTTAAATGTGAAAGCACTATGTCCTCTCTAATAACCCACAGGATGTCCTTACCTCAAATAGAAGAAGGGCAGACAGACATAGCTGAGCAGTAAGCTAAAGACTTAATTGTTAGTCTTAGAGTCCCAGAGATGTAGGAATGCTCAGCCAAGGCAGGTGTGTTATGTAACAGTCAGCTTCCTGGTAGGAAAACCTAAGGCCCTTAAACATCCCGAATGGATGCCCCTGAGGATGTTGACTCTGCAACCCCTGAGACCTACAGATTTACACAAGTGGTCCACACTTCCCTAATAAGAGCTATTACTTCTGCCTTGCTAGAACATGCTGCAGAGGCCTCTCCCTCACAAAGCATTATGTGCTCCTCTCAGGAACTTCCTATTTGATCTACCAGGCTGACAACTACCAGAGGTAAAACCCAGCAGAACCAGACGGGATACATAATGGATCAGATAAGAGAGGAAAGAGATGATTTACCTCAAGTGTTGCAAGAGTTAGTCAGCATTTGCCAGCAGGAGCTAAGGGAGAACTCCTAGGACGGGGTTTTGAAGATATTTGATCAAGTGAAGAAAGACTATAAGACTGGAAAAGCAATAATTCAGTGATATGGGGGCATTTTCTTGGGACACAGGATTTAGCACCTTAGCAATGGCTCCAGGGAATGGCCAATTCACTGCTGGGATGACTCTTAGAGGGCTGGAAAAAATGACAGCCACTGTGAACAAAGCGGAAATGCCTGATTTGTCCTTGCAGAAAATGAGAAAGGAATAGAGACCCTGGGAGAAGTGGAATAATATGTGAGGGCAGAAGAACTACCAGAGGATTATGTTCCATGGGAGGGCCCAGAGTCCACACTGTTCACCAAGGCCATCAGGAATGTGCTGGTGAGAGGGGCGCCCGCACCACTGAGAAGTTCAGTGGCAGCTCTCCTTGCAGACCAGGTATGGTGGCAGGAAAGGCCTTCACGGAACTGGGCTAGTTTTATCTCAGGAGATGATGGGATCCTGAAGTAATTGAGATCAGGTGGTGTGATGCTCAACTGCTGGACCCACAAGGCTACAATTACTACGAGGACCAGCAAGGTCAGAGGGGTAGCCAAGGCCACTGGACCTGCAAGGAGTTGAGACAGTTAATAGAGAATGGTGAGGGCCGGCCCCGTGGCTTAGCAGTTAAGTGCACGTGCTCCACTGCTGGCGGCCCGGGTTCGGATCCGGGCGCGCACCGACGCACCGCTTCTCTAGCCATGCTGAGGCCGCGTCCCACATGCAGCAACTAGAAGGATGTGCAGCTATGACATACAAACTATCTACTGGGGCTTTGGGGGCGGGGGGAAATAGAGAATGGTGAACCAAAAAGCAAAATAGACAGCCAGCCAACCAAGGTGTTGTTAACATCTCTAATGTTAGGGAGAGGGGAGCAAGAATGGAGGAACAGGACATCACATTGAAGGTGATTGCTCCAATAAAAATTTACAATCTTTTGCTCATTTTCCAGACCTGATCTGATTTTCAGGACCAGAATTGGAACCCATTGGCTGAAAAGATGGCCAGGCCCCTAGGAAGAAGACCCTGCATTATATACTGGTGATGATTTTCCCAGGCCTTTCCCCAAAGGGACATATAGCCATTTACTTGGGTGAATGAACACTGGGAAAAGAATAAACATTTGTTGATGATTTAAGAGAAGAAAGCAAGCTGGCAAGAAGGCCAGAAGAGTTAGGGAAGGTTTTAAGAAGAAAATAGGCTGAATCAATAGGATTAATTCCCATCTACTACTTATCATTTTAAAAAGCTGTGAATCAAGTTATAGAAAGTATATTCTATGACCACAGTGGAATTCAATTTGAATTCAATAACAGAAAGATATCTGGAAATCCCCAAATACTTGGAAACTAAATAGCACAGTTCTCAATATCTCACAGTTCTGAATACATCAAAAGAGAAATAATAAAATATTGTGATATAATTAAAATACAACATATCAAAATTTATAAGATACAGCTATTGCCTATATAAAATACTCTCTGCCTCAGTCTGTAATAATTTTAATTAGTTTACTTTTATTCGGTTTAGTATCTAGAATATAAACTCTGAGAGCAACAATTTCCTCTTTTTCTACACTGTATCCCCAGTTTCTAGCATAATGCTCAGTCCCAATTAAAGAAATATATATGTAGATGAACTCCACCACTCAGAAGCAACCACTAAAAAATTTAAGTGTATATGCTTCCAGAATTTTCTAGGTATGTATAAAAATATTCATATTATTTTTTACAATAATGGAATAATATTATCCACATCCATTGTAGACATTTCCCCAATTAACAATATATTGAGAAGCAATTTAAGTGTGAATAAATAAAGATATACATCACTTTTTAGTGGTTGTATAATATTGTATTATATATATTTATCATATCATAAATCTGGTTATTATTCAATCTCTAGCCATGGACATTTAGCCTTCTGGTTTTTTATACTAAAAAAATAATGCAATAACTCACACACACACATCATACTTATCTGACTATTTTTTTAAGGAAAAATTTCTACAGGTACAATGGCTCACTTAAAAGGTATACAGATGTAAATGTTTGATACAAAATGACAAATTCTAGAAATAATGTACAAATTTCACAACATACTAACCTAGGTATTTTTTTTTAAAAGCGATTATCTTGATCTTGGAGTCAAGTGTACATCGATAATTCTATTTGCCCCTTTCACTCAAGTAATGGTTAAAATGACAATTTTTCTTTGCAGCTTCCTAGTAGTCCATTGATAAATATTGCTAACAATTGTGCATTTTAAGATTTTTTAAACAAGCTGTTTTTGTTGTTATTTACAAACTGTTGATGAATGAAACTACAGTACCAATAAGGCTAATTGTTGAGCAGAATGAACTTGATCAAAAGCACTTATTTTGCAAATGCCTTAAAATTCGAGCAGACTACTTGATGTAAAAAATATTTACTCGAGGATGAAGCTATTCTTTCTCTTCTCCTACAGATCTTTTGTAGCTACTTTGGAAAGTAAGTGCTCTAAGAACCAAATTCCAAGTTTAATACACTGTTATTCCAAAATAGTATTCATTTTAGCCTCAATTTCTCCATTGACAAGATACAGATTATTATCACTTGTTAGCACTTGTATAATAGCTGCCTGGCAGAAAAATGATGGGATGTATGTCAGATAACTACTAGATTCCCCCACATTAGTTCCAGGCACTTTACACTACTATAATTGTTGTAATCTCACCAGGAGATAAGTAGGAATATTATGAATGAAGGAACTGGAGCAACAAAAATTTAATAGTCCGAGGGCCAGCCTGGTGGTGAGTTAAGTTCCCGTACTCCGCTTCAGCAGCCCCGGGGTTCATGGGTTCAGATCCCGAGTGCGGACCTACTCACCACTTATCAAGCCAGGCTGTGGCGGCATCCCACATAGAAAAGGGAAGAAGATGGGCACAGATGTTAGCTCAGGGCCAATCTTCCTCAGCAAAAATAGGAGGCTTGGCAACAGATGTTCGCTCAGGGCTAATCTTCCTCAGCAAAACAAAACAAACAAACAAACAAACAAAATTTAATACTCAGTAGTCAAATAGGCAGAAAAAACCTGATCATAACTTAGATTTTCCCACATCACATTTCAGCTGTCAAATAACTGGCCCCTGAACAGGAAAATGCAATGGATCATGTTCGTAACTAGTAAGTGACTCTTTGAATGTGACGGGATTTAAATAGCACTCGATAACTCAGATTTGGAGAATAGATGGCACCAGTCCTACATTCCAAAGGGAGGTTAAAGCAGGATCAAATCCTAAGCAGGATTTGGATATGCAAATAAGGCATCTGAGAAACTGTTTTGCTCCCCCATCCCAGGATCATGTGGGGTCACACAGACCCCTTAGCCAATCTGTCACCTCCAGCCAAAAAAAACATGAGATTGAAGAGAAAAGGGAAGGCAAAGATTAGAAGAGATTAGGAGGAGGAAGGAGGTTGCTGTGGACCACTATGCATGCACTAACACCACCCTGAAGCCTGTGGAGAGGGGCATTGATGGCGTAGTCAGAAAGCTTGAGATATTTGCTCTGGAATTTGGAGATCACACCTGCCTGACATCAGACTCACGCCTGATAAATCTGCCTGGCCTGGTGGCTGACCATGGCTGGCCTATCTCTCTGAAGACTGAATCAAGAGAGATTGTTCCATTGTAGTCGATGTGTTCCTGACACAAGAGACGATTGGCCTGGGTGTTGTCCTGCTCAAGAAGATTGCTTTCCTACATGAGATAATCCAGCAGGGAGTAAACCCTCTGAATTCCTAAGAACTAAAGGAGGAGCTATACAGTCAGCCAGAAAATGTATTCCTCAGCATCAGGGAAAGGTAGGTGCAGTATCTCCAATGATGGAGGAGGGAAGGTGCAGTGCTCTCCAAAGGGCACACAGAACACTTCTGCCAGTAAAAGTTGACTTTACACATCTGCCATGGCCAGAGGAAACCAACACAAATCAGTGCCAGACAAGTAGTGTCCATAAATATATCTGCCTTCCCCACACCTCTTTCAACTCTAGAAAAAGAGTGAGAGGAAACCTCAAGAGTGGGGAAGGAGGAGAAGCACTCTGTAGAGAAATAAAGAAGCTAACTAGGCCCCTCTTTCCACAGCTGGTGGCCAATCTAAAGAAGGGGAGAATCTTTAACTTCAATGAACTTAAAAATTCTATTTCATGCAAATAAATATTTGAATGACCTGAGATTGTCTGCAGGACCAAAAAGTAACCTGAAAAGTTATGAAACCAGCTGTAAGTTTATCCATGGAGCAAGAGGTGAATTGGCCCCATAGAAAAAGTAGTATAGAATAATGCGAGATGAAAATTAAGTTGCCTCGTGATTGCACACTCCCTTTGTGTCCCACTATTTCAATATAATAATTCTACACTAAACCAAAAGAAAAGTGTTATTTTTATTAGGCAAAATATAATAGCATCTGTAGACTACAATGCATCAACTATGACAATCATAGTCTGTCAAATAACAATTGGATATCCACAATAGGAAAAAGGCAAGTTCTTATTATGGATTTTCAATTAAAGAGGCATTGTTAAGTAACAGACTTCAGCTTTATAACGTGAATATCAATGAGTCTAAAGGTACTGATTAAGCTCCATCTATGTGTCCATTTCTCTTTCCCTCTCCCTCAAAGGAGTAAAGATTCTGATTAAAGAAGCATTAAAACACTTAAAAGGTGTGGTTCCAATTAAAAGTTCAATACAGATTTTGAAATTTAAAAAAAAAAGAATATTAGAAGAGGTTAAGAAAGCTTACTTTATGAAAAGTTGAGTTTTAAAAATGTGTGTTTTATTACTCACATAAGCTTGGGTTTGTTTGAATTTGACATGTGCTTATTCCTGAAAATAAATAGGATATTTGAGGGGCCAGCCCCGTGGCTTAGCGGTTAAGTGCACACACTCTGCTGCTGGCCGCCCGGGTTCGGATCCTGGGCACACACCGACGCACCGCTTCTCCGGCCATGCTGAGGCCGCGTCCCACATACAGCAACTAGAAGGATGTGCAGCTGTGACATACAACTATCTACTGGGGCTTTGGGGGAAAAATAAATACATAAAATTATTTTTTAAAAAAATAGGATATTTGATACTAGAAAATCCTGAAAAAGAGCTAGAAGTAAAGATACCATATCTAATTTATTCAAATCAGCAGGTGGCCCAAATCTATTTACACTTCATAAATATTTCAATTATAGAAACAAAAGAAAACAGCAACATAAAAACCAAAGAAATCAACACCACAGAAACTGCTAACAGCATATGATGCTTTTAACCTCTTTAATATAAACATATTTTTCATATATTTTTATTTCTAAATATCTTTAGCAACCATGCATTTTTTTCTTACCTCAGGGTTCACTAACACACGATAAGAAATGGACTTTTTAAACAATTTACTTAAATGCATTATTATAAAAATAATTTTAACAAAAACTAATTTATTAAATTTAATAATTAACAATTAAATTAGTTAATTAATAAGTCATTATTAAATAATTAAATTATCAACTGCAATAAACCTTACAATCATATTTTATTGCTAAATTATTTTTATCTCCAAAAACAAGTAAAAAATGTTAAAAGAGAAACTTAAAAAACAACAAAAATTATATAGGTATACTATCTGATTCTTTTTGAAATTAGGAGAATATTGAAAAAGAAGGGAAGGAAAAAAGAAGGAGGGGGATAGAGCAAAAGAGGAGAAGTTGAGACAAACCTTAAATAAACAAATAAGCTAATAATATATCAAGTGGTAAATAAACTAAAAATATACGAAATGGTTGCAGTTTCAGTAAGAGCAGGTAACATTTTGATTTACAGAGTCCCATTAAAATTGGATCAATGAAACTCACTAACTAGATTTTATTGACACTATGGGGGAAAAATCTGTCTATGTCCTGGAGTTCCAAAATGGAAGAATAAATCCAGGAGCTACTAGAGGCCATCCTGCCCATAGAAGATGAGAGCCGGGCTGAGAATAAACACAAAAGAAAGCAGAGCTGCAAGATGGAGAGAAAAATTCCTGTCAACATCTTTGACCCCTTGGATACAACAGGGTCTATGGAACATAGCCCTGCGACTTTCATTTAGGGGAACCAATAAAGCCCCTTTTTTTGTCTAAGCCAAATTGAGTTTTTTTTAATAACACTTGCAAATGAAAGTGTCCTGATTAATGCAATTCAAAAGTGAAATTTATTATACACAAGTAGTTAGAAAGTTGAAACTGATTAGCTGAGTGTTGGTGTGGTAGTGGTTCCAAAGACGTTCATGTCCTAATTCCTGGAACTTGTGAATATGCCACCCTACGTGGTAAAAGGAACTTTGTGGGTGTGATTAAATTAAGAATTTTGAGATGAGGCGATTATCTGGGTAGGCCCAATGCATTCACAAGGGTCCCAATAAGAGTGAAGCAGGAGGAGTCAGAGCAGAAAGAGAGAAAGCCAGACGCAGAGACTGGAAGAGGGAAGCAGAGATTAGAGGCATGAGCTTTGAAGATGGAGGAATGGGCCACGAGCCAAAGAATACAGGTGGCCTCTAGAAAAGGGAAACAGATTCTCCCCCCACAGCCTCCAGAAGGAATCAGCCCTGCCGACATCTCGACTTAGCCCAGTGATTTGTACTTCTGGATTCCATAACTGTAAGAGAATACATTTGCGTTATTTAAACCACCAACTTTCTGGTAATTTGTTATAGCAGCCATTAGAAAATAATAGTAGTTGGGGCTGGCCCAGTGGTGTAGTGGTTAAGTTTGTACGCTCTGCTTCAGCAGCCCAGGGTTCACAGGTTCGAATCCCAGGGGCGGACCTATGCACAGCTTATCAAGCCATGTTGTGGTGGCATCCCATATAAAGTAGAGGAAGATGGGCACAGATGTTAGCCCAGGGCCAATCTTCCTCAGCAAAAAGAAGAGGATTGGCAACTGATGTTAGCTCAGGACTAATCTTCCTCACCAAAAAAAAAAAAAGAAAAAAGAAAATAATAGTTGGACATTTCATGGAAGCATTTTGTGTGTTATTCCAATATCCTCTAGATGATTAAGAGAATTATCCTTCTAACAAAGCTAAAATTAGATTTGGGGTATGCTGAATTGAGAAACAAAATATTGGTTTGTACTTAAATATTTTCTCTACTCTGACTACTGAAAGATCCCAGGAACAGTGATACCCCAATAACAATGAGCACATCTAGCAATCAAATCTTGGTTTCTAAAACCATTCTCCATTAAAAGAAGCAGCTCCCATTAGAGAAATGTCTGATTCTGGGGCTGGAGTTGGGAAAGTACAAGATGAGTCTGGAACATCTTTTTGAGCCAGAAAGTAATAAAGTACTCAGTGAATGAAAAGGACACGTCAAACTGACACAGAAGCCAATATAAAGGAACTTCCACTGACCAAATCAAGAACAATGCGAGCATCAAAATAAATAATAACAAATTACAGCCCATTTTATAAAATAGGAGTTTGTGAATCCATATAAATAAAAATAAATAAATAAGGAGAAGAGAATCCTATACTATAATGGAAACTAGTAAATATAGAAGGAATGCTTAAATCAGAAAAATCAAATATTTAGCAACCATTATCATAATAATACCATTAATTCAGCCAAAATATATCAATGGATACTAAAATTAATGGGTGAAAGTTTGACAAAGAATAAGATATTTACATATTAAAAGAACCAAAGAAATTGCAAAAAGAAAAAGATAATTATGGCATTAAGCTAGCCCTGAAGTCTATACCCTCTGCATAGAAACTCTCCCCAAATACTTATTAATTATAAAGAGAATCGAGTAACTTTTGAATGGACAAACCTTATAGAGACCACCTCAATCAAGGATTCAAACTGAATATCACCAATGATGGAACAAATTAAAATCATAGACCACCTGATAGGATGCAATAAAAAGAACACACCATCGCTTCTGTGTTTCTGCGATATTCCTGCCACATAACATAATCTGAATCTAAGGAAACATCAGACCTACCCAAATTGAGGAGTATTCTACCAAATAATTGGCCTGTAAAAGTCATGAAAGTCAAGGATGACTGAGATTCAAGATTGAAGGAGATTAAAAAGAAATGACAATTAAATGCAACATGTGGTCCTTGACTGGATCTTTTTGCTATAAAGCATATTATTGGGACAACTGCCAAAACATGAGGGGGTAGGCAACCATCTAGAAGTAATGTAGCAATGTTAATTTCCTGATTTTGATGATTATATGGTATTTAGGTGGGAGCATGTCCTTGCTTTTGCAATTACACATTAAGTATTGGCGCGTAATGGGCATTATGTCAGTAACTTGCTTTCAAATGGTTCAGAGAAAAAAAGTTCATTGTACTATTCTTGCAAATTTTCTACAAGTTTAAAATTATTTTAAAATAAAAACACTCAAAACTGTGATTAAATTTTTTGAAAAAATAAACCCAGAAACTACAGTTAGATTTGTGTAGCTCTGATGCCAAAGTCAGCACCATGGACAGACAAGGTTAATTATGTTGTCTTGATTATGCCTGGTTCTTAATAACCAAATCCCAAAAAAGATGTGTATAAGTTAAAAGACCACTTGATGGAATTTGAAGGTGCACTAGCCACAACTGTTTCCGCCTTTCAACATCTGTTACTGACACTGATGCATTTCTAATCTCCTCCTCTAGAGAACATAACCTGTGTAGTAGACACCATGGTTGTCTACACGGCATCTGTTCCTCCTTCCTCTTTTCTAACACGATCCCACTCTTGCTTAGGCATCTACTCCTCGCACCATCACCAATGTTTTTAAATTTATTTATTTATTTATTTACTTATTTATTTCTTGTGTTTGTGTGTGTCTGAGGAAGGACAGCCCTGAGCTAACATCCATGCCAATCCTCCTCTTTTGCTGAGGAAGACCAGCCCTGAGCTAACATCTGTGCCCATCTTCCTCCTCTTTATATGGGATGCCGCCACAGCATGGCCTGACAAGCGGTGTGTCCGTGCTCGCCAGGGATCTGAATCCAGGCCGCCAGCAGCAGAGTGTGCGCACCTAACCACCACGCCACAGGGCCGGCCCCAATTACCAATGTTTTGAAAAGAAATTTGATGGATCCCGGCACCAGAGTTGGGCCTTACTTATCTAAAAGTAATTCCATTCCCCATGCTAGAGATTGGTTCAGCTAATCCAATTAGTTTGTGGTAGTCCCCTAGCCTCAAAAATTGGTTCAGGAATTAGCTTGTAACCTAATAAGGACCAATGAGTCATGAAGGAGGGTTTTCTGGATGTTTCTGATAAGAAGCTTCTTAGCTTTTAGAAGCAAAATAGAGTACTTGCATCTTCTCCATTATATGGAGCCTAGAACCTCTAAAAGGCATTTTACCACCAAGAGGCAAATCAGCCTAAGGAAATCCCATCACTCTAGAAGGAACAAAACCAAGGAAACTGCAAAGAAAAGGAGTTGTACTCATGGTGTTAAGCCAGCCCTGAAACCCATCCTGCCTTTCTATGTTACGTTGTGAGCCAATTTAAACTAGTGGGATTGAACTGAATTTTCTGTTACATACTTCCAAAGTATGCTGATACGATCTGTATTTTCAGGTTTGAAAAGGTGGCACACACAGGCTAATCTTTCCAGGTAATTTCTTATTTTATTCTCCTCTAAAGCCTAATATGAGAATAGTGGGAAGAAGAGAAGGAAAAGAAGGTAAATAGTCTATTAGTTGAAAAGAAATTTGGAGTTAGAAAGGTATTTGCATATACATGTAAAATAGGGAAAAGTATTTTATTTATTTAACAAATATGCATATGGCACTTATGTGTCTGGCACTGTTTAGATGTTTTATAATGTTAACTCACTTAATTCCTATAAAAATTTATGAGAAATTGTTATTACTATCATCCCCATTTTTTTTGTGTGTGTGAGGAAGATCAGCCCTGAGCTAAAATCCATGCTAATCCTCCTCTTTTTGCTGAGGAAGACCAGCTCTCAGCTAACATCTATTGCCAATCCTCCTCCTTTTTTTCCCCAAAGCCTCAGTAGATAGTTGGATGTCATAGTTGCACATATCATCCCCATTTTTAATTGGAGAAATTGAGGCACGTGGATGTTAAGTAACTGGCCTAAGGTCACAGCTAGCAAGAGGCAGAGCCAGGATTCAAATCACTATATTATATTAATCCCAGACAGAGAAAAGATCATCTAATGAGGACACTTCAGTATTACGTATGTACAAAAGGATACGGCATGTGGTCAATTCACATGCAAACCTAGGATTTGCATCAGAGAAAATCAACATTTCTCATATATCAGAAAACATAAATGGAACTATTAGTCATTTACCTAAAAAAAGATAATTACTGTATGTCTATGTTTATCTAAAACCAATACATGAATAGATAGTAGCACAAACTCAGTAATTATGAAGTAGGGTCTATTATAGTAGAAAAGCCTGTTAAAAATAGAAAAAGAAAAATTCCTCTTGTTAAAAATAGAGGGTGTTTGGAAGATATAGTGGAAAATATTTAGTGAATATTAGTGAAATATAGTGAATAATTTTAATTGTCAACTGGGAAACAGTACCAGACACAATTTTCTTTTTTGTCCAATACAATCAAGACTTTGCTTATTCAAGTCTGCCTAATTGATGCCTGAACTTCATTTCCCATCACCTTTACCTAATTAGTCTAGTCTATGGTTTCCAGAGAAGGTAGGTCTAACAAATCTTCTCCAGGCTCGGGAGGGAAAGAAAAGCAGCAGGAAGACCTCTCAGCTATGCTAAAGAAAGTCCTGTGTTGTGCCACGGTTTGTATATGACTTAGGGGGGCTGCCTGTCTCCCCTTGAACAAATCTTCTTTGAATATTTCCCTTTCAAAGCTGTCCATCATGGTTGAAGTGAATGTAGAGAAGAGGCCTAATGATAGAACAAAGAGAAGAAGAGTAAGATGGGAACTCTCTTCCACCCACCATGACTGAAGTGCTCAGTGATGCCTTTAAGTGTGTAAATGCTGCACTGTCTAAATTTTAAATCGACAAACATAATATCAAGCATACAGTAAGGTTAACAGCATAATTTAAAATGTCTCTACTTGCTACAAGGAAATTGATCAGAAACAAGCCAGCAGTAAAACTTCACCAGACAGTTTTTAAGCTGCCTGCCCCATTCCAATCAGTCCCGAAAGCCCAGCTACATTCTAAGAAGGCGATCAACATTACTGGTAAACTGTTTTGTTGCTGTTGTAGCTAGCATCTTGATTCTATCTATATCAAATGTGTGTTAACTTTACTTTTTATGTTTTTTCCATTTCTGAATGTCAGAAAACATGTCTTTACATTGATATTCCCCACAGTATGTAGAATATAGCAGCTATTAAACAAATGCATTTGAATAAATGAATTACAAAGACCACGCAGCAGGAGTCGTGAGCAGCGGTCATAATTCATCGCCCTTAACCTGTCTTGCTCCTCTTCTGCAGCACCGCCTGTGGAAAGCAAATGAATGGTTGGTTCTGCTCATTCATAAGCTCAAGTTCATTTTCCTGCCACATTTCAGAAATCGCCTGGTTTCACTGATTGCACGATACGTGAGGCCCTGCTCTGGGGGTTCCTTCAGCCCAGAACGCCCTCTCTTCTCACAGTCTTACCCATTTTTTAAAGTGCATCTCCAAGTGTTCCCTTCCTGACATAGAAGGAACATTAGCTAAATTTAGAAGGACTGAATTTTAGTCCCAACTCTTACTCTGACTTGCTGTGTAATGTTCGACAAGTTATTTAACTTTGTTCAGTATCAGTTTGTTTTTTCAAGTCGAAGCTTGAACTGCAAGGAAAGTTACAAAATGATACCCAATAGGGTTGTATATATGTTTCCTTTGACCACTCTAGTGTGGTGTGTGTGTGTGTTTTAAATTTTAAATGACTTACCAACATTTTAAAGTTGAGTAGAATTTTTTCAGTAGAATCTCAAAAAATACAGGGAAGACATTTTTCTAATTTTATTGCACTTATAAAATAATTTGATTAATAAGTTTATTGTAGGCTTATCATTTTATCTTGGCTTTTATAATATGTTGCTAGTTACAATCTTGACTTATTTGATGGTGAGTAACTGAGCAGGAATGCAATTGCAATTTTAGGTTCCTGTGGGAAAATGCAGTGTGTTTATAATGCATTTTCCAGAAATGAATTGGAAAAAGTAACGGTTATCTTGTGATTTTTGTTATTTTATAAGTTCACATGCCCACTAAACTAGATTTAACTCTTGTTATAATTAGTTGTGATTTCAGAGTTTATGAGGTTTGCTGATACAATCAAATTTAGATTGTGGCTAAGGTTGTTAATATTTTCTTAAAAGTAAGTTTAGTTGGTAGCTGTGGAGTATAAATAGTTGAAATTTGTATCAGCGCCAACCAAATTTGGTTCTGTCTTCTCTCAGCTGCTTGTCTTTCACATTAGAAAATAAAGGGGAAAAAGAGCCAAAAATCTTAGTCGTGCTTACCAAGTACTTGAAGTTAGTTTTCAATTGACATTCAAATAAATTGGGGAAAAGAAAAAATGGTCATAAAGGAGTAATACAGATACATGGAAATAAAATTCTACAGGGGAATTTTACTTTAAAATTCACTGCATGATTTAAATGAGTGTATACAAGTGTCTGTGTGTGGATTTCTGACACACATTAAATAACATCAATTAGATAGATGTACATGGGATAAAGTAAATAAGTTGCAAACCTATGATTAATGCAATGGTGTTTGTAGGCTTTGAATAGGCTGCCTCTTGGAATTAGGTTAGATAATGTCATCTTCTGAACTAGAATTGAATATGCTTTTATTAAATTAGTATTAGTTATCTGGATAAGTAACACACTGAAATAACATTTGTAATTGTAATGTTAGTGAATCTAGCATTTTAATAGCATTTTATCTAGCATTTTAATAGTCTATTAAAATCCTTTCAGGGAAACAAAAAAATAAATACAAAAAAAAAAGATAACCTGCAGTCTGTATGACATTTTTAAAAACTAGACCCAAAAGGTAAAAATTCCTTTGTCTCTAGTTCAGCCCTTTCAGGAAACAGAGTTCCTAGGTGTGATGGTTAACTTTATGTGTCAAATTGACTGGGCTACTGGGTGCCCAGATATTTGGTCAAACATTATTCTGGGAGTTTCTGTGAGTGTTCTGGGGTGAGATTAACATTTAAATTGGTCTGAGTAAAGCACATTGCCCTCCCCAGTGTGGGTGGGCCAGGCTCATCCAATCTGTTGAAGGCCTGAGAACAAAAATGATGACCCTCCCCCGGGAAGAGACAATTCCTCCTACCTGACTGCCTTCAAGCTGGGCTTCAACTTTTTCCCGCCTTCAGACTCGAACTGAAACATTGGCTCTTCCTGGGTCTAACGCCTGCCAGCCTCAGCCTCAGACTGGAACTACAGCATCAGCTCTCCTGGGTCTCCAGCTTGCTGATCACCCTGCAGATCTTGGGACTTGTCAGCCTCTGTGATCATGTGAGCCAATTTCTCATCATTAATCTATTTTTTATATATATGACCCATTGGTTCTGTTTCTCTAGAGAACCCTAATACACCAGCCATCCACAACATTAGTTCACTGGTCTGTTCATCACATATGTTCCTATTTTAGAGATGGGTCCATGACACTATCTTATCCTGAAGGCATTGTGCTTTAGGAATATCCATCTCTTTTTTATTTTCTTTAAATGTTTTTATTAACTTTCTGATATTAATTTTATTTCACATGAAGTCTCTGTTACAGTAAAAGAATAGGTAGACCACTAAACATGTATTTTCCAGACTTCTCATCTAGCAATTTCGTTTTTAACCAAGTGATTTGTGAGATTAATAAATCAGTTTCTTTAGAATGTATCTGTCTCCCAAAACCTGGTTGTTCTTGAATGGACTCACAATTCACAGGTGCTCACAACAAAGGCTAAAGAGCAAATTCCAGGTTCAAGGTGGGCTCCCATGGAGTACTTGCTCCATATGACCTCTCTGAATCTTCTCTCCTTCTCCCCCACCCTTCATCTTTCCACTCCACTCCACCCCATTGGCATCATAGTTACATTCCAGAATTTTCCACATTATACAATCTTTAGGGAACAGATGGTAAGCGTATTTGAATCTCAATTTCTGATTCAAATTCATTAGTACTGGCTGTCTTACCCATTATGTTGAGAATTAACAAGCAAGTGTAGACCATTGGTAGAAATGATTAATTAGCTATGTCAGCCATAGATGAGACAGAAAGCAGTGGCTGCAAAAGTCATGCATTCACCATCCCTGCTCCAGATTTTTAAGTTGACACCCTTCTAAAATATACATGAAGAACAATGTTACAGGAAAATTTATTGAGATAATAATTTCTGTCTTATTCCCACTCCTCTATGAGACTCTCACAGGAAATGCAACTTTAATTTCATTACAGTTACCCAGACCCTTAGAAATAGGGGCTTCCAGCATTGTACTCCCATTTCCTTTAGTGTTCAGGCTTGTTCACAGCTTTGGGTTTCAGAGGCAGAAACGGAGATTGTCTGGCATCCAGGAGACAACTCCTTTTTAGGCTTTTGTTTGGGACTCAAAGCACCTGTGGTTACTAGGTTGAGTAATCCCAGTGGGGAGAGGGGAAGAAGGCTGTGCTTGGAGTAATTTTAGAAAATTGCTTATCCTAGAAAAGAAAGAATAGCTTCTGAGAGACTAGTGAAGGCACAGGAGGACTTTATGGTTTTCATATCTGGTGCACATTCACAAACCCTTGGTCCTAATGGCAGATACTAGGGAGGACTGAAAGCCTTTGGACATCTGTGGAAGCCTGGCCTCTAAGTCCTGAGATTCTTCATCACAGAGAAAAGAGTCTCTGTGACGAAGCCTGAAGTCAGTACAGAAAACCTGTGTGAAGGCATCTGAGTCCTTCTGGAGCAGCAGTGCCTGAATAATGGTAGAGAAGCAGCTCTTTCCAGCAGCAGCACTTGATAGAAGGAATATTAAATGAAAACCAACACAATGGACTAAGGACCAGGGTCGTCTTCCGTTTTTCACACACTCGAATATTTGCACAACCCTAAAGAGAGGTAGTAGTCTACCACTCCCCTACAAAAAAAAATATTAGACTAAAAGTAGGGGGCTCAAATCCACATTCAAGTTGTAAAAAAAAAAAAAAAAAGAATGTTGTCTATTGTTCCCCAAGAATTGCAGAGCAAAGTCATACCTAATACACAAGAATTACAAAATGACAGAAAATACATGATAATTTAAAATGAGTTCAAATTCATTGGTATCATCAGAAATTCCACAAAGCTGGGAGAAGGGGTCAGAGAATCTCATGGGTGAATGAGAGAAATAAAGAATGAGGATTGAGCACATATGTGTGGTGATGGATTATAATTAGTATTTGGGTGGTGAACATAATGTAATCTATGCAGAAATAGAAGTATAATGATATACACCTTAAATTTATACAATGTTATAAACCAATGTTACCACAATAAAAAAAAAAGAATTAAAAGAATGAAGATTGAGGCACTAACAGCTTAAGCCATTTGTCCAAGATCACATAGCGAGTATGAGAGAACTGAAATACTAACACAGGTTTTCTGATTCCTGTGAGACTAAAGGAGCCAGGGTGATTCAGTATTAGGAAGCATGATTCATGTTGTAGTTTTGGGAACCATGTAGGGGGCCAGAGATCAGGTGGCTGAAAGTGATCCATGGGGGCCCTATGCATGATAGGGAGGAGTGAACAGAGTATCATCAGGAACAGGGCAGTACAACCATGACACCCCACAACATGTGTGACAGGTGAGGCATCACAGCAGATTGAGAAACTATAAATGGGGTTTGGAGTTAGGCAGGTCTGAATTCTTCTCACTTCTTTGGGAAATGTATGTAATATGCCCAGGACGTGGTAGGTAACAGATCAACGTACTTTGAATAGAGGTGCAGTGAGCTTGATTTAAAAACTTAGGAAAGAATCTGCCACAACAAATCAAAACATCACAGCAAGCTTCTTGAAGAAAATGATCCAGGAAAAGAATTATCTGTTGGTGCAGGTTTTTCACCATGGTTTGCTTTGAAAGCAGATGCTTTTTAACCTTTTATTATAATTTTTATATTTGTACGTATATTTTGTTATATTCTGCAACATTTATCAAATTTCTGTTGATTTCCAAATTTCTATAAGACCTTGATCTTACCAAATCCAGTTCTGTCGTGCCCATTAAAATTCAGGAACATAATTCTGAAAATTGGCAGGAAATTAACATGTACCAAATTTCACAATTCCCCTAGTCTTTTAGTAGACGCTGTTTTCTATATTTGCAGTCAATATTTTTGCTTTAAAAAAATTAAAGCAAAAGATAGTGGAAAAAAGTTATTTTAATTTTTTTTGTGTGTGTGTGTGAGGAAGACTGGCCCTGAGCTAGCATCCAATGCCAATCCTCCTCTTTTTGCTGAGGAAGATTGGCCTTGGGCTAACATCCATGCCCATCTTCCTCTACTTTATATGGGATGCCGCCACAGCATGGCCTGACAAGCAACACTTCAGTGCACGCCCCGGATCTGAACCTGCAAACCCCGTGCCACCGAAGCGGAGAGTGCACACTTAACCACTGTGCCACCGGGCCAGCCTCTATTTTAACATGTTTTGCTTCTTTATGGCACTCAACCAATCCAAACTGCTGATTAAACTATTCTTGACTCTCTTAAATGAATCATTCCTTATAAATTTTAAAGTCTTTAGCAACTGTTCAGTGTGCTATTACATATATGAGATTTATAATTGTGCTCATATTTAGTTCTATTTGTTTTTATTAATTATGGAAGTACATATATCACAAAACTAGACCAATAATGGATACACACACACACACACACACACACACACTCCTATATAGATGCTTTATACCCTCTTAGCCACTTATTCATATAAATACCATAACAGAACTGAGAAGAAAGGAGCTTCCCACTTAATCAATTTTTCTGTTTGACTAGTTTTATTCACATTATATAAAATAGATTCGGATGTGGCTGAACAGTCAGCTTGTTAATTGCTCTCTGAACAAGTTCTAAATGTGTCATTATTATCTAAGTAATGAATAATTGTGGGTGTGATTTCAACATGGAATAACCCGCCCTCCGCTTTTATTTCTTAAGAGGTGTAATGTAACTTCAGTTGCTTTCAGTCGGATGTGACATCTTCTGTACGATTGATAGATGTGTTACTGACACGCGTGGTCTTGATGTGGCGAATTCGCTTTCGTCTTTGATTAAGATGAACTGTCCCGTCGCAACAGCCGCTCTCCCGTCGTCAGTCTCACAGCCAGCTTCCTGCCACTCCCCACACTGAGGCTTTAACAGCATGTTCAGCAAGTGTCTTTGTGTTTCTATATCTGCAGCCCCGTTTCCTGTTTCCTCATACGAGAGGCACGTAAACCTCTACTGCCCTGCAGTAGAAATCTATTGTTCTTGCCTGACTGCCTCTCCACTCCTGCTCACAGCAGCCCAACCTTCCTTTGGAGGATCTCCCCTAACCCCTTTCAGTCCTTGTGATAGGAGTGGGTCTCATCTTACCAGTCCCCCAACCACTTCACCTCTGAGAATAGGCATATGAATCAACTTGGCCAATGAGATTAGTCTGTCTTTGGTTACAGAAGCAACACAGGTAATAACTATTATTTGGGCATTACACTTAACAGAAAATTAAAAATTGGCCTATTTTTTATATATAAAAATAATATACCTATAGGATATAATATTAGCTTATTTCTGTAGTGTCACTGAAATTTCCATTTGATTGCAATTAAAATATCTAGAATATTCAGTCTCAAAGAAATTATAAATATTAATGGAACAACATTTTATTTATTTTGTTGCAATGGGTATAAAATTGAAATGTGACATTGAAGGTCATAGGAGCTCTTGGGAAGGCTCTAATAGGATGAAAAAATGTGGTAATTGCCATTATGGGCACAACCAATTTTGGGTTGGGTCATGTCAGCTGTTTAGTTCTAGTTCTTATATTAATTTGTTGTAATAATAAACCAGTTGCATATTAATACCTGTCTCACAAAAGATTAGATAGGTTAAAAAATGCTTTGAATTAAAAGAAAACTCACCATATAAATTCAAGGAATCATTCTCAGTTTTCTCCTCCCAATTCTACAAGGCTTCTCCTAAGTCCATTTATATTTGGACCTCAACCCATGGGTTGAGAATCTATTCAAGTTCAATATTAAACGAAGTAATTCAACTAATAATGCTACAGACACTTATTTAAAGAGATGTTCTGAATAAATTATTTATAAAAATCTGGGTTAATTGGCCAAAGAAATGCTTAAAATTTTTCAAAATTAAATAATCAATGCTTTATTACTTAAAGGGAAAATTGATGGCACAGAGTTTTAATGATTCAATTAATGGAAAATTATAATGTAATTTCTTTAAAATTGTTTTCAACATCCTAGTGTACCACTAGATTCATTACCATTGTCTTTACATTCAAAGGTATTAATATCAATGGAATAATTGAAGACAATCAAAATGGAACTCATTTGTATCCAATTCTCCTTTTCCCAAGGCTTTATATTGCAGGTTTATGTAGCCTTTGGATTGAAAACAGAAAAAAAATTTTTCTTGGCTAAAAAAATTAGCTTTTCTGGTTCTTTCAGAATAAACAGAAACAGAAGAGTGGTATGTAGAATGGCTAATTGTTTCATTAGAAACCCAACCACCAGAAGACAATAATAAAACCATACTCAACTAATCTAATTTTTATTTATTTATTTATTTTTCCCCCAAAGCCCCAGTAGATAGTTGTATATCATAGCTGCACATCCTTCTAGTTGCTGTATGTGGGACGCGGCCTCAGCATGGCCAGAGAAGCGGTGCATCGGTGCGCACCCGGGATCCGAACCCAGGCCGCCAGCAGCGGAGCGCGCGCACTTAACCGCTAAGCCATGGGGCTGGCCCAATACTCAACTAATCTAAACGGCCAAACTGAAATAAATTTCCATTTATTTCAGATGTCCAGAACAAAAACACCAGCACTTCAGTTAAAAGCAAACACACAGCACAATTACGTTGTTGATATGACTATAATAATTAATCCCATCAACTCTAATTAAACCTTAATGATCAAATCCCTGGGAATTTCTTCAGAGTTCATGAAACAGGCAAGAATTTCATCTATTATTAAATCATCCATAGAAAGCTTACAGTGACACTGTTAGTGATATGCTATATTAAGCTACACTAGACCGTACTTGCTTGGCTTTTTTAAATAAAAGAAAATGTAAAATGTAGCCTCAAGTTTTATTGTATTTGTTGAGAATGATACAGAAGAAATGGTGAATATTAGTTAGCTATTGAAGTGTAACAAATTACCCCAAAATTGAGTGCCATACAACAGTATTATCTCACTATTTCTGCAAATCAGGAATCGAGGCACAGCTTAGCTGGATCCTTCAGCTCTGGATCTCTCACGAGGATCATCTTGGAAGGCAATCAAACTGTCAACTGGGTCTGCAGTCACCTTAAAACATGACTGGTGGTGGAACTATTTCTAAGCTCGAGAGGGGCTGTTGGCAGAATTTAGTCCTCTCCAGCTCTCGGATTAAGGGCCTCAGTTGCTCACTGACTGTTGGCCAGATGCCGTCTTCAGCTCTTTATCATGCAGGCATCTCCATAGGGTAGCTCACCACATGACAGCTTGCTTTATCAGAGCAAGCGAGTAAGAAGAGCCAAAGGGAGAGTCTGCAAGAAAGATGGAAATCACAGACTTTTACAACCTAATCTCAAAGTGACACCTCTTTTGTCTGTTCTATTTGTTAGAAGAAAGCCACTAGATCCAGTTCACACAAAAGATGAGGGGATCCTACAAGGGGTGAATAGCAGGAGGTGGGGATCATTGAGAGTTATTTCAGAAATGGTCTACCGTGTGGTGCCAGTACTACTAAACTATAGGGGTTGTCTGAGTAGAATAGTGTCCCCCTAATATTCATATCCTTCTCAGCACCTCAGAATGTGACCTTATTTGGAAACAAGGTTGTTGCAGGTGTAATTAAGTGAAACTTATGTCATACTGGAGTAGAGATCAGCCCTATAATCCAATATGACCAGTGTCCTTATAAGAAAAGAAGACACACAGAAACATACAGGGAGAATGCCAGGTGACAACAGAGGCAGAGATTGGAGTGATGCCCCTACAAGCCAAGGGATGCCAAGGATTTCCAGCAACCACCAAAATCTAGGAAAGATCCTACCCTAGAGCCTTCAGAGGGAGCATGGCCCTCGCTTTCAGATTTCTAGCCTCCAGAACTTTGAAAGAATAAATCTGTTGTTTTAAGCCACCAAGTTTGTTCATACTTTGTTACAGCAGCCCTAGAAAACTAATATTTTTATATAGGTGCTAATTTAAAGAATAACTATATAGATCATCCCAGTAACAGAACTTTTTCTTCTGAAGAAAACAGTGTTTCTTCGGGTTAGATTAAGTAATACACAGATGTCTCTTTAAAGAAGAAAAATTCTCACGTATTACCAGTGATAAAACTATCTTAGGGGCCCGCCCGGTGGCGCAAGCGGTTAAGTGCGCGCACTCCACTGCAGTGGCCCAGGGTTCGCCAGTTCGGATCCCGGGCACACACGGACGCACCGCTTGGCAAGCCATGCTGTGGCAGCGTCCCATATAAAGTGGAGGAAGATGGGCACGGATGTTAGCCCAGGGCCAGTCTTCCTCAGCAAAAAAAGAGGAGGATTGGCAGATGTTAGCACAGGGCTGATCTTCATCACACAAAAAAAAACTTTATTAATTATATTAGTTTTATGATAGATGATATTGCTTTGCTGAACATAAATGACACTTGTTGGGGTTAATAGATTATTTGCAAGTTTTACACTTCATTTATTGTGGGACGGACAGACTTGTAGGTGGCCTCAGATACCCACCTCCTGGTATTACACCCTTGTATAATCCCCTTCCCTTGAGTGTGGGACCTGTGACTCTCTTCTAACCAAAAGAATACGGCAAAGGTGATGGGACATCACTACCACAGTTACAGTATGTCATATAGGATTCCATCTTGCCAGAGACTCTCTCTCTCTACTGCTGGCTTTAAAGAAACAAGTTGCCGTGACTCTTACAACTGCAAGTAAATGAACTCTGTAAGCAACCTGAGTGAGCCTGGAAATGAACTCTTCCCCAGTCAAGCCTCCAGATGAGACATAGTCAAGCAGAAGCATTGACTAAAGCCTTGTGAAACCCTAAGCAGAGGACACATCAAAGACCTGCTCAGACTCCTGACCCACAGAAACTGTTAGATAATAAATGTGGGTTGTTTAAAGCTGCTGTGGTTGTGGTAATTTGTTATGCAGCAATAGATAACTAATGCTCAACTTGATTCTTTTGATTTTAAGCATGATGATCCCTCATTTGAGTTATTATTGTCATTTTTTGCAGGGGGAAGTTTTAAATTTTTTTAAAGACTTTATTTTTTTAGACCAGTTTTAGGTTTACAACAAAACTGAGAGGGAGGTACAGAGATTTCTCATATACCTCGTCCCCCACATATTCATAGCCTCCCCCATTATCAACCTCTCTCACCTGAATGGTACTTTGTTTTTTTGTGTGTGTGTGAGGAAGATTAGCCCTGAGCTAACATCTGTCGCCAATCCTCCTCTTTTTGCTGAGAGAGACTGGCCCTGGGCTAACATCTGTGCCCATCTTCCTCTACTTTATATGGGACGCTGCCACAGCACGGCTTGACAAGCAGTGCATCGGTGTGCGCCCGGGATCCAAACCCCAGGCCGCCACAGTGGAGCGTGCACACTTAACCACTACACCCCAGAATGGTACATTTTTTACTGAAAAGATGAACCTACATGACACATCATAATCACCCAAAGTCCATAGTTTACCTTAAGGTTCACTTTTGGTGTTGCACATTCTATGGGTTTAGACAGATGTATAATGACATATATCCATCATTGTGATATCATACAGATTATTTTCACTGCCCTAAAAATCCTCTGTGCTCTATTATTTTTAAATAGTGTATTTCTTTCAAACTATCAATCATTTTTTGATGAATCAATCAATTACCTAGTGCTGACATTCAACACTAAAAAGTAAAAATCTCTATTTAATTAAAAAGTCTTTTGTATATTGATTATTACTCTTAGTACAAAGAGAATTCTCCAAGTGGTGGGTAAATAAATTAGAGATTTTTACAATACGATTTTTTGCAATGTTAATATGATACGATCACACACGTAAGAAGACAATTCTCCAGTCACTTTTCCCAATTTAAACTACTGTGAAAATTTCATCCATACAGCACATCGTGATGTCATTTGGCCGTTACTGGGTAAAACATAAGTCATAAAAATAAATGCACACTCCACAGAAATCACAGGGCCATTCCCAGATATAAATGATCAATCAGATGATCCAGAATATACTTATTTTTGCTTACATTAAAATTTTAAATTATTTTATAAACATAACTGCAAAATATAAAAGTTCCCATTAATTAACATTCAAAATTATTCCCAAAGACACTCAGATCTATACTCTTGTTATAAAAATAGTAGAACAAAAACAAGTAAAAGTGATATAAAGGATATAAAAGGATAACTTGAATAATATTAATATGTTAACTTTTCTAATATAAATAATTTGCTACATTTGTTTCATTTATCAGTACTAGTTATGTAACAGGCATAAATGCCCTTTGTCACTAGCTTGGGATACAAAGATAGGCTCCAGGGGCCGGCCTGGTGGCGCAAGCGGTTAGGTGCGTGCGCTCTGCTGCAGTGGCCCAGGGTTCACCGGTTCGGATCCTGGGTGTGCACCGATGTACCGCTTGTCATGCCATGCTGTGGCGGCATCCCACATAAAGTAGAGGAAGAGGGGTGTGGATGTTAGGCCGGGGCCAGTCTTCCTCAGCAAAAAAAAAGAGGAGGATTGGCAGATGTTCGCTCACGGCCAATCTTCCTCACCAAAAAAAAAAAAAAAAAAAGATAGGCTCCAATTCTATCCCTAAATCATGGGTGACTGAGGCCCTCCCCCAGTCCCCTGAGTTCTCAGTTATTCCCTAGAGCTTTATCAGGGTCCCAGGAATATCCCCATGTGGTGTTTAGGGAAGATGCTGCACTCATACCCACGTGGTGGGGTACCCTGACCTGGTCATCAGCCCTGGGCTGAGCTGCTAGGTGGGTCCAGTCTCTGCTCCTGGTAACTCACTTGAAACTCCCACAGTCAATGCCCAGATCTTAGAACGCTAAGACTTCTCTGCCCTTGTCAGAAGGATAGGCATGGAGGGGCAGGTAGGAAAAGGAATACATTCCAACCTTCACTGATGACTAGCCTATCACCCAAGGACAGACAAGAGGCTTCTTGATAAAGCATAAAAAAAGAAAAACAATCAATAAAGTTCCTTGGTGAGACCTTCTCTCTTCAATATTCAATTTCTAGCAGCACATCTCAAAGCTGACAACAAAACAATGATATGCTACGATAATGTAGTTTTTTTAAGAACCATTGTCCAATTATACATTCATATTTATTTGGTGGGTTTCAAGAAAAAATTGAAATACAATACTTAAGTATAGTCATAATTATGCATTGCCAAAAAAAGGAACACTAAAAATCTTCATTAAGCAATTCCACTTCTAGGTATTTACCCAAGAGAACTAAAAACATGTCCATCAAAAGACTTGTAAAGGGCTTACGTTTTCCAGTGCAGCACGTAAAGAGCTTGGAAGTCACCACTCCAGCATCACAAGCAAGAAGCTGAAAAAACTGAACATCAGCAATTCTTCTTAGACGCATCAGAGAATTGAGGTCACAGGGCAGGCATTGTTAAGAAGAACAGAATGCTCTGGTGTGTTTCAAAATGTTTCAAAATAGGATTTTTCTCCAATCTTCACTGTGAGAACCCGGTAGAGCTCCTGGAGGAAAATCTCATGAAAAGGTGGGCGTGGCCCCTTAAGACTGGCCCCGGGGAGGTGGTACATTTCAGAATTGTCTGAGCCTCCAGCAATTCGTCAGTTACCATTTAGGTTTTCTCACCCCACACTGAGTCCCAAGGAGGTTTCTGCTCATAGGTTTCTGCTCCAGTACGTTGTGGTTCTCTGTGTCTGCCTGTCTGTTTCTCCAGCTTTTGAAGACACAAGCACTAAGCAGTTTGTATGTATTATTCTCACTCAATCTTGACAATAATTCTTTGATTCAATTATTTTCTCCACATTACAATGATTAAATGGAAGGTTAGAAAGGTTGAACTGTACCTAAAGTCTGAAGCAAAGCCAGGCCTTGAGCCTAGACTGCCCAACTCCAAAACCTCTGCTTTGAACCACCCTACTGTATGGCCTATTCAGCCCCATTTCCTGTCACGTGACTTGGAAGCTAAGCAGGTTAGCTGTCTCCTGATGGGGTAGGGGAGAAAGCAGAAGATGAGAGGAGACATGCGTGGCAGCCTATTAAGGCAAGTGTTATTACTTGTAATCCTAGATCTACCACTATTTCTATACATCACCTTGGCTTGATAACTTGATGAATAAAATGAAGGAAAATGGACAGACTGGATCCAGATTTTTCCCTTAGATTGGAATATATTAATGGGTTTGAAGGGATCAAAGAACACTGAAATTCTGTGATGGTGGTACATATGTGTGCACATGCTAGGGCATATACCTTTTTCTGGGAAGAAGATCCATGGCTTCAGATTCTGAAGCAAGTTTGTAATCCAAACATTTTAAGATGATCTTTAAGGTCCCTTTCAACTCCAACAGTCTGTGCATCTTCCACTGAGTCATAGTTCTTCTTTACCTTAATTTCTACCCATTATAGAGACAACTTGTTTTCCTTCCAAAATGTATAATGTTTGAGGGGAAAAGAAGAGAAATAATTTTTCATTTTGAAACATTGTGCTCTAAAGTTCTTTGGTGGATGTTTGTATTTTGCCTAACAATTGCATCTGCATCTTTGAACAAATACATTGGATATGGTCATTTCCACATCAATATCACCTAGACAGGTAGACTAACTTGTATTCACTTTGTACAGTTAGAGAAGTTCTGGACAAAATCAAATGAGCATAACTCAACCATTCCCATTTTCACCTATATAGTCACTGTGCCAATTTGTTGAAGCTAGAAAGTCTGGATTTTTCAGTGATTTTAAGAATCTTATAAACTAAAGTGAAAAATAGAATTTTTTTCTTGAAGGAAAGGCTTCCTATGTTATGAGGAGAAATGTTTTATTAAGCATTTTTTAGTCAGGAAGTTATGACAAGAATCTTCACACATTCTCAGAGAAACCCTGAAATGGGTAAGTAATTCATAGGCTGGATTTGTGCAACATAATTATTCCTTGGAGATTCTAAGAAATACCTAGGGAGGATATTAGACTTTCATTAGTTATACATTTGGGACTTGACTGTGTTCACTGAATCTTAAAAAAAGAGGAATCTCCCATGAAGGACAGAAATATGAGAACAAGCAAGTAGTGATATGCTGGTAAATGTTTAACAACTGGGTTTCCAGAAAAAATAAAAAGCCCTGATTTGTAGTGTTTGCTGATTTTTGAAAGACCTTCTGAGACAGTAAGAGTAAAAATCAACGTGGACTGAAAAACAAAAGTCAGCCCTGCTGTGAATCAGGCTGGAAGGACAAACATACAAAGTCAGCTGCAAAGTTAAGAGGACAAATGGCTTACCCCAAGGTTCGGTGGGTGTAAAATGTCATAACGCCCCCTTTATGAGTGATCACTACTTTCTCACCAATGACGCTCCCAGACGCCCTTTGCTATTCACAATTGGATTCCCAATTGCTAAACCTTCCTACCCTCATGGAGGCACACAACCCCTCGTTAATCCCCAGTTCTCTATTCCTGTCTCAGAAACAGCAACCAACCCAGAATGGATCTCCCCTCCCATAGGCCCTCCTTGGAATCCTCCAGCAGGAACCCAACATTTATAGACCCGTCCTCTCCTCCCCCTTGGTCAGGTGACCCAGCACAGTTCCTCCGACTGCACTCCCTTGCTGTGCGTCAGTCAATAAGTCAGATTTTGCCAGACTACAGGCTGGAAGTCTTTGGCTGATGAGATTTTAACATTTTCATGGTGTTAATACTCCCACCAACGCTGATTTTAAGCTGCCCAAATGATGTCCCTGAACATGATCTGGAAAAACATGAGCACGATCAGCAGAAGTTGGTACAAGCTGGCTCCATGGCCCAGGTTACACTCTCAACAGCCATGAAAGAGATATTTTTTAATCTCTATTTTATAGATACGGAAACCAAGGCTTAGAGTTTACATAAATTATTTAAGGTCACAAAGCTGGTGGCAGAGCCACCATTTAAATCTGTGTCATTCTGATTCAAAATACTATGATCTTTTAACTAACACCACCGTGTTCAATACATTATAATAGTATCATCTCATAGTAATTTCATAGGTGTAGACCTTTTTAAAGACTGCACATTCCATTGCTTGTACAGGCTGCATTTTATAATACTTTTGTGTATCTTCCACACACTGTATGGTAGCTGTGAAACTTTAGGTAAAATATTTATCATCAATGAGGTCTCATCTGTAACATGGGGACAAATACAGTGCTTATCCCATAGGGTTGTTGTATAGATTTTAAAAATTAATAAATATAAACTGATAAATATAAACTGCTTAGCGTAATGACTAACACATAGTCAGTACTTAATAAATGTTAGCTATTAAAATTACAATGCTATATATGTAAAGTGCAAAATAAATGTCATTTTTATGGGCATTCAACTTAATAAGTCTCTATAATTCTCATTCAAATCACTTTCAGATTTTCCTATACAGGTGAGATGGTTTAAAAAATCTTTCTATAATCCTGTTTCCATTAATTATTGCTGCTTTACAAACCAAAACTCATTGGTTTAAAACCACAATGATGTACTGTTTTTCACATTTCTGTGGGTTGTCTGGTGGTTCTATTCCATGTAGTGTCAGCTGACGTCTCCGTACGGCTATGTTCAACTGGAAACTAGGCTGGGGAACCCTGGTCTTCTTCCAACTGGCCTCTCTCTTCACATGTGTCTCATCCTCCAGGGCCATTCCACATGGTGTCTCTCTCTAGCAATATAGTCTGGACTTCCTTACGTTATGATATCTAGGTTCCAAAATGGAGTTTTCTAAGAGGACAACTTGAATGAGCAAGCCCTCAACAAACCCTACTGTGTCACATTTGCTAATGTCCGTTGACCACAGCCAGTTACACAGCCAAGCCCAGAGCCCTTGTGGAAGGGAGCTACACAAGGGCATTAGTATTGAGAGGCATAGTTTTTGGGGGGCCACCAATGCACCAGCCTGCCACAGATTCCTATGCATATTCATGTACAAACCTCTTTCAGAATCAATGAGAAGATGCCAAATAACTGATTTTATAGAGAGAGTCTTTAGTCCTGTGAATAATGAAAGCAGAATTGGAACTGACAAAGTTCCTGTCAGTCTGATTCTCTGCGCCATATGTGCATGGCCCTATCACATGATGAGAACTGAGAAATAATGGCAAAGTCATTTTAATGAGCTAGGGAAGAGTGAATCAATTATGATCCTATAAGTATCAATTTCCATCTACCTCTTTATGGACTAAAAAAAGTGTCACAGATTATGCTAATCATTCATCTAACAACACACACACAACGTCATCATCATTAGGGTTGTCATTATACCCGTTACATTTTTATTAACGTTTTCTCCCTGAAATTTCCATTTGAAAGCCAATGGTAATTTCATTTTGAAATCAATTCTGACTACGAATGGCTCCAATACATATTTTGTTTCTGAAGTCAGCCTCCCCTGATAAAAGCTGGCCTGTTTCACTTTTTTCTTGTTCCTTTCCTCTGTTCTTCTGAGGGTGAAAAATAATAGCTCTTTTCAAAGAAAAGAGCTATTATTATATGTCTACCGTAATTATAAGCAAGATTCAATTACACTGCTCTAAAATATTCATTGCAAATTTATGATTTAAAGATATTTCATTTCCTATTCATGTGTAGTTCCCACACTCACAGTATAAATATTTACAGTTAATTATAGAAAATTTCACACATTAATCCCAGTAGCATGAAAATATATTAATAAATTTACATTAATAAGTGATTCTTTGAAAAATTATTTAGAAGTGGGAAAAGAGAAGAATGTCATATAACTATGGTAGTCAGCGGCTTAAGCTTTGGGGTCTCTTATTTACCCAGGGCCTTTCCAAGGCCATGGTCACATAATCGTATATTTTCGTAAAATCTATAAAATGAGGATATTTTATCTTATCTTAGGACCTTTGTCTATTTCCACTTTGAATTCCCCTCCATCACACGTCCTCTCATGTAGGGTAGCATTGGAACGGCTGTGGCATTTTTAGACTCTGGTAAGGAAAAGTTAAGTGAGGAATACATTTAGTTTGGGTACTGTGGGACGTACTTAAATGGCTTTTGGTCACATCGATGTATAATTGTTATTGCCCGTGATCTCAGCATAGGAAAGTCCTTCAGAAATACTTCTTTCCAATTAAGATTATGCACACTCACACATTGTGAAGGTGCAGGCCACATGAATGTATCTTACAGTGTCTAGCATGGAAATTTGTTGGAGTAGAAGAGAAACACAGTTTGAAATTTATGGACTAAATTGTCTTTTTATTCTGAAGTGGAACCAAAAATACACACCAAAAAACTATAAAGGGGAAAAAAGTAATGTACAGGTATATCGGGCAATTCATTAATAACAAGTACATGTTTTCTTTGTGGATTTGTTCTGTTTACGGTATTGGTCAGCTTTTAAACTTTTGTAAATTGTTATGATTCCTCTTCTCAACCTAAATAAATATTCACCTTCATACTTGATTAGGTAGTAGTACTTTTGTATTCTCTTCTTAAAGAATGCTCCCCAAACTATGCAAGCAAAACCTGGATCTGCTCCCAATGGTAACCAATCTCTAATACAGTAAAATCTTCTATTTGAGGGATTGAGCTATTGGACAATAATAAAACCATGTTAAGTAAATTCTTTTTGTTTCTGGATTTCCATTTTTCTTCTCTTTACTCATGAAGACTGATTCATTCATCTATAAAATGTGACTCTAGTCTCTTACTTTCACTTTAAACTCTGACACGTAGGATTATAGATGAATTTGGGCCAGAGTAGATCATTAATCCTGATTGACTGAACGTATTGGCCAGGGTTCTCCTGAGAAACAGAATAGAGAGAGCGAGAGAGAGAAATTTATTGTAAGGAATTGGCTCACCCAATTGTAGAGGCTGGCAAGCATGAAATCTGCAAGATTTGTTTTTCTGCCAGTCTAGGCCTGCAGGCTGGAGGCCCAGGAAAGAGTTGATGTTGCAGCCGGAGTCTGAAGGCAGACTGCACGCAGAATTCTCTCTTCCTTGGGAAGTTGGTCTTTTCTCCCTTAAGGCCTTCAATAGTGACGGGTGAGGCCACTCACATTTTGGAGGGTAATCTGCTTTACTCTAAGTCTACTGATTTAAATGTTGCTCTCATCATAAAGTGCCTTCACAGCAACACCTAGACTAGTTTTTGATCAAATATCTGGGTACTGTGGCCTAGCCAAGTCGACACATCCAAATAACCATCACGCTGATGAACACACAGCGAAGGTAGGAACCAGCATTGCTACATTTACTTAAGTCATGACATGAAAATATATATACCATATTCTATTCTTTTGTAGGATGATGGATTCTACGAAACTAAGTATCCAAATTAATAAAAAGGGACCAGATAAAAAAATCACGTTTTGCGTCACTATGTGAAACAAACAAGATGTTAGAAGAACACAAAAGGGCTTGACTGTAGAAATAGCAGAATGTTGAGATTTTGGCCAAAGTTATGAGACTGGCCCAGTCCCTACGAACCAGCTAGAAAAAACAGACTACTTTGAATTATAATTCCTCCAATCCCTTAGAGAATTCCAGAAAAACCAAGAGATCACAACTATGTGAACCAAGATCCCTTACAGTTCTAATATTCTGTAACTCAATTTGATGTTAAAAAATGAGATTCATAGAAGATGGGGGATGAAATATTGAAACAAGAAGATTTGATAATAGTTCTACACTAGATGTGTTAATGGCATATGCTACCTTTTGCCTCAAAGAGCCTATTAAATCATCACCTTAAATTATCATCAAAAAAGACAGCTTTGAGAGGCAAAGGGGGTTTAAAATCAAACATATTTATAGTTCACATCATAGTTCAGAATAGCTGATTCTCTAAACAGTGTTTCGAAGAACTCCTTGTAAAGTGACTTTTAACAGGTGCTGACAGAAGTTAAATACAAAATAAGACCCCTTTGTCATCCATAACTTTAACATTTTGAAAATAGAGTTTGTGGGGTGGAAAAATCTTTAAATAAATTTTATTAGATGACATGTCATATTTAACATCTTAGCAAAATCCCATTGTTAAGTGGAAATTCTCACTCCAAATGCCAATATTCTTATTAGGAGATTTATGAGCCTTTTAGTTTACGTTTCTTCCAACAAATATCATGCTCTCATGCCACTGTGCAATTTAATACAAGACAGTAGGGCCATATAGCCTATCAGTTGTAGCCTCCAAACATTTTCTCCTGTTAGTCTCTCACTTGATCCTCCTCTACATTCTAGTAAAAGGTCTGTCTGACATCATTCTCCTATACTTTCTTCACTCTCCAGCTTTTATGTCCTACTTCTTTATTCTAATCCAAATCTAATACCTCATTCAAAGATCAGACCAAGTCTTAACCCCTTAATAAATGTAAGTGCATAGAAGGGAAGCATCAAGATAATAAAGCATTCAAAATTTGTAGCAGTGGTTTTCAAACCAGCGTCTTATAAAACCACGGTTTCCCTCATGGTGATCTGAGATATTTTAACTACTAAAATCTTAATATTGGAAGTTTTTTCCCAATTTGCATATTAAAAAATGTAATTAGTAGATAAAATTTTCAATGCTAAAGAGTTCTTTTATACTTTTAAAGTAAAATTTTATTGTCAGCTAGTACCCACCAGACAACAAAATGAATGTATCAATAAATGAATACTAATGAAAATTGAAAAAATATTCATTTTATCTTGTACTGGGTATTAGCTGTTGCTAAATTTTACATGAACATTCTCCTCGCTTGAAAGGAATATCCCCACTATACATTAATACATCAACATTCTGAGTACTTGTTAGCTTCTTTTGAAAGAATAAGTTGCTGATATCCCAGTTAGCTCAAAGTGCACTGACAAATTGAGTTTCTTTATCTGAAGTTGTAGCATTAACCCTGAGCTTGGACACCCCCACCAAGATATCACCACCATATGAGAGCACACAGAAACAGTCAGCCTTCCAACCCACCAGCATCTCTCATTTTAGAAACATAACACATATTTTTTTTTTATCCAGTTGTAAGTTCTTCAAATGCATGGACTAAATTTCACTTCAAATGCATGGACTAATGCTCCACACCACCTATCACGTTACTGGCATATCAGAGATGCTTAATTATGATATTGTTATTTCTACCATTAGATGGCACCCTCCGACGTTAGATCTACCAGTCTTCACCCCACTACCCGCACATATCTTCCCAACACCAATCCTAGCTGCAAATCTCTTGATCAGCATCAAAGAGTAACCAGAGACCAATGTTTTGTTTTGTCTTGTTTCCCGCCCCGCCCCGCCCCCGTCCCGACCCGTCCCGTCCTGTCCCGTCCCCACCCCACCCCCCCACGTGTATCTAGTTTCTCTCCTCACTCTTAGTGACTGAAAAAGGAGCAAAAGAAAATGGTAACCTCACCCACCTCTTTTCTGGCAACTAGATCTACGGGAACCCAACATACATTGGCTGAGAACAAGAACAGCAGCATCAACATTAACAATAATAATTACCTTTATTAGGTGCTTAATTTGTTCAGGCATTGTGCTAAGCACTTTACATGGATCATCTTGTTAATTCCTCTTAATGCACCTACCTGCATTAAGAGGCATTTTGTAACTGGATAACCATTTTCCATAAATCCTACAATGGGTCTAACGTGGAAGAGAGAAATAGGGTACCCAAAAAGGCCTTGCAGTTGGGGTGAGGGAAAAACAGCAGCCTTGGTGACTAAACCCCAGCCCAGCGAGAGAATGTCCCAGCTGATGCAGGAGGGATAGATGATGACACCCAGGATCATGTGCTCTTCCTGCCTTACCTTAGCACCACTTAGAGGAAAAAGAACATTTCTATATGTGGGGGGAAGTTGAAGCCAGGTACCTGAGGGATACTGTACATATTAAACCAATTTGCTATTTTTTCCTGTTTAATTTGAGGGGTGATTCAGGGGTCTCGAGGATTTGTGAGCTTGTTTTCTAGAGGATTTGTGAGCTTGTTTTGCAGAACAAAGAGAATGTCTTTGGGGAGGTTGTGATCACAAGATGGCTGGCCCTCAGCAGCTGGTGGAGCCCAGAAGTCAGATTGCCCCCGGGCGTATTGGGAGTGAGCCCTTCTTCCCTGAAGCTCCTCCTGCCCAGCCCTTTAGCTCTATAAAATCCCCTGCTTTCTGTTCTTGGGCAAGGGAATTTGAGCGAACCCAGGCTCCCACCTACTCGTTTTGGCCAATTCAAATAAATCTTTCTCCATCTCCAAGCACTGATGTCTCAGTATTTGGCTTGCTGGGCATCGGGCACATGAACTGGAGATTGAGAGGTTCAGTATCAAAGTGACTCCTGAAACGACTGAGATTGTTCCCACCAATAGATGGATTGGGCATTCATAATAGATATTAATTTCAGTTATGGAAAAATAAATGTGTATTTCTTGCACATCTGAGTTTGTAGACCTGGGTATTAATATCACCCTATGGTTCACGGGGAAAAAAACCCCTGAGATTCAGACATTTGTCCAAGATCATACAGATATTCAGTGATGGTGTCTGGGTTTAAAGCCATGATGTCTGAATCCAGAGTTCAGTCTTTTGAGTATTGGATATATAAAAATTTTACAAACATAATGGGAATGGTGTGACATTAAAAAGGTAACCTGCCTCAGTATCATTTCTTCCAGAAGTTGTGTCCTTTCTGTGTATCCCTGGGTCACCAAGAAAAGGCACAAACGTATCTGGATCATAGCACTGTCCTATAGAACTATAATTCAAGCTAAATATATAATTTCAAATTTTCCAGCAGCCACAGTTTAAAAAGTAAAAAGAAACAGATAAAAATAAATTTTCATAAAATATTTCCTTTAAAAAATATCCAAAATATTATTATTTCACCATGTAATCAATATTTTAAAATTTCAAATAAACTATTTTACATTTTTTTATACTAAATCTCTAAAATCTGGTGTGTATTTTTTTAATTGAGGTATAATTGACATATAACATTATATTAGTTTCAGGTGTACAACATAATGATTCGATATTTGTATATATTGCAAAATGATCACCACAAAAGTCAACATCTGTCACTACACACAGTTATAATTTTTTTCCTTGTGATAAGGACTTTTAAGATCTATTCTCTTAGCAACCTTCAAATATGCAATACAGTGTTATTGACTATAGTATCTGATGTGTATTTTATCCTGACACCACATCTCAGTTCAGATTAGCCACATTTCAAGTGCTAAACGGCCACATGTGGCTAGTGGCTACCTTTTGGACAGTACTGGCCCAGATAAAACAGAGTAAGGGGGTGATTCCAATTCATCACAAAGGATTACTTTATGACCCCAATTCATGGCGTCCCCAGGCGCTCCTTCCTCCACAAATTGCTGAGGGAAGCACAGCCCTCCTGTCTGTCTGTCCCAGAACTTTACCTTCCTTTGAAAAAAGTCTCAAAATTCTTAGGCGTCAAGCTAGCATTTTCTTTTAGTAAGACAATTTTCATTTAACTTTTTCTTCTCTCACTTTTATGAACAGCCTTGTTGAGGAATAACTGGCATACAAAAACTTACTTTAGTGAGAAAACATTTATTTCGTTTTAGTAAGAACAAAAGTTTATCAAGCTTTTACTACCTGTCCTGTACTGTCCTAGCTTTTATTAATCTAAGTGAAATCTTGCAACCTATGAGTAGGTACTACCAGTGTTATCTATCCCATTTCATATATAAGGAAATGGAGGCTTAGCGGAAGAGGGCCACTTGTCAAGGCGATTCAGCTAGAAAGAGTGGACGCCTGAATTCAGAATCAGGCAGGCTGCCTCCACTGAGCAACACTGCCTTCAAGGTACCTAACTGCAAATATCAGGAGGAGGTGGGTTTGCACCATCGCACCAGACAATGCTAGAGGCAGAGGTGAGGAGGTGCTAGGAGCCTTTTAATATAATTCCCAAGAGACACACCAGACAATGCTAGAGGCAGAGGTGAGGAGGTGCTAGGAGCCTTTTAATATAATTACCAAGAGACGCACCAGACAATGCTAGAGGCAGAGGTGAGGGGGTGCTAGGAGCCTTTTAATATAATTACCAAGAGACACACCAGACAATGCTAGAGGCAGAGGTGAGGAGGTGCTAGGAGCCTTTTAATATAATTCCCAAGAGACGCACCAGACAATGCTAGAGGCAGAGGTGAGGAGGTGCTAGGAGCCTTTTAATATAATTACCAAGAGACGCACCAGACAATGCTAGAGGCAGAGGTGAGGAGGTGCTAGGAGCCTTTTAATATAATTACCAAGAGACGCACCAGACAATGCTAGAGGCAGAGGTGAGGAGGTGCTAGGAGCCTTTTAATATAATTACCAAGAGACGCACCAGACAATGCTAGAGGCAGAGGTGAGGAGGTGCTAGGAGCCTTTTAATATAATTACCAAGAGACGCACCAGACAATGCTAGAGGCAGAGGTGAGGAGGTGCTAGGAGCCTTTTAATATAATTACCAAGAGACGCACCAGACAATGCTAGAGGCAGAGGTGAGGAGGTGCTAGGAGCCTTTTAATATAATTACCAAGAGACACAGAAGAAACAAAAAAGTCTTCATGCAGATTTCTGGCTAGTCAAGCTAATCTCTCTTTAGATAACACCTATTTACTTATAGGCATGTGACTCTTCAGTCTTTTGCAACCTTAATATTTGTAAACAATGAGCTTTCCATAATAATTCTGCATAAGGTTTGCTGAGCACATTACACAGTAGAAATACTTAATGAAACGGAATAGTGTTAGAGCACCTAATTTTTAGTATTATGCTCTCATGGTACATTCAAGAATGTTTGAAACTATACTCAGAGTTTCCATGAGATGTATTCTCCCTTCAAGACCAACTGCTAGAATAGTTTAGAAGCATGAGGACTGCCAGCATTTTCCACCTAAAGATGTTCCTTTCCCTTAACCTGGCACCACCACCCACTATCACCTTTGGCACCACTAATGAATATGGAGAGAACCCTCCTTGAGCCTACGTTGCATTCTTCCTAGACTCAGACATGTCTGAGCATTTCTGGCAAACAGATAAATCAGAGCCACAAGGAATCGAGGGGCGGGGCGGGGGGTGGGGTGGCGGGTGCCTTTAGGCAAAGAAAGAAAGAGAACTGAAGCTCATTGTTTCTTCTATTAAAAATGTCCTGGGTAAAGAGTGAGAGGAGTAACATTAGGCGAGTGTGGCTCGTCACAATCAGTGCCTAATATCAGGCCACTGTGGCTCATCTTGTTCTATGACTTCCCCTTCCTCCTAGGGCCCCACCTCCCCTCCCTCCAGGGACCTGGGCCAGATCCTGAGGGGAGGAGCATTTAACAGAAATGGAGGAGAGCTGCCTAGCTCAGAGGTCTGAGAAATATTGGGCGCCCAAATCAGCACTGCTTTGGAACCTTTGAGAGACAATAAAACAAAGGTAGGAATTTTCCCCACTTGGAGAAGAAGCCAGTGCAGACTTAAGAAATCAAAGTACAGAGTGAAGCCTTGGCATAACCTGAGCTCCAACACACCAGCAGTGTTGGGGACATTTCCAGCCACAGAGCAAAGCCCCAGTGACCTCAGCTTGCCTCAACATGGCAGGGGCAACATCCTCACAGCCACACATTCATCAGCAGCCTACACCCACACTGACAGGCAGCACCAGGCAGCCTACATACCCCCAGAGTCTGGCATAAAGGAAGGAAAATGTTTGCCCGGCGGCTGAGTGAGCTGAATGTGAGCACTTATGGGAATTTATGGGAACTCCCAGAAATAGTTGGGATGGGGATACCTGGAGGCAGCTGGAGGTTCCACAGAGAAATAATCCATGTGTTGCTAGCCTAATTTTATTGCTAGCTTTGTGTAGTGTAGGCACGGGTTATACACGCACTGTGCTGTCCTGCTACCATTTCTCAGACTCCAGCTCATGGTAAGTGTTCAACGATTGCTCAATTATTTGTTCCTGACCTCAGGAAAGAAAATAACATGTCAGCAGAGAACAGGCAAGGGAGATCACTGTGTGGGGGATGCCAGGGAAGGAATGGGCACCAGGATGAATTACTGGATGGTGTCTGATGACCCATCCTACAGGAACATACTTCCTGGCAATGGTGGATCCGGATGCTGGACCTATAACAAATGCGGAATGGACGGCTCTCCTTTAGTCAATTTAGTCAATGGTATTTTGGCAATTAATTATTACCAATACAAGTGATCATGTATACATGTAATACAAGTGATCATACCAACATATGATGGTGAAGAATGTAAATTATGTTAAAAATTTAATATGTTAACACCTTAAGGGGCAGTTGGGGCGAGTCTTCTATGAATAGAGTCTATCGATCCCAACTGACTCTGTTCGCGGAAGACTCACCCTAAACTGTTCAGAGAAAATTGAGAACAAGGGAGTGCTACAGAGGGATAAGTTTGGGAGGGTCGGGGTGGAGGGGGGCCAGATGGGGACATGTGTGTGCACCTTGATAGCTGTTTCGCGCCGTAGCAATTCGCGCCATAAAATGTAACTGTCTGAATGTTTTAAATTAACCAATCATGTAAAACCGCGCCAACCTTTTCCCGCTTTATGCTCCCAAATCCTATAAAAGAACTTGCCCCCTAAGGCTCGGGGTCGACCCCTCTGTCTCCTGCGAGGGACACGAGTCGACCCGGAGCTCCGTTCAATAAACCTCTTGCGTTTGCATCAAGTTCGGTCTTCTGTGTCTGTGGGCCCGCGTCATCCCGAGACCTGGTGAGTTGGGATTTCCCTCCCCTTCCCCTTGGGAATCCAACATTTGGGGGCTCGTCCGGGATCCACGCGGTAACCCCAGACTCCGAAGACCCCTTGGAGGTAGGCCTGAGTGACTGAGTGTGTGAGTGTGTGCGGCGCCGCAAAGTATTGTTTTATTGTTTTGGTTTCAGTATCGGGCAGCCGCCGCTTCGGGCCGTGAGGACCGAACGGCTGCAGTGGCAGACGTGCTAGGGACTGCAGGCTGCAACCCTGGGGGACGCCCCAAGGGATAAGGGGAGTCAGGAAAGCCTGACCAACCCCCCTTCCAGGTGGGAAAAGGAGCGATACCTTTTCCCGGGGAGGACTCGGAAACCCCTCCCGTCTGAAGCCGCCTTCGGCTGGCTTGTAGAGACGCCTTCCGGGCAGGGTTGTCTGTGTTTTAGTGTGTCTTTAGTGTTTATTGTTCTGTTTTTGTTCGTTACGTGGACTTCCTTTGACGGGATGGGACAGACTGTGACGACCCCCCTTTCCTTGACCCTAGACCACTGGACTGAAGTGCGAGCGAGAGCGCACGACTTATTGGTAGAAATAAAGAAAGGGCGTTGGCAGACTTTTTGCACCTCTGAGTGGCCCTCCCTCAATGTGGGTTGGCCCCCTGAGGGGACGTTTAATCTAACTGTTATCCTCGCGGTGAGGGCTATTGTTTTCCAGGAGAGACCGGGGTCCCATCCTGACCAACGACCATATATTACAGTGTGGCAGGATCTGGTGCAGAACCCACTCCCGTGGGTTAAGCCATGGGTAAAAGCAGAAAAACTAAGCCCCCGAGTCCTGGCGCTGCAGGATGCGGAGACACGGCAAAAATCGAAATCAACTCGAACAGCGGAGTCGGAGACCCCTTCGGCCCCCCCCGGGGTCTACCCTGAGATTGAGCCTCCTCCCGAATGGCCCCTTTCTCGCCTCCTCCTTACCCCTCCCCCGCTCCAGGATCGCAATCAGGACGGAGGGCGACTGGCTCGGGTCCCTCCGCTGGAACCCGAAGCCGCCGCGGAGCCACTCCGGACGGGCCTGATACCACGGTGGCGCTCCCGCTAAGAGAGTATGGAGCTCCTGCGGGGCCCAACCAGCTGTCACCCCTCCAGTCTGAAGGTAGGGAGGTGCTGTCCGTTTATCGCCGGGCTCTAGTGGCGGGTCTCCGGGGAGCCGCAAGGCGGCCCACCAATTTGGCTAAGGTAAGAGAGATCCAGCAGGGGCCCACTGAACCTCCCTCCGTTTTCCTAGAGCGATTGATGGAGGCTTATACGCCCTTCGACCCATCCTCGGAAGGGCAAAAGGCCTCTGTCATTACGACTTGCGGGACGTGGTAAAGGAGGCTGAAAAGGTGTATTATAAAAGAGAGAGTGAGGAGGAAAAGCGAGAGAGAGAGAGAAGGGAGGCTGAAGAGAGGGAAGATAAGAGAGATAGGAGACAAGAGAAGAAACTGACCAAAATACTGGCCGCAGTGATAAAGGCGACAGGGCCAGATCATAGGCAGTCAGGGAACCTGGGCAACGCCCCACGACCAGGCTCGCGCAGACGACAGCCCTAAGACAAGGACCAATGTGCCTATTGTAAGGAGAGAGGACACTGGGCAAGGGAATGCCTGGTTCCTTGCCGGTCTCCTTGGAACACCCCTCTCCTGCCTGTAAAAAAGCCTGGAACTGCTGATTATAGGCCGGTCCAGGATTTGAGGGAAGTGAACAAGAGAGTGCAGGACTTACACCCTACTGTGCCAAACCCATATAACCTACTCAGCTCCCTCCCCCCATCACGGAAATGGTATACTGTCCTGGACCTGAAAGATGCATTCTTCTGTCTGCGGCTGCACCCAAAAAGCCAATTACTTTTTGCTTTCGAGTGGCGCGACCCTGATATGGGGATCGCTGGACTTGGACAAGACTGCCTCAAGGGTTTAAAAAACTCCCCCACCCTGTTCGATGAGGCCCTCCACAGGGATTTGACTGACTATAGGGTTAAAAACCCTCAAGTGACTCTTTTACAGTATGTAGATGATCTACTGTTGGCGGCGGAAACCCCGGGAGACTGTGAGGAAGGAACCAAGCGCCTCCTGGCCGAGTTGGGTGAGTTGGGGTACCGGGCGTCGAGGAAAAAGTAGTCTATTTAGGCTACACACTAAAGGACGGCCACAGGTGGCTGACCGACGCACGGAAAAAGACTGTGATCCAGATCCCGGCCCCAACCTCCGCTCGCCAGGTAAGAGAGTTCTTGGGGACAGCCGGCTTCTGCCGATTGTGGATCCCTGGGTTTGCTACCCTGGCTGCTCCGCTGTACCCGTTAACTAAGGAGAATGGGAACTTTGTCTGGACTCTAGAGCACCAGAGGGCTTTCGAGACTCTAAAGCGGGCACTATTAGAGGCACCCGCGTTAGCCCTACCTGATTTGACTAAACCTTTCACCCTGTATGTAGATGAAAGAAAGGGAATAACCAGGGGAGTCCTGACTCAAGCCCTTGGGCCCTGGAAGCGCCCAGTCGCATATCTATCAAAAAAACTGGATCCGGTAGCCAGTGGGTGGCCCTCCTGCTTAAGGGCAATTGCCGCCACTGCCCAGCTGGTAAAGGATGCAGACAAGTTGACCCTGGGCCAACAGATAACCATAGTAGCCCCCCATGCTTTAGCGAGCATTATCAGACAACCGCCAGACCGATGGATGACTAACGCCCGGATGACTCACTACCAAAGCCTGCTCCTAACTGAAAGAATTATATACAGACAGCAGGTATGCATTTGCTACTGCCCATGTCCATGGGGCTATTTATAAACAAAGGGGGCTGCTTACACTTGCCCAAAAAGGTGGCAATCATCCATTGCCCGGGACATCAGAAAGGCACCGACCCCATAGCTCAAGGGAACCGCCTAGCCAAGCGGGCGGCACTAGGACCTATGGTCCTGACTCTCCAGGGAGCTAAGGTCAGCAAAGCTGCCTCCGGTGGGGAACTAACTAAAGAAGAGAAAGTCCTTTCCGTTGCAGAAGGGCGAGAATATCTATCACATCTACATCGGCTAACCCACTTGAGCCCTCAGAAACTAATTGAAATTATCCAGGCCTCCCCGTACCAGGTACCAGATTTGAAAAAAACGGCTGAAGAAGTTTATAAAAATTGTAGAGCCTGCGCTCTCACAAACGCTGCAGTTTCCAAATGCAGCACGGGACACAGACTCCGGGGAAATAGGCCAGGAGCCTTTTGGGAGATAGACTTTACTGAAATCAGACCGGCCCGGTATGGAAATAAATATCTTCTAGTATTTGTAGATACCTTCTCGGGATGGGTAGAGGCTTTCCCCACCCGAAAAGAGACTGCCTCTGTAGTAGCCAAGAAGATATTGGAAGAAATCCTCCCGAGATTCGGGATCCCAAAGGTAATTGGATCTGACAACGGTCCTGCATTCGTTGCCCAGGTAAGTCAGGGACTGGCCAGTCAACTGGGGGTCAATTGGAAATTACATTGTGCTTATAGACCCCAGAGTTCAGGCCAGGTAGAGAGGATGAATAGAACAATTAAAGAGACCCTAACTAAATTGTCTATGGAGACCGGCGGTAGTGACTGGACAGCCCTCCTGCCCTTTGCCCCGTTCCGCGTCCGGAACACCCCACAGGGACCCTTAAAACTTACACCCTTTGAGATCCTCTATGGAACCCCTCCCCCTTTGGCACAAATAGGGATACATGACCCTGACATTGTACCTTCTATACCTTTGTCAGCCCGCTTGAAAGCACTCGAGGCTGTCAGGCGCGACATCTGGAACCAGCTAAAAGAGGCTTACCAGCCTGGTGATCTGCTCATACCGCACCAGTTCCAGGTTGGGGACTCTGTCCTTGTGAGACGACATCGGACGGGGTCGCTAGAACCACGTTGGAAGGGGCCCTACGTGGTGCTCCTCACTACACCCACAGCAGTCAAGGTGGACGGTATAACTTCTTGGGTTCACGCCACACACGTGAAGAAGGCACCCCAGAATGCAGCAGATCTTTGGAAGGTGGAAAAGACTGATAACCCTCTTAAGCTGCGTTTGCGTCGTGGGGACGGCAGACAGACCGTCCAATCCTAACCCCCACGCTCCTCAACTGCTCACGTGGCAAGTCGTCTCCCAGGTAGGAGATATAACCTGGTCAATCCAAAAAACTGCTTCCCCTTGGACATGGTGGCCAGACTTACACCCTGACTTTTGTAAACTGGCTATAGGAACCCCCGACTGGGATTTCATGGGTCGACGAGGGGGGGGCAAAACAAGCCGGAGGATGCCACTCCCCCCATCGCAAGGGTAAACTAAAGGCATACCCCTATTTTTGCGTGCTTGTGCAGTTAGTGCCTAGAATTTACTATCATACTGCCAATAGTTTCGAAGATGAGTTTGATCAGAAATCTATACTAAGGAAAAGAGAACCAATATCCCTCACCCTAGCTGTGCTCCTGGGACTGGGAGTTGCCGCGGGCGTAGGAACCGGCACTGCAGCCTTAGTTGCAGGGGAGAGAGGATTAACTGCCCTGAGCAATGCTATAGATGAAGACCTCAGGACTTTAGAGCAGTCTATCTCTAAACTAGAAGAGTCCCTCACCTCCCTGTCTGAAGTAGTGCTCCAGAATAGAAGGGGATTAGATCTGTTGTTTTTAAGGGAGGGAGGGCTCTGTGCAGCTCTTAAAGAAGACTGCTGTTTCTATGCAGATCACACAGGAGTAGTCCGAGATTGAATGCAAAAATTAAAGAAGAGATTGGACATGAGGCAGCGAAGCAGGGAGGCCCAACAAAGCTGGTTTGAATCCTGGTTCACTAAGTCCCCCTGGGTGACGTCCTTACTATCCTCCCTAGCAGGGCCTTTGTTAATTCTTTATCTACTTTTGGTTTTTGGACCGTGTGTTTTCAATAGAATCACTACTTTCATAAGAAAAAGAGTCAATGCAGTGCATGCTATGATGCTCCAACGCCATTACCAAGCTCTCCCACGCCATGAGCCACTAATAGTAGACACCGAAAACTAAGTTCTAAGATTAGAACTAGGGACAAAAGAAGAAGTGGGGAATGAAGAATGTAAATTATGTTAAAAATTTAATATGTTAACACCTTAAGGGGCAGTTGGGGCGAGTCTTCTATGAATAGAGTCTATCGATCCCAACTGACTCTGTTCGCGGAAGACTCACCCTAAACTGTTCAGAGAAAATTGAGAACAAGGGAGTGCTACAGAGGGATAAGTTTGGGAGGGTCGGGGTGGAGGGGGGCCAGATGGGGACATGTGTGTGCACCTTGATAGCTGTTTCGCGCCGTAGCAATTCGCGCCATAAAATGTAACTGTCTGAATGTTTTAAATTAACCAATCATGTAAAACCGCGCCAACCTTTTCCCGCTTTATGCTCCCAAATCCTATAAAAGAACTTGCCCCCTAAGGCTCGGGGTCGACCCCTCTGTCTCCTGCGAGGGACACGAGTCGACCCGGAGCTCCGTTCAATAAACCTCTTGCGTTTGCATCAAGTTCGGTCTTCTGTGTCTGTGGGCCCGCGTCATCCCGAGACCTGGTGAGTTGGGATTTCCCTCCCCTTCCCCTTGGGAATCCAACAATGGTATCCAACAAATCGAAAGTTTAATAGGAATTTAATTGCTTTATTGAGAAGTTTTTTTTTTAATGTCTTACGTTTGCTTTAATAGGAATTTATCTCAGTTACTCAGTCCTATAACTGAGCAAGAAGTGAGTCACATTGTTTCAGGAATTCAAATCACATTGCACAAATAAATGGAAAAATGATTCATCCTTTCAGATTTCCCTAAACAAACTATAGCCGAGCTGCCAGTAGGACTAACACCAGGAGCATTTCTCAGCAAGAGGGCGCCAGAGGCTGACATTCTTCATATAATCTGCCTAGAGCCAGTGAAGATTTCAGAGTCTGAGGACCAAGTTAAAGGGGCAAAGGAGTCAAATATATAAAAGCGATAGGCAGATGTATCTGATTCACAGGCTTGCTTTATGCTAATGATTAAATAGTACTGAAATCTCCATAGTTGGTTCAGGATGTTAAATATGTAAATAGCAACATCTGAGCAAGGGAAATAGTGGTATCTTTCTACTTGAAATTGCCTTGCTGAATACAATGGGGTTTTTGTTAATGAATTAATTTTAACAGGCTTTTCTCCACGTAAAAGAAAACTCGGGGTGGTATTTCAATTATCAAAATCATTGGTACATATCCTTTTATGCAACGGCCAAATTGTTACACAAAACAATAGAAAGCATAATGAGGTATCTACTGTGGCATAAGTCATTGTTAATTTGCTAAGCAAGGCCAATTTTAAGGATTTGGGTTTTGAAATGAAGCTGTAATGTAGGATACAGAGAGAGGGTTTTAGAATAGTCAAGTATCAAAAGAGACAGCAGCCAAGTTGTTTTTAAAAGGGGGAGAAAGGCAAAAATATGATCCAAATTACAATAGAAATAGATTTTAAAAATAAATGTTTTTTAACAGAGAAAAGAAAAGGTCAATGGTCCTGAGGAACTAAGAGCCCGGAACTAAGAGCAGGAAAATGTCAAGCTGGTGACTCTTCTGACAGAGGCACACAGCACAGCTTTATTCAGATCACTCAGCCTCTCACACCTGTAGCGCTCTTACCCGTAAACAGAAACTGTGTTAATGAGTTACATTCTTTCATTGTACCCTGTGTTTCTCTTTTCCGCACATAAAATAGTAACCTGAACACCACACCCTTTATTATGGAAGAGTGGGGTAGCAGAGTTCATAGTCCTAACGTCTTGTTTTGAGCCAATCAAGCAGACACACAGAATTCAAAAGAACCAACAAATAGCTCAGGTTAGAGCAACAAGTTCCACTCAGAAACCATCGGGCAGTGGAAACTTGAAATGGACTCTGTCACATTCATCTCTCAGTATGTTAGTTATCTCTTGCCACATAATTAATTACCCTAATACACAGCGATTTAAAACAACATAGATTGATTACTCACAGTGTCATTGGGTCAGGAATTCAAGAGAAGCCCAGCTGGTGCTTCTTGCTCAGGGTCTCATGAGAGCCTGAGCAGTCACGATATCAGCGTGACCAGGCTGTAGTCATTTGCAGGCTTGACTGAGGCTGGAAGCTCCACCTCCAAGATTGCTCGTTTGCGTGGTTATTGGAGGGGCCTCAGTTCCTCCCCTGTGGGCCTCTCCACAGAGCTGCTTGAGTCTTCACAACATGGCAGCCGGCTTCTCCCCGACAGAGTGAGCCAAGAGAGCCAGGCAGAAGCCACACATCTCTCATGACCCAGACTCAAGACACACTCAATCATTCCACGATATTCTCTTAGTTCCACAGGTCAGCCCTTTCCAGTGTGGGAGGAGACCACATAAGGACATGAATACCAGGGGGCTAGACTCACTGGGGACTATCTTGAAAGCAGGTTACCATATCCAGCTCCTCCAGTGTTCTAGATACTCATGGCATTCCCATATGGCCAACCTAGATGTAGGCAGAACAATATTTCTGCCAAGGGCCCTTTTCTACCTCCTTCCTCTCACAGCCTCTATGATTCTCTTTATAGCCTTTTTTCCGCACTCTCACCCTCTTCAACCAGACCCTCATAGTCTCTCACTGGGTCTCTTCTTTGTCAGCTTCTTTATGTTCCATTGCCAAATTGTTCCAGAGATTTTCATTGCTGAAGGCAGAAGAGAAGGGAAAAAAATCTTCACTGAGGTCAGTCTTTTAGATTCTCAATATAAAGCCATTAGCTTCTTCACACTAGCAAGATTCACACTTTTAGTATGTCTCCTGCACTTTATTATGCCAAAGAATATTTGTCTCCTTCTTGATTCAAATTTCCAAAAACCCTGTTTTCTTGGTTTCAGTATGAGTCAGGCTCCAGGGAGCATGGAGGAGGGGGTATGGGATGAGGAGAGGGAAAGGAAACAAAAACCATATTACCATGCAACAATTGCAATCCATCAATTATTTGTAAATGATTCCTTTTGTATACACCTTATCCAATAAAATATAAGCTCCCCAAATGCAGACAGCATCTACTTGGTCACTGCTTTAGTCCTAGTACCTACAACAGTGTCTGGCACATAGCAGATACTCTAAGAATCATTTAGAATAAAATAGGCAGCCGCCTCAATGACGTTATTTGAGAGACTAAAATTGTCTCCTCTTGATATCCTAAGTGAAGATTCATAAATCTCTGTTAAAATATAATTATGCGATCTGGGACATAATATATTAAATAATGTTAATATATTGACCTCTTAATTAATTAGTATATCTGTTCATTTCTTGATATGTATTTGTAATGCATCATAACTTGAAAATAAATCTAAACTTTGTCATCCACAAAGTCATTTACCGAGCACCCACTCTATAAATGAAATCCTTCTATGGCCAGTCAATACACAAAGTTACACCTGTTAGCAGAATTCATTATCAGATCACTGATGAATTTAAATATTTCCTCTGTTAGGTATACCATAATGGAATGATTTACCAAGGGATGCTGCCTCAATTTAAAACCACAGCTCGATACAGAGGCATCATCTTCAGTGGGGTTGAGGCCCCCCGCACCCTGGGCATTTGGAGCCCTGGAATCTACAGTGTTGCACTCCATTTATCAGGCGGTATTCAGGAATAGAGGCCTCAGTGAGGCTAGTCTCAGTATACCTTTTGTGCTGTTACATCCAAGCCAAGGAGAGAGGAGATACACCACGAGAAATAGTTCAATGAGAAGGAGAGGCTATATCGCTCTGGGTCCCAACCAAAAGCAGATTACATTCACCAGATAATTCAAGGAGGAGGACTTATTTGAAAAGGGGTGAGTTTTCAAGATATGATGGGATGCAGACAAGCCTTGAGACAAAGTGCAAGTCAGAGGAGCTGGTACTGGTAGAGTGGCTCAACAGGCTTGGAAGAGAGGTGGGCTGCTGACACCCAGGTGCAGACCACTGCTAACAGCCCCCTAGAGAGGAGCCAGCCTCACTCTTCCATCCCTCCAACCTCCTACCAGAAGACAGAGAGGAGGGCACCCAGAACATCCAAGACAGGAGAGCTTTACTTTATTCCTCTCCGAATCCTTCACACAGAGCAGTGCCTGCCACAGACAATGAGTCCTTAGGGAACGTTTTGTGTGAACTGAGCCCAGCCTCCCCTACTCTCCCCCCACACTCATGCCGTGACACCTGGCAGGTCACTCTAGCTCCTGGATACCCAACCTCCCACCTCTACCATAAGAATGATAATAACAAGAGGGATTCTTTCTGGGGGAAAAAAATGAGATAATGTGCTGTGAACTGTACATCTCTACACAAATACGAGTCATGGGAGATCCCTAAAGGAATGCTGCCTCTATGTTTATTACACCAAAATGTCATCCCCTAGGAACATTTTAGTAGTGAAAAGACAGTGCAGATTTTCTCCTTTAAATTATTCTGCTTGATAAAGTAGGTAATGTAAGGCAGAGGAATCTACATGTATTTCCATGTTACTCAATAATTCTATTTTTATTTTCCATGGGCAAAAATCAGTCTTACGAAAGAAAAAAAAAAAAGAGTTGTTTAATTGTTAGTTTAGACTTAACCAAATCTGTATAAAGATAGAACCGAGTTGTCCAATACAGAAGCCATGAGTCATATGTGGCTATTTAAATTTAAAATTTAACGAATTAAAATTAAATATAATTAAAAATTCAGTTCCTCGGTCACAGTTGTGACAATTCAAGTGCTCAACAGTCACATGTGTTTGACAGTGCATAACATTTCCATTTTCACAAAAAGTTCTATTGGACGGCACTGAGCTTAGACGGATGACCTCTCAATTTTCCTCTAGAATTATATTTTGAAACTCATGTGGCTAAAATTAAAAATGACCACACTCTGGTTAGTTTATTCTGACCATGGCTGAGGTATGATCACAACATTAGATTCAAACTATAAATAATGGCTATCAGCATGAAATATTTGATTTTTACAACGAAGACAAGCCTAACTATATTAGCTACTGTTAAGTTATATTTAACAAGAATGATGTATGTGTAAGTACATGGGATTAAGGGGATCTTTTTAAAGTTTATAATTTCCCTCTGCTCATATAGCAGAGGTTCTATAATAAAAAGAATCACATCTTGCCAAGTGAAATCACTTATTTACATCTGTGTAAATATAAACAACGCAAAAACAAATGTGGTTCCAGGCAGTTGGAGCACGGATATGTTAGAATTTAATTTGCCACATCATTCAGCCTTTATAATAACAGAAGATGAGCTGGCCCTGTGGCGTAGCAGTTAGGTGCGCGTGCTCTGCTGCTGGTGGCCTGGATTCGGACCCCAGGCCAGAACCGATGCACCACTTGTCAAGTCATGCTGTGGTGGTGTCCCATATAAAGTGGAGGAAGATGAGCACAGATGTTAGCCCAGGGCCAGTCTTCCTCAGCAAAAAGAGGAGGATTGGCATGGATGTTAGCACAGGGCTGATCTTCCTCACAAAAAAAAAATAATAATAATAATAGCAGAAAGTATGACGGAACCACTTACAGCAGGATGTGAAATAGGTTGCTCTTTGTTAGCTACAGCTGATAAAACCTGATGAACATCCTACATTCTGAATACGTCCTCAGGGCAGAGCCAAAGAGATCTTGCAACCATCACACCCAGTGGCCCACTTAGGGAGAAGGATAGAGACTCACTGAAGAGGAGACTTTGAAATGAATTGAAGGAAGAGAGTGCCATGGTGTCCTGTGGGAAAGGGGAGTGGTGTGCTGCCCCTAAAAGCGACGCAAGTAACAGGAGCCCTAAGAGAATCACCCAGAGAGATTATGGTTTTCTGCAGGAGATATTTCACTGCTCTGGTGGAAGTTTGCTGAATGGCAAAAATGTGTAGGCACATTCTATGAGAGTATTTTAGGAAGCTCTCACATCTGTCTCCAGGTGTTTGGAGGCATACATGAAGATACAGACTGGGTCCAGACTCAGGGCCCTCAAGGAATCTGTAGGCGAGAGGCAGCTGGGGCAGCCTCCAAGGCAGGGCCAAGAGAGAGACCAGCAAGAGGAATGGCCCGCCCCAGCTGGGCCTGGGTGCATGAGGTTCCCCATGTTCAATCTTTGCTGCCTGCCCATGGAAGAAAACCTCATGAGTCTAGCGCTAGGGCAGGAGCCAGAACAGGGATATTGGCAAGTGTCAGCCAGCAAGTGCACTGCAAACATCAGGAAATTACAGTGCAGAGATGCCTGTGGAGGGAGAGGAGGGCAGAAAACCCACCAAATCATCCCACAAAAGAAAACTAACTACGGACACCTGCCAAGGTAGAGAGCAATTGCATCCGAAACACAGCCCCAGGAGAAAGACCAGTACCCAGTAATAGCAAACCCAGTAGGAATATGCAGAACAACTAACAATGGTTGAGTAAATGCTTTACATAAATGAACTCATACAATCCTCACAACCATAACTCATTATTGAAATAGTCATTAAAAAATCATTATTGGCACTTCATAGATGAGGAACCTGAGACACTACGGAATTATAACCAAGCTCACAAAGCCAGTGAGTGGTAGAGGCTCTAACCTCAGGTATCTAATTCCAGAGTCCATGCTCTTAACCACTGTGCTTACTGCCTCCCTTTCTACCCCTTTACTGCTCATCACAGCCCCCACTTGAAAGCTGGAAGAGCCAGGCACAGCAGAGTGAGCGGAGAATTGGAAGGGGATTTGAAGTAAGGATATTGAAAGAACAGTTAACACCTCCCCTCCCCGCCCACATCACTGATCTTAAAACAGGGTCAGGGCTGAAACTAAAGGGAAAAAACTTTACACTGGAAGCAAGATTAAACTGTTGCTTTAGAATGGACTTTTTAACATCTGTTAATGACTAACAAGCTACAAGATCTGTATAAAAGGCTATCAAATACTGGGGGCCAGCCTCGTGGCATAGTGGTTAAATTCATGCACTCTGCTTTGCAGCCCAGTGTTCGCAGGTTCGGATCCCGGGAACAGACCTATGCGTCGCTTATCAAGCCATGCTGTGGCAGAGGAAGATGGGCATGGATGTTAGCCCAGGGCCAGTCTTCCTCAGCAAAAAGAGAAGGATTGGCAACAGATGTTAGCTCAGGGCTCATCTTCCTCACCAAAAAAAAAAATGCTATCAAATACTGGAGAAGGGAAAGCCTAAAAATCAGGTGTGACATTGGTGATAGATGAAGCTATTTTCTGATCGGATGCCACTGAGTTCAAAGCAGTCAATAAATGTTCCATTTTTATAAATATTGTTAATAGTTTGAATCTGACAAAGTTGTGCTTATAGCTCTGCTATGCAGGTTAATAATTAAACTCACCAAGATGGGGCCAAGATTAATTTTAGTCATAGGTTTATCAAAATATAAGTCTAGAAGGACCTTGGGAAGTCATCTATCTTATCCCTTTAACAGACTGTGTTTAAGTCCAAACCAATAATGAAAAATGGTTGGGCACACAATGTAAATGAAATAGAAAAGAAAAAGGACTAATTGCTATATAATTTTTTAAAGAGCAATTGAAGCTTAATCATTACCTAATAACACAAAAGAATAAACTAATAGAATATTCATTTGCATGTCTTTTCAAAAATTCTCAAGTTCAAAAATTCGCAACTTCAAAAACTGTGTTTCCTTATCAATTGATCCATCCTTTCACTTTAATACTGGCAGTAAGATAAATGACTTATGAGAGTCAAACTAATGAAAGCTGTAGGATAAATGGAAAAATATGCTAACTTCCAGAAAACTACAACTTAGAGAAGTTTGAAATAAGTTGGACTAAGAACGTTTCCTTTTCTTCCACTCCCCCAAATATAAATCATTCTTGAAAATTAAACAGATTTTCCAAACAAAACTTCCTTTCTAGCAGGTTACACATTAAAACTCTTTCAGTAGTTATTGAGGGAAAAAAATCTGTCAAAAACATATTGATATTTTGGAACAGATTATTTTAACCGGAAAGCCTACTCATTATGGTGAGTCATGGAAAAAAAAAATCTTTTATCAGTATTTTTTTGAGTAAATGATTTTCCTAAGATATTTCACATATAAAAGTTGTCTCAAGAAAGAAACCTCATTAGAAAACCTAAATTGTCTATAGAGTCTTTAAAGTTGACTAATCTTGGAGAGAATAATCTCTAGATGAGAAAAAGAGGCATAAACACATGAAATAATTTCAAGGAGCTGAAACCCTACACAGTGGCTCAGTCTGAGGTCTGTAATTGTGCTCACAGAGGGCACAAATATAACAGCCACCACATTTTGCTTCCTTCCTGACCTATTGTAATTTTCAAATGTTATATGTTTTCCCGAAATTAATTTCATCACCAGCTTCCTATCTTTAACTGAAGACAAAATTAAAAGGAGCCAATTCTAGCTTTTTGACCTAACAGCAATAAATGCATGGACCATCCCTCCAGAAATTCTGATTTGTAATCGATCTTGTGTGAACCCTAGATATTAGTATTTTTAAATAGTCTCCCTGGGATGAGAACCACTGCTCTGGCTTATTTGTACATGCAGGAGTGGCTCATTATTCCTTTACTAAAAAGGCCTTCCCTCCAAACCAATGAGAGGAGTTAGATGTAAAGCTCTAGTTAAATCCACAAGCAGAGGGGCCTTGTATGTTCAACATTCCTGCAATTCTGCAACCAGGTTGCCTCCTGGCCATTCACTGTGGTTTTTCCAGCACAATATATATCTTAATTGTGAATCAAAATTTTCATAAATAAATGCTAAGTAGAATTTAAAAGCTGTTTTTCAAACCATTAAATATGTTAGGTGCCCAGACACCAGGCATTTGTTGAGCCTTTGTTAAAACTGAAATTATGACATTGTTTTTACTTCAAATGACCCTCATTACAAATTTACCTAATATTCATTGGAATGACACTTTTTGTAATGACATTTGTATTCACACGCATTCATATTTATTTCTATGGGTGTTTCATTTTAATTTGCCATTGATTAAGAATCAGTTGATGATTCTTCGATTGCCTTATTTGGACAGGAGAGTAGTCCTCACTGCTTTCGGAGGAGCTCCAAGCCTGGTGTAATCAGGAGCTCTGGGTGTATAAGCCAAAGTCTTTTGTCTCATTTGTCACCTAAGCCAATCATCATTTCGACTGGATTTGCACTTGCTGAGAGAACCAGGGGAAAGTTCATTCTCCAATTATAGTGTGGCATATAAAACTGCACTATAATGGCCATGAGAGAAATGGAAACTGAGTATGAAAAATCATTTTCCATTTTCTAAATATAAAGGTGGTTTTTCAATCAGCAAGTCCATTCAGCCTTTTATTCAACTGCTGACGTTAAAATTAAATATCAGTGTTGATGCTTTTTATTCAAGAAGAAAAACACTTATTATTTAACCAGAATTTATATTACCACTCATGCATTTTCTCATTCCCATAGCAAATCTATGAGGCAGAACATCCCTCTTTTATAGACTGGTAAGGTGAGGCTCAGAAATATTTAATGATCTTTTTTTGCAACAAACAGCAAAATTATGGCAAGACCTACTTCTTAAATTCCCAATTCTTGCTTCGTCCCTAATATAAATGCTAACATATATGAGTCAAATGCAGGATTATCTCTCTCAGTAATTGATCAAATAACAAGTATTTATTATTAGCCTAGCACTGTATCATCAGGCCCCATTAGGATGCAAAAGAGTAATAAAGCATGACCTCATGGAATTTACAATCTGGTTGAGTCTAGCTTAATTAACTATTTAATTTCAGTTAGTGTTAAATTTTAAATCCTGAGATTTTTTTAAGTTACATTTTCAATAATACTATGACAGCTGTAACCAGACAAACAAGAATGTGAGAAATACTATAGAACTAATGATCTGATTTCTTCAACAAATGAAAAGAATGAAAAAACAAAAAAAAACAAGGAGAGAAGCCAATAGATTGAAGACTGTAAAGAAAAATGTCAACCAAATTTAATGTGTGGGTGTTGTTTTGACCCTAATTTGAATAAATCTATTGGGGAAATGCGAACACTGACTGGGCATTTAAGGATAGCAAGGAACCTTTCATTTCTTTGAGGAGTTATAACGGTATTTTAGTGGCTTTTGTTGTTGTTGAGGAACATTGGCCCTGAGCTAACATCTGTGCCAGTCTTCCTCTATTTTGTATGTGGGTCACCGCCACAGCTTGGCTTGATGAGTGGTGTAGGTCCATGCCCAGGATCCTAACCAGCAAACCTGGGACGCTGAAGCAGAGCATGCAGAAATGAACCACTAAGCCACCAGGCTGGCCCCAGTTGCATTTTTAAAATACCCCTCAACTTATAAAATTAAAAGGTTACCAACCAGTTAATAATGGTTGGTATTTTTACTGGGCATTTATATGTTCCAAGGGCTGTGCTAAATATATTACATGTACTATCTTGTTTAAAATTTATAATACTAAACATTGAGTCCCTTTTTACAGATGAAAAACTGAGATTCAGATTCCTTAAAGGTAATACCTAAAATCTTAGAGCTAGCAAACATCTGAGCCAGTCTTTGAATCCAGGTCTGTCTGATTATAGAGCTCATGTAATCGGCACTCAACCTGTAGTTAATTGTGGGTTTTTTTTGTTTTTTTTTTTTAATCTACTGCAGTACTCTAAACTATGTTTTTAAAGGTAGAAGAGATAAGGAAATTTTGTGATTTTTCTTTCTGAAACCTGAACAATCAAAACTTTTACTACTGCTGAGTATGTAAGAAATGTCTCACTAAGAGCAACTCAGATTTTCTTTTGACTCTCACTGTAAGGAATTTAAGGAATTTTTCAGGGGAGGCACAAAGATTGTTCTTTTCCCAAATTGGTTCTATAAATTCAGCAAGTGAGTGAACACATTCAAGAACAAGGGATATGGCAGAACAAGCATTTAAATCACTTCAACTTCAAAATGCTTTGTGCTCTCCAAATCTTTTTGATCATTAAGCCAGCAGTAAGTGGATGTCTAAGTTGGAGCATTTTGAGGAATATTTTCCAGAAAGTTCATAAGAAATACTGCTCCTTTGAATTGAATAAATTTTCTCCAGTAATTTATTTGAAAACAGATGAGCCACTGCTCCAAGGAGAAAGCCTATTGTCATTAATGTATTGAATCCTTTACAATGTCTTAGAAAATAATTGGACATGGTAAAACTTGAGGGGTAGAGAGATAGGATTGCAGGATGAAACACAGAAATACAGAACCAGCAATGTCTCTCAAAGGAACACCTTTGTCCTAATGTCGCTCCCACGTGAGACAGTAGCGTGAACTAGCCTTAATGCATTTAAAAATTCTGGAAGGGAAAAAAGAACTATCGCCTGATCTCCAATCTGTCCTCTACTCCACATTTGTACCAGAGTCTGTACTATTCAGCACAGCAATGCTATGCATATGCAACACTTTGTGTCTGCAAAATATGTGTAAGAAAAGGCTAAATAAGGAAGGAGCTAGCAGAAGTGAATTACCGCCATTCTGTGGTCCCAGCTGCTGGCTCTTATCTCCAAATCTAGCAAAAGATTGTTGCAGGTGAATTTGCAAATAAAAGGAAGTACTTCTCTTACTACTCTCTTCAGATAATAAAATTTTAAATCTGTTACCAAAGAGTCACAGAAATTTAGAATTGAAGATGATTTTAGAAATCATCTAACCAAACTCTCTTGGTTTTCACATACAGAAAGTAAACCCAAAGAGGTCAAATAATTTGCCTAAGGTAACACCGTAAAGTTGGTTAACAAAAGAGCTGGTAATGGAAATAAAACTTCTTTACCCCTAGGGTGATTTTGGAGCAAGCGACTGCCTGGATTGCTTGGGAAATTATCCTTAAAGCTTCAGAGTAACATTGCACCTTTTAGCTACATCTTGCTTTATGAAATAAACAATATTTTATGAGATGAATGATTTTAAAATCTCTATGTCATGAGAATAACCCAGTTCTGGAAAATATTTTTGTCCATTTCAAAGTGGAAACATTAATGACCCATATAGAAAATATTTAGAAAGAACTATAAATGATAGTTTCCTTAAGAAGTGATACATATCAGCCATTCTATTAAAAATGGCAAGCACTGAACATTGTATGCACTTTAAAGTATTCTTACACCAGGAAAAATCTTTAAGGAAGTCCTGTAATTTAACATTTCTGAACAATACTGGATTGTTCATCTGAAAGTCCCTATGGTATTTTGATTTTTTGAATCTCTGGCCAGATTCAGAATTCTGAAGGTATGTTAAATTCCAACTCATCTAATTTAAAAATCCATAAGAAATAATATCATAAGACAGTCAACACTAAGAAAGAGGTGTTGAGTAGAATGTTGCAGGTAAAGTTACACCAAGAAGCAAACATCAATTTAAGGTCCGTTATTCCCATCTCCAATATTAGTCTTCGAACTTAACAGGAAGAATTTTTCTTAAAAAGACATAATTTACCATGGAATATAAGAATATCAAATTTTATATATATATGTATTTTAAAATCTTGCCCTAAAGACATTGAACAAACCAAGTAATTATTTCAAATTACTAAATCATTCATATGTGTAGGAGATGCATGTGGGAGAAAGCAAAATAGTAGCAAACCTGAAGGTGAAATCTTCTAAGACATGAAATCAAGAGGAATTAAAATATAACAGATGAATATGATCATGTCAAAAGCATAAAGGGGATAGTCTTAAGGGGCTCCCTCTGCTCAAATTTGGGACAATTTGACATCAAAATATTAATAGTGCTATTGAGTTATTATGCATTGAAAAAAATTCGTAGTGTTAAAGAGGAGAGAGAGAAATTGAGAGAGGGAAAGGAGATAAAGCTAGTTTGGAAAACTATTAACAACTTATAAATCTAAGTAAGAGATACACAAGAATTCATTGTACTACTCTTTTAACTTTACTGTAATTTTGAAATATTTCAAAATAAAATGTTGAGGAAAACAGCATTCCCTGCTCTCTCTATATATAGCAGGGGGAAAAAAGTAAAGGATAAGATTATACATCTTTTGGTGGAGAATTAAAATTCAAATAAAGTGACCTAGGTAAGAGCTCAGAGGTGATAGGATTAAGTGATTAGTTATGGTCATAACTGGGAAGCTTAAAACCAATCAATTTTATGGACATTAACTTTTTTTTTTTTTTTTTTTTTTGCTGAGGAAGATTCACCCTGAGCTAACATCCATGCCACTCTTCCTCTATTTTGTATGTGGGTCACAACCACAGCATGTCCGCCTGTGAGTGGTGTAGGTCTACGCCCCGGAACCAAACCCAGGCTGCCAAAGCACGGCACACCAAACTCAACCACCAGGCCACGGGGCTGGCCCCAACATTAGCTATTTTTTAAAAAAGGAATATATAAACAAGAATGGAGGGCCGGCCCCGTGGCTTAGCGGTTAAGTGCGCGCGCTCCACTACTGGCGGCCTGGGTTCGGATCCTGGGCGCACACCGACGCACCGCTTCTCCGGCCATGCTGAGGCCGCGTCCCACATACAGCAACTAGAAGGATGTGCAACTACGACACACAACTATCTACTGGGGCATTGGGGAAAAAAAAAAGGGGGAGGATTGGCAACAGATGTTAGCTCAGAGCTGGTCTTCCTCAGCAAAAAGAGAAGTATTAGCATGGATGTTAGCTCAGGGCTGATCTTCCTCACAAAAAAAAAAAACAAGAATGGAATAGTCTGCTTGTTATGTACGAAAGGGGAATTTGAAGAGCCTAATTTGACTAGTGCTGGGCTTCTAGCACTCTGTAGAGGACAAAGGGGTCTGACAAGCATAAAGCTTTGTGACAATTTGGCAGTCAAACCACTATCATAGAAATGGATATATCAGGTACCAGGTATGGTGGCACATGCCATTAAAATCATCTAATTTCCTGCTCATGAAGCTCCTTCTGTAGATTTTGGTAGGGGAAAGGGAGGAGAGGAACCATGTGGACTAGTCAATAACGCTCTGTCCCACTGGCAGATATATTTCTGTTGACATTGTGATTGGTACTTCAGTCTCCTCTAGTTTTAGTGAGTATACATGGTTAAATATGTCTAGGTGATTAGGAAAAATTGCGTTTCTGAGTTTTTAGATATGTAAATATGGGAAACAGAACCTGAGAAATGACAGATATCAGGATGTTTTCTTCAAGTAGTGCCTTTATTTTACTGCCGAGTATTTCTGAAGTGACCTTGAAATTTAGTAATAATATCAGTAAGAAACTAACATTGGAGGGTAAGAAATAGGTCTTCTTTTAGTGTTGTAAACACCCACAGGAAAGGCAAAAGAACTTTGACACATTTTCCTATAGAAGAAAATACAGAATCTCAGTGGAGAGAGATCAACAAGAAGATTTTTCCAACTCTCATCTGTGCTGATTTAGAGGATCTTGAATTTCCACAGAAATGAGCGAGTTGAAATTAATTCATTCAAAAAACATTTGTGGGGCGAGCCCAGTGGCACAAGCGGTTAAGTGCGCATGCTCCACTGCGGCGGCCCTGGGTTCGCCGGTTCGGATCCCCGGCGCGCACCAACACATCGCTTGGCAGGCCACGCTGTGGCGGTGTCCCATATAAAGTGGAGGAAGATGGGCACGGGTGTTAGCCCAGGGCCAGTCTTCCTCAGCAAAAAAAAAAAAAAAAAAAAAGAGGAGGATTGGCAGATGTTAGCACAGGGCTGATCTTCCTCACACACACACACAAAAAAGAAACATTTGTTCAGTTTCCATTATGTGTGAGGCTTCACTCTGGGGATTCAGCACTGGTCCCTCCTCTCATTGAGGTTTTGTTCCATTGTCTGTAATTTATTTTAAAATTCTTCAACATGGAGAGCTAAGTAATTTTCTTTCACAGGGGCCTTTATCTCTCAAACCACACTCTACTTCATGTGTTACACTGGCCTAACTATTGTATCAAATTATTTCAGTGTTCAGCACAACACCAGAAGATGAACTAGTGGGATCCCATAATAACAAATCCAGGTATTGTCAAATCTAAGCCAGTCTTACAACCAACTAAAATTTTCAAGAGAGGATTTCCTGCCTGATGTACTAGATCTTTGGTATTTATCCTTAAACAAATTTTGGCCATATGAATTGTTTCTGAGATCACATGCAAGAGAGTTCCATTATCTGTTTAGATACCCAAGGAGAGTGTTAGTGATTGCAGAATGTGAGTAACAGGATATTAGCATTGGAACATGACCAATTTGTGGGAATCAATTCAGCACCAAATATACATTATAAATGAAATAATCTGAACACAACAGAAATTGTGGAACACCATGGGAATACCCTGGCAGGAAAAGATTACAATAAATGAATCAAGTACATCCTTACAAGGAATACAATGAATAGAGTAAGAGCAGTGATTACTAAGGGAACTTTACATAACAACAAGAAACAAATAGGAAATGCAATACACCGTAATAATTGTTCCCAGATAGCCATTTTGGCACAAGCACAATGGGAATTATAAAAACAATAAATTATAGGACATGCATTAGAAAGCAGCCACATTGTGCAGAATCAATTAGAATTCTGGAGACAGATATCTGCTCAGTAAATTACCTCCAAAATCTAGAGGCAAAGGAAAGAGCTAACGTTTTTTTCACTTTCCAGAAGAAACTGAGGCCTAGAGTAATTAAATAGCCCTAGTTGAAAAGAGAAAGTCTACTTGACAGAAGAAATTCAGCTAACAACTGTGAAATAAGGGATAGAATTATAAATATAACTACATTTCAAGCCCTAAGGAGATTATTGATTCTGCTAAGTCTTATCAATTCATGTTAACAGCATTAGGCAAATGGCTGCTGGGAACCTGGCAATTCACATAGTTCCAACCAAATAATTTTGGTCACAAGCAGAGAGACATAACTTTACAATGGAAGAATCAGACTTTAAAACCCCTTAATCCTATGGCCAAATTTAATATCACCACTGGTGGGACTACCAGACATTTGTGACCCCCAATCTGAGACAATGTAAAGTATTAAACATGACCTGTGATTTTAACTTTGACAAAAATGTTTAAATTGAATTTTACAAAGCTTTTAGATTTGACTCCTAGATTACACAGATTACTGGGTGTGAAGGAACAAGGAAAACACCACCACAAGAAAGGGACCAAGCAACATAAGACATTCTAAAGGACCACTAGGGGAACTTCAGCAAGTCAGAATGTCATCACAAAAGGTACTGCAACTCTGAAAGAGACTCAAGGGATTTAACACAGCATGTTGGGATTGGATCTTGAATCAAATAGACCACTTGGAAAGGGACAATAAAAGAAATTTAAATATGGCCTGAGTATTACATAATATTAATAAATTATTAAATATTGTTAGGTGTGATAATGTCATTTTGGTTATGTAAGATGTTTTTATTTTTAAGGAAACATATTGAAGTATTAGGATGGAATGTTATATTTATTTTACTTAAAATACATCACCATAGGCAGTGTGATATATATGTACACATTAGCTTTAATCTGCAAACTATAAGCAGAATACATACACCAGGGAGAGTGAGTTAGCATCTGGAAGACTATTCAAAAGCCCTTCAAAAGTAGCTGCTTCTAGTTTCAATGATCTCTATCTCCAGCCACCAAAGTATTTATTAACTGACAAAATGGATGTTAGAAATTATTATTTTTTAATTATTTTGCATTGGTGAAATGCCTGCTGTACAATGTACATGGATTGGCCAGAAATATTTTGCAGGCACACTGGTCCTGAATTCTGTTGCTATAATATTATTGCATTTTGCTTTGAGTAAACCTTCTATGCAAGTTGCTTGTCAGAGAACCCAAAAAGAAAGGGAACTGGACTTTATGGGGAATACAGACAGGTGGTATGACTGTGCTGGTGTTTGCATGCTAATAAATGCTTGCTGAGTTTCAAAATTCAGTCTGAGGCTTGCTTTATTTCTCACATTGTAATGTGTATCATCTCATACCTAGGTTGAGGGAAAAGAGACCTATAAGTTTCACCTACATCTATGGGAAGTCATTAACTACCTAACTACCAAAGGAACTGAATTGTGAAGGAGCAATGCAGTCTTGACATTGTCAACCTGAAATAGGGTCTAATGGACCGCAATGGAGAGTAACTTCAGGGGCCCTTATGTGTAAACAGTGTGTTGATTGCAAAAACGATGGTTGACCAGACCGGGAATTGTCCTCAAGTACCTTATTTTATGTAAAGACAAAACTCAAGGGCATAAAACTTTGTTTTTGTCTAATCTAAATTAAAGGAACTGTTAGAAAATGATTATTCTTTTATTTAGCTTATCATATAAAAGTAACATCTGGGTATCTATTTTCAATCCAAAATTTAGCACTCAGTTTAACTTCAACTAGTTTAATTTCCAATTCCTTGCCTTTTTATTTTATCTACAAAGTACATCACACTCCCTAAAATAGATTCTGAATAAAGGTATTTTATATTTAATAATACAAAGAGAAGGTACATGGTTGCAATGTATCTTTACACATAAATGTCTAGGTAAAACTTAACATGGCTGCCACGAGGAAGGAGCCAGCAACCTAGTACATATAGAACTAACACCTCTACTCATGCTGAGGAAAAAACACTCAGTATCTATTCAATCAGGATACCCAGAACTAGGCCAGACTAGTTCAGGGACATCAATTATGGATGGGCTCCCCTGACACCAAACTCTCACCTCTCCTCACCTCAAAAAGAGATACAGTTTTGGGTCATTCCAGTGACCCAGCAAGTCCCAGGACCTGCTGTTGCCCAACCTGGAGAGGCTCCACAAAGCCCCTTGACTTAACATGCTGAATCTGGGGAAATGTTGGTGGGAAGGGGGGCACCATAATTCAGAGGAATGGGGTGAGGAAATGGGAGGATGGAGCTCAGAATGTTCTCTCAGGTGCCTCAGGTGAATGAGGTGCCTCAGAAGTGGACTGAGATGAGCGCCAGAAGCTGGACACAGGACTGTGCCTCTGGACGTGGAACGTGGCTCCCAGCAGAGAGAGTTGTGGGGGGAGCAGCACGGTCTGAATGGGAGAAGGTGCTGGTGCCAGTGGTTGGCAGGAAACTAGAGTGGTGGGCTGGATGTAAGGAGGAGGTGGAGGGGGTCTTTGAGGCCTGGACACCACCAAGCTGTAGTTTGAATGGATCTGAGGACCTGATCCTGGTGTGGTAAGAGGAGAAGTGGGATCAGCCTTTGGAGGTTTTTGTTTGGGTGGTTGGGCCAAAGTCTCTCTGGATGGATTGGTGGATATTTCCTATCTCGATAAACACACATGAATCATATTTTAAATCTTTTCCTAAAGCCTCAACATTGTTATCATGGGTTATGATTCTATAATTAGATAAAAATAGTGAGAAATATTGAGATAGATCTATAAACCATAGATTTGACTTTGGGACATTTTCAAATAAATTCTCTCTCCTTTTAAAAATTGGTGTATGTATGATAAGAAAAAAGAAATCATGACATACAATAAAATTGCAATTGAAAATATAAGTGCATTATCTTTCAGAGGTAACTGTTTCCTACAGCTAACAATTTGTCACTTAACTGCAGTGGGGTTGACTCTTGGGTGTCTTTCTTTGTGTTTCTGAAAGAAAGAGACCCAAATTTAACTACCATTGCAAGGAAAAAATACCTAAGTGCAATTTTAATTTGGCTTTCTCTAACTTCTTTTGGTGAATATGTAATTTTAAATGTATGCTACACTGACTTAATAAAAATCTTATGTAGTGCCTATAAAGAAATTGGTGTGTGTGTGTAAATTTGAGGCTGGCTCCTACCAAGGTGCAATATATATACAAAGCCTTGATTCAAAGATTAATGCCTACTAAAAAATAAAATAGTTATATAGAGGCACACGAAGATGTGGATTCTATCAAATGATAGCAAAGCTATCTCTGTGCATTTCTGGAAATGTGTAAACTCCCCTTGATGATTCCCATGAGCAGCTAGTGTCCTGGGGGACAGCCTGACTCTTGAGAGGGGCCAACAGGATTCACGGGCAGTGACTTCCTTGTTCCAAACATGGATCTGTCCTTTGATGATATTTTGCTGTAGCAAAGCATATTTTTTAAAAGTCCTCTGGAAGAGAAAACTCCAAAATGGTACAGTTACAAGATGGAAGCATCCCAGATACTTGAGACATCATTAGAGGAGAGCTATCAAGGAGAGACACCGAACCGCATCCAATTTTGCATGAACAAGTCATAATCTTTGTTTTGGTGAGGTGCCTCTGGGTTTTTCTGTTAAAATAGCACTGCATTGCCAATTCTCATTAATATATTAAATAATAGAATTTCCAAAGGGAGAGAAGAGAGATAATTGACGAGAGTCAATATTCAAGGAAATAATGGTCATAGAATTTTCTAGAATTAATAATCAATGCATTCACAGATGCAAGTAGTACAGAATTCCAAGGAGGAAAAATAAAAATAAATCCACTACTAGAACACAATAATAATATTTAAGAATACCAAAGACAAAGAGATCTTAAAAGCAACCACAAAGAATTGGATTGTCTAAAATGGAATAACAAGAATACTGATAACCAACTCCTCAACAGAAACAGCTGAAGCCAGAAACACAAAGGACGATCTTCAAATGGTCCACCTCGAATTGTGTATAGCTGAACTTTCTTGAAGAGTGAGGGTAAAATAAAGACATATTGCTAATTAGAAAGTACCATTGACTGAATTTTGCTAACAGAACCAATATAAGTAGGAAGGAGATGGATTTAAGAAGCAATGGTAAGCAATGAAATAGATTTGGGTAAGTTTCTAAATAGCATAGACTGTAGAAAGTATAATCAAACATCAATAGTAACCAGGGTAGAAAAAAAATACTGAACAGTAACATCATATAAGACACTAGACTCAAATTGAAGCATTTTAAGAACTTTTATTGTTCTGGAGATAGCAAAAGTATTAAGGTTCTCAAAGTCAAATGTATTTGCTCAAAAATTAAGAATTATCACTTAAGGAATAACTTTAGCGAAGTCAAAGAATAATAAAGTTTGATGAAATAGAATAGCTTAAAATTTAAATTAATAGAGATTCACAGTTTTTCTGAAAATTGAGTCCAAGCTTCTGCTGTTCAAAAGAGATACCCATAAAACAAACACACAGGACAAAAGTTTAAGGGATCGACAAAAATGCTATGAGGCAATACCAAACCAAAATTAGCAGGTGTATTCATATCATACAAAATAGACTTTTGGGGAGAAAACTGGAGATCAAGAAGTTCCAAACTGATAAAACCAACCATCAATCTATAAGTTAAACTCTAAACTTGAATGCACCTAATAACATAGTTTCAAAAATATATAAAGCAAAATCAACAGAATTTCCTGGAGAAACTGGTGCATTCACATTCATAATAAGAAATTTTAATATACATCTTTCAATAACCCCTAATCCACTGTTTTATATTTAGTAGATTTGAATGCTCAGGTGGACTTGTAGATTCAGGCACTTGAAACATATGCTTTAATTTTTTTTTTTTTGTGAGGGAGATCAGCCCTGAGCTAACATCCGTGCTAATCCTCCTCTTTTTGCTGAGGAAGACCGGCTCTGAGCTAACATCTATTGCCAATCCTCCTCCTTTTTTTTTTCCCCAAAGCCCCAGTAGATAGTTGTATGTCGTAGTTGCACATCCTTCTAGTTGCTGTATGTGGGACGCGGCCTCAGCATGGCCGGAGAAGCGGTGCCTCGGTGCGCGCCCGGGATCCGAACCCAGGCCTCCAGTAGCGTAGCACGCACGCTTAACCGCCAAGCCACCGGGCCGGCCCTATGCTTTAATTTTAATTGATGCTAGTGTATTAGTTTACCATGTTCCTATGGTATCTATTTTGATCTTACCCTAAGGAGAAAAGAAATATACTATATACTCACCAAGATGATCACAGAGACTGGACCTATGAAACTCCAGATAAACCCTCCTGTTAGGTTGAACCAGCAACTGAAAAAAGAAGAATCAGTAAATATATATGAACTGTTCAGTACTGCCTCGGATAAATGTAAGATGCTTAAGGGATACTAAAATGTATGCAGTATGTTTCCCATCAAAATAATTCATAATTAGAGATGCATTAGGTGTTCAACTAAAGCGGCCACACGAGGTTCATGAGGGACGGGAATGTGGTTGGATGATGTCTGGTAGGTAGTCGCCTGGCGATTCAGTAAGGTAGAGTGAAAAATTCTGGGAATAAGTGGAGTGAGGCTGGGTTATGAAGGAACTGGAAAGATTGTAATAGGCAGTTTGACTTGATGTAAATTTGGTCTAGACCATTTGCTGGTTTTTGAATTTGAACAGCACAATGAAATTTTAAGAAAATTCTGAATGCAAAATATATTAGAATTGCAGCGAGAACTAATGTAGAGATTACCTAGAGAGCACAAGAATGGAGACAAGAAATCCCAAATATAATTAAAGGCTCTGAATAGAATAGAATAGAATGTTTATCAACATAGTTAGATAGAAATAGGAATCCACAGATTTTTGCTAATTCAGAGGAGAATCTCAGAGTGCGAAGAATGTTTAGAGTAATGATGAGGACTTCAAGTGCTTCTAAAGACTGTCACATAACACTATATATTTAACAGCGTACTTGGGATTAAAAACAACACAAAAATACTCGTTTATCAGAAAAAATAATTTTAAGTTTTAAAACATTTAGAAAGCACCATGTATTCAGAGTGCTGAAGCCATTATCGTGGGTGGATAGGATTTAAGAAGAGGCACCTTTCTTGACATCAGTGAATTGGCCTCCTAACACTGTAACTAATCTAGAGAAATTTATTTAATTTCTGTTTATATTGAGACAGGAGTTTTCTTTCTCCGAATTTCAATATGATTACATTTTCAACCACTACTCAGGCTGCTTTTTCGTGTATAAAATGTACGTGGGAGGTGGGGCTGAATGAGATTTTAGATAACCTCTAATACTCTATACACCCCAGAAATTAATGATTCCATCTATATGATAGTTTACACTTGAGTGGTAATTCAGGGAACTCACCTGCTTACACTTTAAATGATAAACCATTTCCTCCTAACTCTCTGATATTGATGAGAGGAGGAAAAGCCCAAGAAGATGAGTAAGTTGCTTCGTGTTGTGAATACAATGATTTAGGGATGCAGCAAAATTTAGTTGAATGAGAACACCTTCCAGAAGTAGGCAAATCTGATACTGGCATAATTCACTGAACAAGAACTAATCACGACCTCTCTGAGTCTCTGTTTCCTCCCCTGTTAAGTGGGGACACAGGAATAAGCCCTACTTCAAATGCGGATACTGAGTATTAAATGGAATATTATATACAAAGCGTTTACCACGGAGCCTGCACATAGGAAACGGCAAGTGAGAACTGCTGGCACCACTGCTGTTAATATTATGGATGTCAATATTAATAATTATAATTGTCTTAAAAAGTTTCCTGTTGTTGTCCCTTGGTTTCCTGCGGAGAGAGGTATACACACATTTCCCCATCAGCAGGAGTTCAGCACCCCACTCACAGTGTAGGTGTGCCGTATCCATGGGGGTTGAGCCCTGCAGACACAGCCACAATCACAGCTGGGATCCCATAGCCAAAAGGATACAGAAGCCTCTTCTTGAGTCTTTTTGTGCTGGTGTAGTTGGCCACTTTGAGGTTCCTAACGGTGAGGAGGAGCTGCTGTCCTTCAAGGAGCATCCAGGCAAAAGAGGCCAAGTAGAGCTAGTGCAACACCCTTGCGATGATGGAGCACAGCACCTGGAGGGGAGAGGAGAGTTAATGGAGTGCTTGATGGGCACAAAGAGCACACCACCTGCTATTCCTCAATGCAGTCTCAGGACACATTTAGTGGGAGAAGTTTGCTTAGCCTTCTTTGAATGTCCTTCTTTTGTTTAGTTTTGTTGACAAATAAATCTAGGATGTAATTTTATTCCCACTGTAGCATCACATTTGAACTACTGAAGAGAGATATAAACTTAGAAACATTAAATTTACAAGTAAATTTCACAATTTATCTTTTTAACTATAAAATATTGACACAGGACAAGGAAAGTATTCAATGTGTTAGAGGTTTAAGAACTAAAATAATCCCCGTTGTCTGCCTCCTTAGGTGGGCTGGCATTGAGTCTGAAGTCTTCTTCTAGAAAGACATGATTCCTTCCCCAACCACAAAGGTGTACAAAAACCAATTCTTCTAGAAAACTTGTGGCCTGCTAATCCCCCTGTGTATCTCATTCCTATCACACTTGATCATTGTTTGAAATGTTTCATTTATTATTTTCCATGCTCTCATTCCCACATGACTCCATGTTTCCTCAGCCCAGACCCAACCTCTTTGTGCTTCACTTCCCCCAAAACTGTTCCCCCGGCCCTGTGAATTTCCTGCCACATCTTTACTGAACTCTCCTCCATCTCCTTGATTTTCCTCAAATCTGATTCTCCTTTGGAGATGCTACTTCGCCTGCATCTGTCTTAAGTAGATTCCCTTCCATGTAGACTATGCGCGTTAAGGTCTGAAGGTGGGTCAGTATTCTTTTTACTCATTAACCCACTTTCCTGTCTATTATTCCTGCACAGAGAATCCTGCCATCCAGCTCCAGCTGTGTCATCCTTCACCCTTTCTTATCCTTGGCACTTGCTAATTACTGAGTGACTCCCGTTACGCTTTTACAATTTGAGTGCCTCCCCAGTTTCTGCCATTGTCCTGGATAACTTCAATATCCACTGCCTTGGCTTCTAAGTTTCTTGACCCCTTACCTTCAATAATCAACATTTCAATTTGAACACCTATTTCCACGGCCACACCATACTCCTTGCCATTAAATTCAGACATTCTTCTTTCTAAACTTGTCCTCCCAGGTTTTTAAAAGTGCAATCACTCCAAACATCCTTCTTCTTAAACTTTGCCAAGACACCAGGCTTGATCCTTGTGCTTTCTCCACACTAGTCTATTCCTTCTTTCATTCATCTCCTTCCCTGTCTATCCTCGACCTCAACTTATACTGCTTCAGCCAGTCTATGCAATTATATTCCACTCTCTTGCTTTTTAATTCTTTTATGAAACTCAATTGGCAAAACTCTACTACCAGATAAGCCTAACTATCTGCCTCCTTTATTCCAATTAAGATACTGCCTAAGAACTAAAATAATGTATAGTTTTATGGTCTCTGACTAAAATGTGTTAACGCTGTGTAGAAATTCTTCTACATTTCCTTTATCTTTTCTGTTTTTTGTTTGTTTGTTTGTTTATTGTGGTAACATTGGTTTATAACATTGTATAAATTTCAGGTGTACCTCATTATACTTCTATTTCTGCACGGATTCCATCATGTTCTCATGTTCACCACCCAAATACTAATTACAATCCATCACCAAATATATGTGCCGAATTATCCCTTTCGCCCTCCTCTCTCCGCACTTCCCCTCTGGTAACCACCAATCCAATCCCTGTCTCTACGTGTTTGTTGTTATTATCTATTACTTAATGAGTGAGATCATACGGTATTTGACCTTCTGCCTCTGACTTATTTCACTTTGCATAATACCCTCAATGTCCATCCATGCTGTCATAAATGGCTGGATTTCTTTATTTCTTATGGCTGAGTAGCCTAAAGCTAATGCGATGAGATAATAGTCCATAGTATTAATAACTGAAATCTTTTACTTGAAACCCAGGATCTTCTTGCAGTCCCTAGGGAGGAATCATGTCCTTCTAAATCAGATCTACAAATATTGCCTACTGAATAACAGGAAGGAAGGGAAACTGATGGTCATGGCCTGTGACAGAAAGTTCAGAGGCATAACTTGCAGAGTTTTCCTGACCTGGGAAAGAAGATAAAAGTTGCCCATGATCTGATCACACAGAGGGAAGGACAAACCAAAGGGACAAGAGAGGATGAGGCTAAGAAACCAAGAGAGAACTCCAGAACAGGCTTACCATCCACAAGCCATGCTGGGAAGTTACAAGGAATTTGTTTATCCAGTCATTCAACAAATACTTATTGAGTACCTAGGATATGCCAGTTACTGTTGTAGGCACCTGGGGTGTATCTATGAACAAAATGGATAAAGATCTCTGCCCTGTGGAGTTTACATCCCAGCAGGGAAGACAGGAAGTAGACAAACAGAAATAAATAAAGTACATAGTCTCTTAGAGGGTAAAACATACCAAGAATAAAAGTAGAAAGAGGGGCCAGCCCCGTGGCTTAGCGGTTAAGTGCGCATGCTCCGCTACTGGAGGCCTGGGTTTGGATCCCGGGTGTGCACCGACGCACCGCTTCTCCGGCCATGCTGAGACGGTGTCCCACATACAGCAACTAGAAGGATGTGCAACTATGACATATAACTATCTACTGGGGCTTTGGGGAGAAAAAGGGGAAAAGGAGGAGGATTGGCAATAGATGTTAGCTTGGGGCTGGTCTTCCTCGCAAAAAAAAAAAAGTAGAAAGAATGAGGGATCCAAAGTGGGTTGAGGAGTTAAAATTTGGTGTGGTGATGGTGGACCCCCCTGAGCTAGATTTCAGCCAAGACATGAAGAGTTGAGGGAATGGGCCAGGTATGTGGTATGGTCCTTGTGGCCCATCATAGCGATCCAGTAAGCCCCTATTTCCAGGAGACAGCCGCGCATTGCCTACTTTGGAATAAAACTTCTCTGTGTCCTCCAGATTCTTGTCAGCCCTCCGTGACCCATTCTGTGAAAGCCACCACCTTTGGACAACCCGGCACACGTCTGGAGCGAAGGGAGAAGGTAGATTCTTTGAGAAGGTGGCATGACTTCTGAAAGCCTTGGCGATGATCAAAGCCGAACGGGACAGAAACACATGATAAACTTGCCCATTGAGCTAGCATAGCAGTGGCACCCTCAACCAAAGTGGAATCCTTCTACTTCAGAATATCACCTAAAACACAACCCCAAATGGGCTTTTAGATACTTGGCCGTTTTGTTTTTGTTGTTCCTTCTTGATTGGGTTTATATTTCACAACTGACTCTCTCCGGGACTCAGCCTACATCTTGTGATAACTTTTTACTTTTATTTTTATTTTTTCAGGCTTATTTCATTTTGACCATTGGGTCATTACACTTCCTATTAATTATACTTATTAATATTTTTTCTTGCAAAAGTTTTGTCAATTGCTATTCATGAAGTCACAAGTTCACTAGAAATAAAGCCAGGTATAAATGAACCCCCAAATGGATAGGATCTGTGAAACCCTACATCCCCAATTTTCTGAGATTGCCTTGATTTTAAAATTCTGCTCCCAACATTATCACAACCTAGAAATTCAAGCATTATTTCCTACTCTGTCACTCACACTCAAACAGCCTGGAAATCGGTTGTTGACCAGGTATGACAAGGTGTTCTAATTTTTAGCTTAGAACATGTGGCCATGGGAGAAGTGGGTATTTACATGTATGCATGTGTGTGTGTGTGTATGCGTGCACATGGGCATGTACATTCACACTCACGTGTCCATCCCCTTTGCAATTTGTCCTCTTTATGAGTCCTCAAGATTATTTCAGCCTTTCTACTGCCTTTATTTGGAAACAATCCCAAAAGCTAACATCTCCAGGAGCTGAGATTTGGTCCCCGGAATCATGAATCCCAAGTTCCCACAAGCCCTCATCCTTTGCTGGTTGAGTTTTTCCTTTGGGTATGAAGAGAAAATGTTCCTAGGTAACTTTTACGACAATTCATTCTGTATCTATCCATATCTATACCCATATCTATGGATCCATTTTGTCCATATCTACCCAAAAGTCCAGTTCATTGGTCAAGGGTATGGGTTTGGATACTCAAGACCTCAGAGTTATATTTCTAAATGAGTTCCCACCCTATTTTTGCCTTCCCCCATTTTTTATAATCATTGCCCTTGTGAGGTACTGAGAATATGGTAAAGAAAACAGAGACTAATCTGGATCTAATGATGCTATAATGCCTTCTAGTATGATGGAGCATGGACAGTTTGAGCCTAGCTCAAAGGGAATACATTTGTGAAGGTTTAAATGAATCAAAAGCCCTCTTGCCATTGCAAGTGCCACTGTCCCCACTCAAGTTTTCCCATCATCCTAACAATCTGCCTCCACAACAAGCAGTGGGAACACAGGTAGAAGAACTGGAAGATGCCTTAATTCTCTTTTGGCCTCCCTTCTTTTGTGCTCTGGGCATCATACTCTGTATACCACTACCCACAAACCCTTAGAGGGTTCCAAATGAATATTCGCTTTCTTCCACATCTTGGCACCAAAAGTACTTTTTTAGTCTTTTCTCATATCCAACACCAGTATGTCTGATCGTACCATAAAATTGACCAGTCAATAAAGGGAAAGGAAGACAAGCTGGCCTAAGGTGAAAGGAAGTGAAAATATTAACCAGAGTAAGTTTGACTGCAGACTCTTGCCACTAATGCAAGGAGTGGCTATCAGCCCCTCCCAGTTCTGGTCAAAGTCCCTCATGCTCTTCTTCTAGATGGGATGACAGAGCTTCCTTGCACCTCACCCCTCCCTCCTTACAACTTCCATTTCCTTGAGTGTAAATTTGGGAAAGCATAATCTACATTGCATGACTATTGTCAGGACTAAACGAGAGAATATGTGTAAAATCGACACATTGACCACCACATAGTCAAATTTAATAAATGGTGGTGGTGATGATGATAATTAATGAGTGCAAGCCATTTTAATTATTTTTAATGTTATTGCTTAATTCAGTTAAATGAAGCACTAAGTGCCTCCCCAAAACATGTACAGGTGCACATGGGCAAGGCTGCACTAGTTAGGAAAACTCCAGTCTGAGCAAGAAGACGTGAGCCCCATGACAGGCATCTTCCAATGTTCTCCAACCTCTCGTGGTGGCGGGTTCTCCTGGAGCCTTCATTTCCCATCTGAAAATGAGATTGGTGCTATCTTCTTGAACCTACCTCATAAATCCTATATGAAGAGATGATAAAGTGAATTGAATGATCTTTTCTACTCTAAACAAAACACAGCAAAACCACAAAACACGCATCTACCTTTTTTGAGGGAATATGTGAAATAATATATGATAACACACTGAGAACTCTCTGGTAAACCATGTTTTCCTGACTCAATCTAAGCACATGACTATGAGGGGAACATCTCTTAACCCTGGAAATAGCCTTTTCCAGGCCTTCAAATTCAATTTCAACAAATATTTATTAAATCCTACTATGTACCATGCACAATGGGAATGTTCTATATCTGCACATTCTGATACAGGAGCCACTAGCCCATGTGATTGTTGAGCACATAAAATGTGGCTAGTGTGACTGAGGAACTGAATTTTTAATTTTATTTAATATTAATAAATTTTAAATTAAATTTAAATGCCCACATGTGACCAGTGACTACCATATTGGACAGTACAGGAACAGACACTGGAGATTCAGCAGTGGTCAAAACAGCTAAAAGTCCTTGCTTTCCTGAAGCGTATGTTCTAGTAAGTGGAGAGTGGAGACAGACAGAAAGATAAATAAATAAAACACACAGTAAGCCAGATAGTGAAAAGTGCTGTAGGAAAAAAATAAAGCCAAAATGGAGGTAGGAAAGGTCAGAATTCTAAAAGGAGTAACACACTTAACTTTTTTCATGCCCAGTAAATGTCTTGTAAAGGCAAACCTCTCAGATTTTATTTTAGGTATCACCTTAAGCAAACTGCAGAGTCCAGAGCACATCATTTCTGAATACATTCATGAATCAGGTGTCTGATTTGGACGGTTGCTTTTATCCTTCTCAACTCTGTACTCAAAATACACCACTTCTCACTTGGTAAAATAATCAGGAATAATGTAGAGCTTAATGGAACTTCTCCATTAAAAGGTTTTGGAAATAATATATAAAATTAATGGTTTACAAGAATAGTTTTAGACACTTGAAAACATAGCTAACCTAAAGACCTTCAATGCACCATGAATACATTCATTTCCCGACCAAAAACGAATCCCAAAATTGGTTTTGATTTTTATTTAAAATTCAAATGTCTGATGTCCTTAAATTGAACAAATGATATTTAAAAATATCTATATCAGCCTCCAACATCTGCAGATTGCAATTTGCATTTTGAAATTGGCTGCTTGAAATGAACGAGGATGAGCACCGCCACTCTCTCTTTCCTTCCTCTGGTTAGCTAATGAAATGCGAGAGGTCAACCCTTTGTCCTTAAATTAGTTCCCATAAAAATATTTTTGTACTTTGCAGCTTGTTATGATGTCTTGAGGCTGAAGGAAACGTTGCCATTAATTATGTCTTTGTTGAATACGGATATCTATTCAGAGTTAGTTGAACAGTTTCAAACAAAATTAGCATGGAGCGATACTCAGGGCCAGCTTTGGGTTGGTTATCAAAATATTTTTCTCTTTTTTTTCCTTTTCTTTCTTTCTGTAAAAAAATTTTTTTTTAATCTCTAGGAGAATGCTCTTTGGCAAGTATGTATTATCTAATATATTCAGCTTTCAGTTGCTACTTTTTTCCAGATGAAGATGAGCTTAATTGAGGTTGTCCTTTTAAGATTGCAGAGCCCTTCATCTCACACAAAAGCATCTAGAGGCTTTTCATTTGCCTTGAGTATGTTTCAGATGTACAAATATTATTTACTTTAAACTCCAAATCAAAAGGTGCACAGTAACTGTTTTAAATAAAACATTTGTCAAGACTGAAATATATATAAATTCAAAGCAAGGCTTTTTTTTTTTTTTCCATTATCAAATAATTTATGGTGAGGGAGCTCAGTTAACAAATTTTAGGGTATGTATTGGAGGAACTGTTGAGCAACACACTTCAAGCAAGCACTTATTAAAGGAATTTATTTTCAGACCTCCAAAGATAAATGTTACAAACCCACTCTGCAGCTAAGCTATGGAGTAAGTTTTCCATTTCAGATGCTTCTAAATGTTTGCTTGAATAAGATGGGGTAAAGCTTGATTTTGGAGAAGTGAAGTTGATGGGTGAAATGTACCCAGTGTGCTCTTCTACGGGGGCATTTTGAAGAAGTGAAGAAAAACATTCAGCTACAGGCTCAGCACTATAAAAGCAGGTTTGTAGTATGAGGGTCTTGAAGGCTGATGAATGGGACTCCAGCCCTGAGAGGGAAACTCTATTTTGTGAGCATTTAAATCGATACAGTGGAAAGTATAACACCTCCTAGGGAACATCGAAGAAATTGTGAAAAATAAAATAAGATCTCTTTTTTTTTTTATGAAAGGAAAAAAAATAAAGCCCCAAGTACTACACTAACAAAGTAGATTAACTGGTTTAGCAATAAAATTCTCAAACAACCCAATGAAAGATAATTATTCCCTGTTGTAGGAAAGACAAAGGATATGAACCTTTCTTTTCCCTCAATGAGGGGCTTGTTAATATCTTAAAAAGATTTTGTAGTGCTTTCTATTTTCTTTCATTTTCCTCCAGCTCCTTTCCTGAATATGGAACCAGAGTGTCCCTTGTTGTGAAACATTCCCTGGGAAGAGGCGCTAACCTTGTATCGCTTTTAACTGTAGTATACATTTTTCATTTTAAATGGGAGCTCATAATGACATTGTGTAGACGGGATTCCAGGCCCCCTGATTATCACCATGTCTCCTTGAGCTGCGCCTCTGGAAAAAAATGTGAAGGAGGTAGCCCTCTGGAATGAATAAATTCTGTAGCTGCCTGTAATTATTTATTAAAATAGGTTAAAGAAATAGGCTAAAAAGGAATCTGCCACCCATGTTAGAGATAGTGTAATAAGGGTACATAGAAAGGGAAAATTAACACCAGGGAGGAAAGAATGTTAAATATGTGTGTTCAAGAATACGGCCATCTCTGCATTGTTGGCTCACACGCAGACACACTCCCGGGTTTTTCATTTGGCCGGGTGGGCTGTGCTAATGAAAACGTGGGTTACTAATACGGATGTGTATGTCTCTAATTAACATGAGAATTGAGTGGTAAACATAGCCAGGAGAGAATTCAAGAGATGGGCTAAAAGAGAAGCCAGTGCATCAGGAGGGGAGGGCGAGGAGACGGGTTCCAGAGAAGAAATGGGTCAGCCCTTGTTCAGATGGGTTTAATTTTGTCACTTGAGTCAAAATTGGAAACCCGTTTTCTAGTACAATTGCTTCTGTGTTTAGTAGGCACTGTACTTACAGGCTCCGTTCATTGTGGGAGAATTTTATAAACTTAGCACTCCATCATCACACCATCTCGGGGGTCAACTTTCCACTTGTGCCTCTAGCTCTTACGCAAGGGCTTTTACAGTGTCTTCTAATATATAGGATTCATCTTCGGTTCTGAGAAGAGCTTTTAAACTTAATCCCTCGTTGGAGTACTAATTTGTTTCCTCATCCTTAAAAAGTACTTGTGATTAACTTTCATCAGATGCAATAGGTTTCTCTAGTATGGCCCCTCAAGAAATGTAGGTTTGTGAATTTTTTGTTTTGTTTTCTTGCTGTTGTTGTTTGTGACGGCTGGGGATGAGTACAGTGGAAGGGAGAGGAATTGATTATAGTTGCTGATATTATTATATTTGTTCTTTTTTTAAGTCTAAAAAATGTAACTGGAAATGATATTTGTGGACAGTTGCCTTAAAATATTTCAAATCACGTTTGACTAAAGAAAACAAAAACTACCGCCTACTAAAAACAAAAAAAGGAGCCTTTAAAGATATGCTTTGATACGTCACAACTTATTTTTGCTTTTTCATTCTGGTTTTAACCATGACGTTTGAGTGGAATATTATGCCATGATGTTTATGTATGAAAAACAGAATACACTTGCATATGTTATAGAGAAGGAAGCTCTTTCTAGGAAAATGAACATTTTTCCTTTTCTTATGTTTTTGGGAATGATTTACCAAAGTAGCAAAATGACTCACTGTGAAGGCAGTGTTATCTGTAAAAATAATCAGTGTTCTACTTCCTTTCATACTTATAAGGCTAATATAACAAAGATGTTGCAGAGATTAAAAAATGTGTTAGAATCCTTTTAACCATATGAATACTTATGAATTTTATTGAAGCTCATACGTAACCACTCTATTTAACCAATTTAATAACATGTATATTTTTCTTAACATTTAATGCTAAGCCCCAAAAACTGTGTCCAATGAAAATTTACATTTCCTGCATAATATCTGCATTTCCTTGCTAATTTGTTAGGAAAAAAACTATGAATCTATGCAGAGAAATGCTTTGGATTTATTCTTTGAAAAGTAATACATGTTACATGTAGAGGGTAGTGGAACTACACTTACACATGAAGAGAAAGCAGAGACCTCCAGTGTCTCAGGTCGGAAAATGAAGAGAACTTATAAAAAGGTACAGCTAGAAATGTCATTCCAGTGGATCTCCCCACCACAAAGTTATTACCGTGTGAACAACGTTCATTAGCTTCACCAATATTGTGCTTCTGTTTATTTGCCCATTACCATCTTCACAAAGTAAATCATTCCTGTTCCGCCCAGATTGCTTCCCTTTCCCCGCCCTCTGAAAACCGACATTTGCTACCTGTAAACAGGGGACACCCGCTCAGCGATAAGTATAATAGCTTAAATTGAATTTTCCTCTGAATGATTTAGTGAATACTGGAACACATTTTTACTTTGTTGTTTAGACTCAAGAAGGCATAAAATCTCCGCCATCTATTTATCATGTAGTTATTTTAATGTAAACATGTGTCCATTTAGATGAAGTCTTTTCATTATTAAGCTAATTCTGAAGCATCTCAGACCATGAGAAGGGAGCACAACTCTTGCTGATGGGGAACCAAAATCTGCCTCCGCTCAGCCTGCTGTCAGATACGTCTTCATTAGTTTTTTTTGTCATTCACCAGTGGCAAATGCTGTATAAATGGAATGATGATCAGGTCCGCCTTGATAACTTGTCTTATCTCACTAGTTTTCACATCAAAGTTAATCAGCAATGTGAATTGTAATTGCTAGAGGAGACAACGCGTAGATCACTGGTCGTTTTTTTTTTTCCTCCTGTATGGCGTCTTGAAACATCAGCAGGCTGGCTAGAGCAGATAGGCTCAGGAGGAAAATGATGTGCAAGGCATAATAAGCAAGCTGCTCAGAATCAATGAGCTAACCCAATAAGAAAAGAATAGCCAATCAATGTGAGTTGGGCAAATATAATTTAGAAATAATTGCTTGATTGGTTGCCTATAGTAGACTGATTTGCCACACACAAGGATTAAGAATTAAGATGTCAAGGCAAAAAATAATTTGGCAACTGAGGACATGTAATTTTTTGTTTCCTTCCCTTTATGATTGAAAGAGATGGGCATTTGATATGCTATTGGCCAGAATGAAAACATTAGACATCCTCTCATTCTCTTTCTCCTCCCCTCACAATGCAGGCCCATTCAGAACACATTTGTGATACTCCTGGACAGGACATGAAAAAGGTGCAGATTAAGAGAGGGAGAGAGTGTTCCCATTTATGGTAGTTATGCCCGAAGGATGAATGGGTTGGTACAAGGTGTTTGCATCCCCGCAAAGCTGCAGCATCATTTGGAGGCACTGGCAAAGTGATAGATGCAGATGTTTGCAAAATACACCAATTGTCTGTCCTAGGCCGGAAGAGTTCTGATCACATCCTACATGTTCCTAGTGCAATTTTCCCTACAGCTATTCGCCAATTAGTAAAGGACCCTTGCTATATTCTTCTGTCTAAACTATTGGGAAGTTTCAGCCAGAAGGTAAATTTGCTTTGATCTACATTACACCTAATTAAGTCACCAGCAATGTCTCTATCCCAACATCAAGAAACGTGAAAATGTTAGATTATTTCACTGGGGATTAAACCTAATTTTCGCGTGTTCTGCATTAACCTCTTAGGCTGGCTAATCTGCATTGCTAATGTGGCTGAGGCAGCTGTCACAGCTAAAGAAAAACATGATCGTGCAATCCTTGAATGAATGATTCCTGGCCTGATTAGTCTTAGTGAAGTTAGCTGAGCCCTGGTGATAAAGAAGGAAAATTCCCAGGTTGCCAATAGCTTTGAAAATTATCAGACTGTAAGCAAAAATATACCTCATGATTCACAGGTTTCGGTCCAAATGCCGAGTTGAGTGACATTATTTAAGACTGACTAAGGCTAACTTGAATTGTCACTCGCATAAATGTTTGTGTTTGTTTTAAGGAACTAATGTAATGGATGCAGATTTAAATGCTAATAGAAGCCAGCCAGACACATAAAACCCCAGGTGTTGTTACTCTGTTGGTCTTTTATTAACACAGATTAAATTGTAATATTTTCTAGATAAATTGGCAAAATCAGACAGATGCATGGCCCCCCAGAACGGTGGATAAGAACGACTCTTGCAAGACTTCTAGTTTTCTCATAGATGCACAGAGCACGCTTACACTTTCACGACTCTCTGTCACTGTCAGGTTTTTTAAAAGAGAAAATTAGAAAAATGTGTGCAGTGTACGATGGTAATTAGTCTTCAGGTGGTGAGCATGATGTAGTCTATACAGAAATCGAAATATAATGATGTACACCTGAAATTTATGTTATAAACCAATGTTACCTCAATTAAAAAAGAAAAAATATATATTTATAAGGATGAAAATTGGTTTCTAGTCATTGGCTAGAAGGACTTTCTCAGCTTATCTGCTTTATTGCAAGGGTTGGGCATGTATTTTTCCTCATCCTGCACTTTGCTTGGAATCGGGCTTTGCTGCAATTTCAAGCCTTTGCTTGCTTCTCTCCATTTGATTTCAAAAGCAAGAGATCCACCATGATGGGTAATCTTCAGATGTGGAAAATGTTCAAGGGAGCTTGGTGGCTACAAATAGAGCTAGGAGTCCATTTAATCCGATTAGCAGTTCAGCACAATGGGCCTGCCCAACCCATTATGGGAAATGAAGCCTTTACTTTATTTGTTTCTATTAGCCAAGAATTAGTTTTCAGAAAAGTGGAATTTTGCCCCATCAGATTGCCCACACAATCAACAGAAAATAAATGAGGAAATAGTCTTATGTGTCAATATTTATCTTTTGGCCCTAATTGTCCACAGAGAGGACTTGTTGAGCGTGTAGAGCTGGCAGCCACGGTTTATCTGTGTGCTCTTGATTGCTTCTCCCATTGTGTAGGCACAGGAGCTGCTACTCGCAGGGTAATGACATCTCAAAGGCAGAGCGCCCTGGCTGGAGAATAAAGGCATTGTAAAGCTCTAAGAACACTGGATTGGAGAGCCAAGAAGAACCCTTGATGGCTGGGAAGGAAGGTAGACCCCAGCAAATTACAAGGCATTTGTGACTGGGTTTCAAATGTGGGGCGGGGAGGGGTGTGGAATAAAAGGAGTGAAGAGATACACGCATCCTTTTTCACCCAGGTTCCTGGGCATCTTCCTCCGCCCGTTTTCCAGGAAGCTCAGCTGGCTCCATGACTGTGGGGGTGCAGTCCTCTTGCTTTTGTTGCCTCTTGTTGGTTGCAAAGTTTTAATGTCTAAAATACTCTCAAGTTTCCCTTAACGATAATGATAATCAAAGTCATTGTAACTAAAAATATTTGAGCACTCACTACATACCAGATATTTCTCTAAGCACCTGATATTTGACCTCCCCGAGGCCCCCTGAGACGGCTGCTATCATGAGGCCCATTTTTCACAAGTAGCTGGGGCCCCGAAAATAACTCGCCCAAGGTCACTCAGCCGGTGGCTATGGAGCCAGGCCTTGGGCGCAAGCAGTCTAACTCCACGCTGCTCATTACCCCTGGGCCCCAGAGCCCAGGCCCCGACCAGGGAGCCAGTGTCTCCTTAAACGTTGCGCCCCGCGCACCTCGCTCGCCAAAGCGCTGACCAGAGGCCCCTTTCCCAGAGACCTTCTTTCTGGCGGATGGCTGATCGCTCTCTCCCCATCCCGAAAAGCCCAAGCCCACACCAGTGGCAGAAGTGGAATGTGAGTCTCTCGCTCGCGGTCCCATCGACCAAGTGTTTTCAAGAGCACAATCCATTCAGTCCTCACACCGTCTTTTCCTGGAAGGAGGGACAGAAATTTCAATTATCCAAGCCTCCCTTAGGCCTCTCAGACCACGGCTACGTAGACTTCCGAGTCAGCGAAGATCACTCCTGAGGGGTCACGCCTCCGCAACTTATCTGGACTGAAGACAATGTCTGTGAACTGACCCCCTTTCCCTCGCTCTGCTGAAAGACACCCTCCCTTCTGGTTCCACAAGATGAGCTGTGGCTACCGATTCATTCCAAGAAGATAGCAAATGGATCCAATCACGGAGCACAGCACACGTTGGATTGGCCATAGACACAGATCCGTAATCTCTTCCATAACTCCAGCCTATTGCACAAAGTTAACAGGCTCTTTTCTTTCCGGCTGGATCTGATAGCATTCCGGGAAGTCTTTGTATCGCTTATATCACAGGATCACTGTACCTGTGTGGGAGTTAACAAACCTGCAGTTATGAACTCCTGATATTATCTTTTAGTAAATTAGATCTGCCTTCCCTCTGAATAGCAGAGTTAAGAAAGCTGAGACAAGTTCTTAAAAAAATATTTCTTTGAATTCTATATTACTCACATATGGATTATTTTCTCTTTCTAGCAATTCTGCTGGGCTCATTCTTTTCTAATAATGTGATGCATCATCACAATGCCAAATATATTTTTGACCTCCAATAAGAGCATCTTAGAGAGACAGGACAGGCTCATTAACATTAGCATCAACGTCAACACTAGTTGCATGTCTGTGAGTTGCCCAGTTATATTTGACATGTGTATCAGTTTCCTGTTGCTGCTATAACTAATTACCACAAACTTAGTGGCTTAAAGTGATACAGATTTATTCTTTTACAGTTCTGGAGGTCAGAAGTCCAAAATGGGTCTTAAAGGGCTAAGATAAGGGATCAGTGGGGCTGGTTCCTTCTGAGGCTTCAGGGGAGAATCCATTCCCTGCCCCCTCCAGTTTGTTGTTTTTTTTCTGTGTGTGTGAGGAAGACCAGCCCAGAGCTAACATCCATGCCAATCTTCCTCTTTTTGCTGATGAAGACCGGCCCTGAGCTAACATCTATTGCCAATCCTCCTCCTTTTTTTTTCCCCAAAGCCCCAGTAGATAGTTGTATGTCATAGTTGCACATCCTTCTGGTTGCTGTATGTGGGACGCCGCCTCAGCATGGCCGACAAGCGGTGCGTCGGTGAGCGCCCGGGATCCGAACCTGGGCTGCCAGTAGTGGAGCTCGAGCACTTGGAGCGCAAACACTCAACCGCTAAGCCACCGGGCTGGCCCCCCAGCTCCAGTTTTGAGATGCTGCAACATTCCTTGGCTCATGGCCACCTCACTCCAACGTCTGCTTCTACCCTTACATCCCCTCTCTCCCTCTTATAAAGACACTTGTGAGTATTTCAGGCCCACCCAGGTAATCCAGGATAATCTCCCCATCTCAAGAGCTTTAACTTGATCCCATCTGAAAAGTCCTGTTAGCCATATAAAGTAACATTCACAGGTTCCAGGAATTCAGACTTAGGTCTCTCTAGGGGGACCATTATTCAGCCTACCACAACATGCAATTGATTCTGGAAGAAAGGCAAAGTGCTTGTCAGTCATTCACTTATTCATTCGTCGTCCATCTGCAAACATTGACTTGTGGGCACTGTGCTTGGCACAAGGGCTGCAGCAGGGAGCAAGATAGTGTTCTCGTTGTGGAGTGCCAGTTCCGGGGAGTGAGTGGCCATCCCCTGGGCAATCACACTGCAAGTTAGTTCATTGCTGGGGAGGTGCAAGTGGGAAAGGAAGAGTTGAGAGAAGAAATGAGGGGGAGCTAGAGCTAATCCTGCCTGGGGGGTGCTGGTGTCCAGCAAGTCCTCCCTGAGAAAATGCCCATTAGGCCAGGAGCTGAGGGAAGTGTAGGGCTTCACCAGGGGAAGAGGTTCCCTAAAGGTGGACAAACCAAGAGGACAAAGTGACCAGCCAAGCCTCCAATCTCTGTCAATCTAGAAGAGAAGCGTTTAACTGCAGGGACAATGATTTTTACTTGGTCTGCTGTAGTCAAAGTTGGGGTCCCTGCTGAGTGAGCACCCATGTTTGTGTTATTTGCTAAAAGGGCAAGGGATCTCTGGAGGTGGGAAGAAGGCAGGGCAAGCTCTGTGTGTGCCCGGCGGCTAAGGAGGCAGAAAACTTCCTCAGTCTTCCAGTTCTTAAGCCCAGCCCTTATCTGAGGAGAGGCGGCCTTTTGTTGTGTTTATTCCACTCTTTTGCAGGGTTAAATGTGGTGCAGAGCCCAATTGGCCCTGCTTCCTAGAAGGGCCAGGTGTAAAGAGTTTGTGACAGACCAGCTTTCCTCCCTTCTGATTGGACTAGGACGTCAAACAGCTTCCACAACCAAAATGCCATATACTAAGTTTATTTACACAGCCTCAGAATAGCTCCCCGTAAAATACTTAATCATTACAAAGGGAAAATAGTAAATTCACAGTGAAGAAGCCTGGTAGACAACTCCTTAACCCAGTGATCAGAATTAACACAACCAGTAATGGGACAACTTGACATCATGCACCTCTTAATAGGATGCACTGAAAAGGATGTGATAGCCCTTCTGGGGTCTTCCTGCCCAAAACGCATCCCCTCAATATAATCATGAGGAAATATCACACAAACTCAAATTGAGGGATTTTCTGCCAAATAGCTGACTTGTACTCTTCAAAGCTGTCATTATCACAAAAGATGTATCTACTTTTTGTCTTTATAGATTTGCCTATTCTGGTTATTGGATATAAATGGAATCATACAATGTCTAGTCCTTTGTGACTGGCTTCTTTCACTCAGCATGATGTTTTCAAGATTTGTAGCACGTATCAGTATGCATTTCTTTTTATTGCCAAATAATAGTTTGTTGTTTGGATATATTACATTCTGTTTAGCCATTCATCAGTTGATGGGAATTTGGATTGTTTCTGCTTTTGGTCTATTATGAATAATGCTTCTATGAACACTCATATACAAGTTTTTGTGTGGACAAAGTTGCCATTTCTCCTGGGTGTATACCTAGGGGTGGAACTGCTGGGTCATATGCTAACTCTATGTTTAACCTTTTGAGGTACTGTCAGACTGTTTTCTAAAGTGGCTGTGTTATTTCACATTCCCACCAACAGTGTATGAGGTTCCAATTTCTCTACATTCTCACCAACACTTGTTATTTTCTTTCTTATTTTAGTCATCCTAGTACATTTGAAGTGGTATTTCATTGTGGTTTTGATTCTTTATACTATTCTTAAAACTTTCCTTTCCATCTAAAATTATGTCAAAATAGAAAATGAAAAGAAAAATGTCCTGAACCATAATTACTCTGTAATGAAAGGACTTGGAAGTGAAGTCCTATCTTTCTCTTAAGCTGAGCTGATGAGCAAACAAATAGATCCTGAGGACAAGAGCAAGCTAGTGACCTGAGTTCTAGAAATTTGGATACTTCTGGGGTTCAGTGTTTCCACTCATTTACCCAAAAAACATTTATCAAGCCCCAGTTAAAATAAGTTACTAATAAGATGACTGTGGGGAAATGTGTATTGCTGTCCTTGTCATGTAAAAGTGAACTGCTTTCGAAGCTCTTTTTGGATGGAGATTGAAAAAACACATTCACAAATGTAATAAATGCATATCAAGTACCAAAGGCTATATTTATCTGTTCCGGTAAGATACCACATTAAGCATTGCAACTATGATTAGAGCTATCATTTGGTTAAGTTTATGGTAGTTCACTGTCATCTGCCGTAACCTATCTGGTTTTTGCTGAAACTCACACAGGTGAACTAGATGAGGATATGATGGGGACCACCACTTTTGCATTCTTAAAGTCTTTGAGGGTGATGCAATTCCTCCTGGGATGTCATGATTCTATCTTGGCCAGGACCAGGGAGGAACAGTTTTAAGGGCTTCCACTTGGACCTTCCTTCAATAATATCTCTTAATCCACATTAACAGGGACTCAACATGAGGATTCTGCCAGCTGCTAAGGATCTCCATCCTGATTATGCATATGAGTACTGGGAAAATAACTTTAAGATGGGTGTGAGGACCCATTGGAAACACTGTCAGATGGACTTGGGCCAAAATTCAATTTGTCATCTGATCTGCATAAATCCCTAATAGAGGCCACAATGCTGTTTTAGATCCCTTGGTGTCCGTGTCAGCTCGGATCTGTATCAAATAGCTCTCTAAAGGTTAGGGTATTTCCTCTTCTCTAGTGCACTTACTATGGCAAATGGCCAATGGTGGTCTAACGACTGAAAACCAGATAGGACACAGGGTAAGTTTATAGAAGAGCGTAGAGGAAACTCAAAAATCCCAGATTCATACAAAGAACATGGACTTTGGATCCATGAATATCTGGGTTGGATGCCTGCGCTACCACTCATCGGCCAAGCAAGGCTCTACATCATCTGTAAAGTGGTATTGTTAATGTCCACCTTGCAGGGACATTCCAAATAAATATATAGAGCAGAAGACACAGAGGAGGATCTCATTAAATAAGTAGCTGTTTCTATTAATATTACCAATGGGATGTCCATTGGTCATGAGTCATGGTTCATGCAGCACACGAATGTTCATGTGGCACAGTCTTAGCCAGTTGAATTTTGAGACCTTTATGAGTACGGAACAGTTTCACCTGGAACTTGGAGGCAACAAAACAGTGAGCACCTGCACATAATAAAGAAAGTGTGTCTTTGGGGCAACTGGATTTTACCAAGGAGCAGGAAATTAGTCTGAAATGATATGGTAATGAATACAAGGAGACAGATTTATACACTGCCTTAGTTAGGATCCTGCAAAAGCGGAGTGTCAGTTAAGGACTTGGGTGCTGGCAGTTTATTTGGGAGGTGATTCCAAGGAAGGAATGGGGAGAGTCATATAGAAGAGAAAAATCCAGTAAAATGTGTGCTAAGATTGTTACTGCTGTAGGCAACTGAGGCTCAGTTCTGTTAGGAAATCACATAAAATGCACATCTGTATTGTTGCTTCAAAAGACTAGAAGATGAGAAATTTATCTTTTAACTCCTATCAGCAATTGTTTGAGGGTTACCCCTGGAGGCCTTGGTTCCAGCCTAGCTGGGGGCACCTGTGGCTGAGTATGGCTCCAAGAACCCTAACAAGGCAGGTGGAGCTCTGCGATGGGTCCTTGAAACGGTCACTAAAACGACTTAGGAGATACCTGCCACAGCTAAAGCCAGAGGCCAGCTTAGGGCGTGTTATACAGGACACAAAAGAGGCTCCTACATATATTCGACGTTTTCAGATTTCATTATTATTCCTTGGCTAAGCCACTGAGGTGTAGTGTTTTCAACTAGCCTCAGTTTACCCATCTGCAGTAGTTTCACAGAAGACCATAAGGATTTTGCATTTGTTATACGGCTTTCTGGCATTTACTTCTGAGGATGCCTACCATAAAGCAGGAAATTGCTTGAGAATATTTTAAACATTATGGCCTTTCCTGATGCACAGTCACTTTGCATAGGCAGGAAGCGGAGAGCGTGGGGTAACAGGTCCAGCATAAATATCGGAAGCAATACATAGTACTTGGATTTGGAAGGGTGTCTAAATGATTTGGGTTCTACAAACATAGCATTTTTGGCACCTTGGGGCAGCTATAATCCTGTGTCCATAAATTTCATTTTATTTTAAGAGGATCTGCGCCTATTTTCCTTTAGCTGATAAGAAGTGTCCTCGCAATATGAATATACTTCAAAGCTTTTGTAAAAATTCATTTGGCTCTACCTAAGAAATTTCCCAGTTTTCCATTTTGGGCCTGGGAACAATGGAAATAGCTTTCTTTTAACTGATTCTGGAGAGAATTATAATCACTTTTTGGCGTGGGCCTCAGCTTTGGGGGGTGAAAGAGGTGCTGTGTTGATCGGCTCTCGAGCTTCTTGGTGACCCCACATGGACGTCCACAATGCCAGGGTCCACTCCACTTTCTCCAAAGCCTGTGCCGGCGGGATGACCACGGGGGACTGGCAGACAGAACGGAGGTCGAAGCCTCCGTGTCAGGCCAGTTTCCCTGTGATTCCCCTCCCCCCTCAAAAAAAGACAAAAGAGATGGATTTTCTCTGGATGAAATTTTTATTGTCAAGTCCTTCTGAATCAGCCTTTAATATTATGAGCCACAGTTTGGCATATGCTTTTGTGATTTCAAGAACGCTCTTTCTCTCAGGACAGAATGGGCCTCCGGTGTCACATGGTGAAATACGTCCTTCTTCCTCGGCATCACTTTCCTCCTCTTTAAAACTTGGAGCCTATTGGTTTGGACTGTTTTGATTGCAAGTGACAGAAACCGATCTGGAACTAGCTTAAAGACATAGGGGGCCCTATCACAGGGGTCCTCAGCTGTTTTATAGGGACAAGGGCAGCAATCCAGAGCTGTGAGAGGAATATGTCTGGCCTCAGGAACAACTGGCTCTAAGGACACACTCAGTCCCCAGCAGACTCTCTCTTCATCTCCCAGACGTGTCCCTTGCTATACATCTGCATAACTCCTCTCTCTCTATGTGGATTACTTCTTCTGTCTCTCTGGCCCATGAGGGAAAACTATGCAGCCCTGGACAATTTCCAAGTATAATGTCATAAAGCCCAGCTCCCAACAGGAGGACAGACATTTCAGCTCCGTAATTCCCACAGAAAAACTCTAATTGGCTCACTTTGCACCAATCAACTGTAATCAGGGTTCCATTCAAGGAATAACATGGCAGATGCCTCTATAACCACAGTGAGAAGTCCCCAGAGAAAAGGAGATCATAGATTGCCAAACCATAATTCTCTCTTACCAAGGGGTTGGACCCAATGATTACTAAGGGTCCTTCTAGCTTTAACAGCCCACCTTGCATTCTCTGCTTGACTTAAGCTGACTCTCAGTTCAAAGGAGCTAATGATTGTGTGTTTCTTAAACAGAGGTATAAGTTTGCTCTAGCCAGAGGCTGAGCCTATGATAGTGGAACCAGAAGCATCCCCAGTTACTAATGCTGCCAAGTCCCCTCTATCCTTGGGCTTTTCATTCCAGGAGCCGTTACACATCTAAGCTTACAAACAGCTCCCTGGGCACACCATAATACCCAGCTGAGTATCCTGCCAGCTGAGGTTGCCTTTGTTCTGAGTTAGACCAGGAATCCTGCACAACTGAGCTGACGACTTCCAGGTTGGGGCTGTGGCCTCCACTGAGGCTGGACCAGGGTGAGATGTGCTGTCAAGCTTACTCCTGTGGGCTCGGTCAGGATCAGCTTCACTGAGAGCCTGGCTCCTTTCTGTCTGTTGGCCAGGGCACTCCCTTGGTTTTCTTCTGCGTGGGCCTCTGCATAGGGGAGCTCAGGACGTCCATGTATGTCCCCAGGTCCAGGGGTTAGACAGACTGAGAGAGGGGAACACGGGGAGAGGGAAGAGGGAACACAAGACAGCGAGTGAGAGAGAATGACAGCCTCGGTGATGGAATCTGGGAAGGGTCGTCCTGTCACTTGTGCTGGGTCTGCTGGTCAGAAGCCAGTCCCTAAGCAGTCAGTGGTCCACAGGGCCGTATAGAACAGGCAGGGAGATCGTCCCTGCAGGGGCACGCTGACCTTGACTCGAGTGTCCTGGTGGCGAAAGGCTCCCTTCCTACCTGGGCTGATCCTGCGTTGAGCTCAGATCCTCCTCCTTGGGAGTGTTGCTCATCGCGGCCCGGGTGTGCTCTCCCGGGTTCCCTGGGCTCCTGTCGCCTCCAGGAGGGAGATGTACACTGAGGGGGCTGAGGCCAGAGCAAGCAGGGACCACTCCACCCTCCCAGCTCATTTGCTTCCTTCCCCAGGAGGGCCGACTCCTCAGGAGCCTCTCCTCACTGCTCACCGTCTTCTCTGCTCTGAGAGCACCTCGTTTCAGCCTCTGAAGAAGACCTGGGGAGAAGTTTCCAGGTGGGAAGGCCTCTCTCCATGGGAGCCCCAGAGTGGACAGGGACCTTCGACAGGGCTGGGCATTGTCCCCTCAGTCAACTTGGACTTCCTGGGAGGCAGCAACCCCTGGGGGCAGGGCCTAGGCTGGTGGCAGGTCTCTAAGCATCCCCACAATGCCCATCTTCCTGGTCTCACCTGATTGAGCACAGGCCTGCACAAGCACACCACCTTCCAGACCCCCTGGGGTTACGTGCAGCCCATCAAGGTCGCTGTGTCTGTCTCATTGTGTGGTTGTCCGTCTCACCTTCCTGGCTGATTCGCTGCTCTGTTCTAGATCCAACCTCAGGCGGCTGCAAAGTTGACCTTCCACGTCAGCTTGCCACTGAGATGGCTACTGTTTCCAGGAATGCTTAGGGGCCGGGCTTTGCCCACGCATGGCGACATCAAGTGGGCAACCTCTGACAGTGAAGCCACCCCCATTCAGGCTTGCGCCGCTCACAGGGCCGTCACACTGAGGGGGTGGGGACGGGACCTGCCCTGGGCAAAAACACCACGACTCTCACTGTTCTTCCCTCAGCTTCACATGCTCCTCAGTTGGTTGTATGTCTTCGGTCTCTTCCCAGAGGTTGTTTTCTGACAGCACGTCCGGTGTGATCATGGCTTTCCGGGAAGAGGATTGGCTGAATTCCTCACTCAACCATTCGGTGCGTCCTGCCGACCCACGCCGATCACTTTCTGAAGGCGCATCCTTTCAGCAATCTGAGGACCCAAGATTGTGAGTCTGTGTCCTGGAGGGATTTTGAGAAGAGCTGGTGGGATGGCAGTATTGCAAAGCATCAAGTCTTGCTTCCAGAAAGCTCTCTGGGATCCTCATCATCTTGCTGTTTTGGAGTCAAAGCCCTGAGATCTTTAAAAAGCCAGCAATGTTAGAACATGGGAAGGACAAACAAAAGTCTCTGGGCTCCAACACCAACTAAAATATTCTGAATTTCTAGTAACCTGAGACGAGTGGAAAGGAGTTGGGAGTGTGGAGTGGAGGGGCGGTTTGGGCCAACTACGCATCTAGGAGGAGAAATGCCACGCAGAGCAGCCTTTCTGGGGGCATACGTGTGGGACATGTGTGCAGACCCCCGCTGCAGACATTGCTGCTGCTGCCCTTCAGTTCCCTCAGCCCACTTGAGTCCCTGCAGTCCCTGGGAGCCAGTCCCCGGCAGGCCCACAGTGTCCCCCTGGAGCACCTGCATCCACTCTCTGCCTGAGGGCTCTCTCCTGCAGCGGGAGCTTCCTCTGCTGCGAGCCTGTGCCAGCCTGTAGCACAGAAGCCTTCACGACCCGGGGTAAACCCTCCACCCACGGGGACAGAGCCAGTCCGGGTGGGATCTCGTCTCCCAGCAGGACTAGGATGGATGCTCACCTCAGTGCTCCCTCGTCAGGCCCCGCACTGGCTCTCCTCCTCCAGGCTCCCTTCCCCATGGCCTCCCTCGGGCCTCCTCCCTCACCTGCAGACAAACCACTCGCCCTATGTCCTTGTCTGCGTTGGGGCCCAGACTCTGCGGAGGCTGCACGCTGGCTGTGACGTGGAGCAGGTTGTCCAGCTTTCTGGACTTGAGCTTCCTCACCTGTGAGATGGGGACACAGGCCTGCCTCCCGGAGTCGCCAGAGGAGACGCAGCGTGCGGAGAGGCACACCGCTGCAAAGAAGGACGCCCGCTGATCACCCAGGGAAAACCCCAACCTTGCCAAAGCAACAGCAGCTCGCGAGGCTGCGGGAGGAACGCGGGCAGCCTGTCCACACAACGTGGAGAGTCGCTGACGAGTGTGGCCGTGCAGGGTAGGCCCCCGGACAGTGGAAGAGCCATTCGACAAGGAGGGGGACAGGACAGAGGCTTCCAAGGAGAAAGATTTAAGTGTTGGAGGATCACAGAGGCCTTAGGAAAATCATGAGGCCCTGGAACATGTTTACTGAAATGCTGTTATTGGCCGGAAGAATGTGTTACAAACACCCAGTCCACTCTGGATTACTTCTCATTGGTTGTCGGAATGAGTGCACACTTGTGATTAGAACCCACATTTTGTTAAGTGTAGGATATCTTTATTTTTCTTAACTTTTAATTATTTTTTCTTGTCGATGAAGTGCCAAGCATGGGTTTTCTCCGTTCTTTTCTTTGCATGGGTGGCCTCTACTTTCAGAAGCGGATTCCTGGTGCTCATCACCCCTGCTAACCCGAGGGACAGCCCTCTTTCAGGTCACACAGTGGATGTGAGCTCCAGGTGGGCAGGGACCACGTGGGGTCATACTCACTGGTGAAGTTACAGTGCTCAGCCCATGGCAGGGACCAGAACGTATTGGCTGAATGAGTGAGTGAAACAATGAACGAATGCATGAATGAGTACATGAGTGCAGGAGTGAGTGAGTGAAGGAATGAGTGAAGGAATGACTGGGTGAATGAAGCAGTAAGTGAGTAAACCACAGAAGCTGGATCCACACAGGAGGAGCCTTTATCTGTGGCAGGCTCACAGGGGGTCACAGCACAAGCCCTGGACGGTGGCATGGAGCATGTCCAGCTGTCCTCCCAGCGCTGAGCCTCCGTCACCTGCAACACAGTGTGGTCCTGGATCTTCTTCAGCTCCTCCTCAAACAATGCTGAATGTTCCCGGGAGCAGGGCAGCAGGAAGGGAACCTGAGGAGGGACTTCCCAGACCCTGCGCCCTGGAGGACCACTGTGACAGCCTGGCAGGGGGCTCTTAACACGCTCCGGGCACCAGGCTAGAGATGCTCAAGCAATTCCTCAGGGAAGTCTCCCAACAGCCCATCAGGAGGCCAAGTTATTTCCTCATTGTACAGATGGGGAAACTGAGGCTGAGAGCCTCACCTGCATCACCAGCTAGAAAGAGGCTGAGCAGGGACTAGGACCCCTGTGTCTCTGACTTTGGATCATTGCAAACCACTGTCCTGCACTGTGGCCTCCTCGGGCTCAGGGGTCCTGGCCTCCCTGGGGCCTGCACCCTTCTGGCCTCCAGCCATCACTGAACTAAAGGGACAGGGCCACTCCGTCTGCCTGGGGCTGGGTATGGTGGCCGGGGAATGGCCAGCTGTGGGCGCTGTGGGCTCTCCCAGTACCAGGGACCAGCCTATCCCCCCGCAGAGTGAGGTCTCTCTGGGCATCAGGACCAAAAGTTCTCAGAACTTTAGGGAAAAGAGGTCCCTCTCTCAGCATGGGGGAGCCCTTCTCAGGCAGGCCCAAGGGGTCTAAGAGGCACTGGGTTCAAATCCCGGCTCTGCCACTCTGCAGGGCACAGAGGGGGCAAGTCTCTTTGAGCCTCAGTTTCCTCATCAGTGAAATGAAGACAATAATTGCTCCTCCCCCAAGGAGTTGTGGGGAGAATTCAAGGAGATAGCTCAAGAGGAGAACAGAGGCCCCGGTAAGTGCTCATCACCGTGAGCTGTTCCTGCTGATGTCACCCCACTCAGAGCCCCCTGAGGCCCTTCGCCTCTGCCCACTCTGATCTCCCACCAGGCATGCCCTACTCGCTCTGACTCCGCTGTTCCTCTGGAATGCCTTTCTCCACCCCATCTCGTCCCACGGCAGTCAGCCAGCCAGGTGGGGATCCAGGACCCAGCCCCATCTCTCCTCTCTTGATTCCTCTTCATTAGAGCTAGCAGCTGTTGAGATCTGAGAAGGTGCAGGGCACTCCAGGTGCAGCCTCAGCGAACTTGTCTGACACCACCATGAAAGGTCGGCTGCCACCCCACTTCACAGGGGAGGAAACCGAGGCTCCAATGGCCGTGCCTCTCCGAGGTCACCAGGGCTCTCTCCCTCATCCCCACTGAGCAGGGGCCCTCCATTGCAGAGGCTGAATGTGCTGGATATGTGGGCTGGGGCTGGCACAGTGCCTGAGGCAGCCATCACTCCTGGAAAACCCTGAGGTGTGCTTTGGGCACGATGACCTTCTCCACAGCCTCTAGCCCCGTGCTCTGACATTCTGGCACCTTCTATGACACCTCCACTCTGTCTTGTAAGAGTCACTTCTGCTCACACAAGCTCAAGTGGGTCCTGCTGTTGCAACTGAGAACTCCCCCTGGAGGGAGCATGTTCAAGGAGGTCCCTGTGACTCACTGCACTGACCTAGATGTACTTTCCTGACTGAGGATGGGGCTCTCTGCTTGGAGGGAGAGGGAGCAGGCAGGAGTGTCCAGACCCTCATCATCATCTGTCCTGGATGGCAGGCCAGGCTGCTCAGCTCAGGTGAGTTAGGGAGCAGGAGGGGCATGGGCAAGGCCAAATCGGGGTCAGGTGTGTTAGGGGCGGGGCCAGGGGTGAGGGGAGTGGTAGGGACAGAAGCAACAGGAGCGAGGCCTTCCAGCTGGGCAGGTCACCCCAGGTACCTTCATCCCCTGCGTCCTAGCTGCTCCTCCTTCTCCCTCCCTCCCTCAGGTCTCTGCTTCAGGGTCTCTGGACTCCCTGTTCCCAAACAAGATCACAGGGTAGAAGGAGACCTTGGGTGTCAGAGACTGTGACCAACACCTTAACATCACGTTTACATTATGAGCCAGAATCTCTGCCTCTAGGGATCGGTCCTAAAGAAGTAGAGATTTATGGATGCAGGTGTTCCTTTCAGCACGATGACGGGAGTGAAAAATCAGAAATGATCCGTGTTGCCCAGCAGAGGCTCTTAGGCAATTCTGAGGCCGACGCAGAGGAGAAAGAGGATTGACTGGCCAGGGTCCAGCCCTGGGGAAATCAGGTTCCAGAAGAGCACACTCCCTGCAGTCCTTCCCACACGATAGCCGCAAGTGCACACCCATACACACTTGCACATAGACATACCCATGTGCATACAGATGCACACAGCTGAATGGGCACATGCACACACGTGCACACACACGTGCATACAAAGGCAAAGGACTGAAACGGTGAACACTGCCTGTTAAGGGCACTCCTCAGTTTCCACTTAATTCTTAATTCCCTTAGAATTCATTCTTTTACTGTAATTAACGTACATTGTCTTCGTAATAAAAACCTTTACAAAGAAAAACTAAATAATGTACTTCAGTCCAAAGATGAATGATAAATGGATAACATTAACATGTGATTTTAATCTTGTTAGAATTATAAGAGGAATAGAGGCACATTCTATCAAGTTGAAACATCACGCAGGCCTCTAAAGGAGAAGAGAAGCGAGTGGCAATTCCCATCCCCAGAGGTGAGCCCCATGGATGATTTGGTACGTATCTCTCTGGCTCTGTCTCTCTCTGTCTCTCTCTCACACACAGATTCATGTTCCTAGATGCATGTCTCCCGGCTGATATCACATATTAGTGGTCTTACAGATGGGACGGATGGATCCCATCGCCTCGCCATGGACAGTAGCGTTCCTTCCAATTGCTTGCTATTGCAACCAGTGCTGTGATGAATAGTCTGGAAAATACATCTTTGAAAAGTTGGGCAGGAATTTCTGTGGGATGAAGTCCCGGGATCAGTACCGCCAGCACAGGCGTGCCCCTGGGGACTGCGATGGGTCCTGCAGGTTGGTCTCCAGAGAGGAGTGTCCTTTCACACTTGTCTCTAGGGGTCTACTGGGGCCTCTGCTTCCTCACATTGTCACCAGGTCTGGTTGTCACCACACTGGAACCCAGCCCGTCTGATGGGGCCCAGTGCCCTCTCCACAGTGTCTCCATGTGCGCGTCTCCTCCTCGGGGAGCTCGCGCATCTCTGACACATGCTGCCCCTGTGTATCACCTCTCGTTGGCGTTGAATGTGTTTGCTCTTTATCTCTTTTTAAAACTGACTTTCGAGTGTTTTTTTGGACCACAAGGATGCGTAACCTTTCCCTGACCTTGTGTCATGAGGAATACATTCCGGTTTGTGGTTTGTCTTTCCAGCTTTCTACCCTTTCTTGTTTTTGTTTTGGCCGCAGGAAGAGCAACGCGTTTCGTGTGTGGCTTCTGGCTCTGGTGTCCCACTTAAAACAGCAGTCTGTACCCCAAGATTATGCACATATTTACCAGAAGGGCTTTCTTTGATACATCAAATCTAGACTCCATCTGGGATTTTCCTATCAAATTAGAGAAATTCTATTTCAAATAAAAACAGAAAAGGAAAACCTATCAGGCCGTTTGAAAAGAAATGGGCAGACACACATGGCCACCTACGGCATGATTTCACTTATAAGAAACATGCAGAACAGATTAAAAAAAAAACAAAACAGTGACAGAAAACAGATTAGGGGTTGCCAGGGCCTGAGGGAGAAAGTGGGAGTGAGTGCTTTTAGAACAGGGTGTTCTTTTGGAGAATGAAATATTGTAAACGCATACAGCGGTGATGGCTGCACAGCATTGTGAATGTACTTAATGCTCATGAAGTGTACAATTTAAAATGAAAAACAGTAAACTGTTAAAAGATGAAAGTGAAATTTATTTTAAATAATCAAGATATAAACAATAAAAAAAGCAATGAAAGGAACCATGAAATAGAGAAACACAATTAGGAGGATGGGGAAGGAAATTTGTGGTAAGGGAGCAGGTGGAACAGGTGGGACTGGAGGTGCTAATGAGGGAGGTTCCCGAGCCAGCTCTCACAGGCCTCAGAATTTGGCCTCAGCTGCCTCTCTGTCTCATGCAGGCGCCTGTGCAGAGCTTGACTCTCCTTGCACAGAGGCTGGGCCCTCAGCTGCCTCCTGATCTCCTGCAGGAGCCTGTGCAGGGGATGGCTCTCCCTGCACAGAGGCTGTAGCCTCAGCTGCCTCCCTGTCTCCTGCAGGAGACTGTGCAAGGGATGGCTCTCCCTGCACGGAGGCTGGGCCCTCTGCTGACTCTCGTTCTCCTGCAGGAGCCTGTGCAGGGCATGGCTCTCCCTGCACAGAGGTTGGGGCCTCAGCTGCCTCCTGTTCTCCTGCAGGAGCCAGTGCAGGGGATGGCTCTCCCTGCTTGGAGGCTGATGCCTCAGCTGCCTCTTGGTTTGTCTTTCCAGCTTTCTACCCTTTCTTGTTTTTGTTTAGGCTGCAGGAAGAGCAACGCATTTCGTGTGTGGCTTCTGGCTCTGGTGTCACACTTAGAACAGCAGTCTGTACCCCAAGATTATGCACATATTTACCAAAAGGGCTTTCTTTGATACATCAAATCTAGACTCCATCTGGGATTTTCCTATCAAATTAGAGAAATTCTATTTCAAATAAAAGCAGAAAAGGAAAACCTATCAGGCCGTGCGAAAATAAATGGGCAGAAAACACATGGCCACCTATGGCATGATTTCACTTATAGGAAACATCCTGAACAGATTTAAAAAAAAAAAAGGAAACAGTGACAGAAAAGAGATTAGGGGTTGCCAGGGCCTGAGGGAGAAAGTGGGAGTGAGTGCTTTTAGAACAGGGTGTTCTTTTGGAGAATGAAATACTCTAAACGCATACAGCGATGATGGCTGCACAGCATTGTGAATGTACTTAATGCTCATGAAGTGTACAATTTAAAATGAAAAACAGTAAACTGTTAAAAGATGAAAGTGAAATTTATTTTAAATAATCAAGATATAAACAATAAAAAAAAATCAATGAAAGAAACCAAGAAATAGAGAAACACAATTAGGAGGATGGGGAAGGAAATTGGTGGTAAGGGAGTAGGTGGAACAGGTGGGACTGGAGGTGCTAATGAGGGAGGGTCCTGAGCCAGCTCTCCCAGGCCGCAGAGATTGGCCTCAGCTGCCTCCCTGTGTCCTGCAGGCGCCTGTGCAAGGGATGGCTCTCCCTGCACAGAGGCTGGGGCCTCAGCTGCCTCTGGTTCTCCTCCCTGAGCCTGTGCAGGGCTTGGCTCTCCCTGCACAGAGGCTGGGCCCTCAGCTGCCTCCTGTTCTCCTGCTGGAGGCTGTGCAGGGGATGGCTCTCCCTGCACAGAGGCTGGGCCCTCAGCTGCCTCCTGTTCTCCTGCCGGAGAGAGTGCAGGGTATGGTTCTCCCAGCACGGAGGCTGGGCCCTCAGCTGCCTCCTGTTCTCCTGCAGGAGACTGTGCAGGGGATGGCTCTCCCTGCACAGAGGCTGGGCCCTCAGCTGCCTCCTGTTCTCCTGCAGGAGACTGTGCAGGGGATGGCTCTCCCTGCACAGAGGCTGGGCCCTCAGCTGCCTCCTGTTCTCCTGCAGGAGACTGTGCAGGGGATGGCTCTCCCTGCACAGAGGCTGGGCCCTCAGCTGCCTCCTGTTCTCTTGCAGGAGACTGTGCAGGGGATGGCTCTCCCTGCACAGAGGCTGGGCCCTCAGCTACCTCCTGTTCTCCTGCAGGAGCCTGTGCAGGGGATGGCTCTCCCTGCACAGAGGCTGAGGCCTCAGCTGCCTCTTGGAGTCCTGCGGGAGTCTGTGCAGGAGATGTCTGTCCCAGCACGGAGGCAGGAATCTCAGCTGCCTCCTCGTCTCCTGCAGGAGGCTGTGCAGGGGATGGCCCTCCCTGCACAGAGGTTTGGGCCTCTTCTGCCTCCTGGTATGCTACAGGAGACTCTGCAGGGGATGGCGCTCCCTGCACGGAGGCTGGGGCCTCAGCTGCCTCCTGCGCTGCTGCAGGACATGGTGGGTATGATGGTTCTCCCGGGATTGAAGCTGGGTCTTCTGGTGGCTCTGAGGGTTTTATCACTGTCACTGCAGACCGTCTCCCGGTAGCTGCTGGTCCAGGCCTGTGGGACACCGGCGCCTCCATCGGGGAGATGGATGGAATATCCCCTTCCGCCAGCTCCACGCTGATCTTCTTCGTGGAGCTCTGCAAAGACAGTGACTGGCTCCGTCCCAGAGGCATCAGAGCCCTGCCCAGCTGTCCTTGCTGCTGCTTCTGCCCTCTGGTCCTAATTCTCCCAGATCAGGCACACACCTGTGTCTGCACATTATTCCACCCCTGAGGAAAGACCTACACCTCAGGGGCTTGGGATAAACCTCAGGCAGAAGGGCACCACCCCGCACTCCACATCCCACCCAGCCGGCCTTGACCTGGGCTTTGAACCTGACCGACCCCCCAAGGCTTCTAACACCTCACCGACTGCTCCTGCTCACGGTGGTCTACCCACATGAACCCGCCCTTCCAGGCACACATGGGGAGGGGATGTGGGGCTGCCCAGATGGGCCCACAGTGGTAGCCTGGTTTGGAATGGCCTTCCCTGGGCCTCCCGGTGTTACCTTTCCGTCCCTCCGGGTAAACGACCAGAGCCGTCGGCCGTGAGAGGGGCACCAGCATCTGCATCGGTCTTTGGGGGCTTTCCTGGGGCTCCGGCCCCTGGTCATTGGGAAGCAGCAACTAAACATGTTGCTCCTTCTAGACAAGTGCTAGAGAAGTGAGCTCGCTTGGGGGCTGTGTTTAGGATGTGGGTGCCTAGTTACCAGGGTTCCAAGTTCTATTGGGCTCTGTGAGGTCACTTCCTGGGATCCCCTTACCTAAGCTTCCTCCTCACACAAGACCTTCCTAAGGGCCCCCCGGGCTGCTGACTGCTCACTCTCCATCTCCACACCCTGTCCAGACACAGTCACACTGACACAGTCCACCCCACAGCCTCTGGGGAGGTCTGGACGCAACCAGGGCCCCAGCTTTGAGGACACAGAGTTGAATTCAGTCCCGCTCCTGCTTCTTGCCAGTGATGTCACCCTGGACAACCCTGCGCCTCTCAGGGCCTCCCCTCTCAGGGTCTCTCCTGTGTTCATGTCCCTCTCTGTGTAGTGGGGGTCATTCTAGCATCTACTTCCTAGGGATGTCATCAGGTGTATAGACCTAGAGATCCCTTCAGAGTCTGTGAATCCCGTGGGCTGCTCCCACACGTAGCTCCTGCACAGACTTGGCAGTGCAAGGATTACAGAAAGGGCTGGCTGTGGCAGAGAATACAACGCAAAGAGGCTTGGGTCTGCTGGGCGTCTGGGAGAGGCACTTCCCCTCTTGCCTGTTTCCCAGTGTTCCTAGGGAGGGTTGAAATGAAATGACCTTCAGACATCATCTCCTTCTGGCTCGCAACCCTCCAGGGCCTCCTGTTATGTTTAGACTCAGGTCCAAGTGCCTGAGTGGTGGTCATCTCAGCCTATGTGGTGGGCAGCCCCCACAACGGCTCCCAGCGTTCCCACTTCCTAGGCACACATCTTATGTAATCCCCGCTCCTCTATGAGAATGGACTTTGCGGCTGGCTTCTAACCAATAGAATAGGGCCGAGTGATGGGATGTCACTTCCACGGTCAGCTTAATGAAAAGTCTGTGACTTCTGTGTGGTTCTGTCTCTCCTGTGTTCATTCTATCTCTCTGTCTCTGTCTCTCTCTCTCTGTCTTTGTCTCTCTCTGTCTCTGTGTCTCTGGCTGTCTGTATCTCTCTTGGTCTCTCCCTGTCTCTCTGTCTCTCTCTTTGTCTCCCTGTCTCTGTCTGTGTCTACTCTTTGTCTCTCCTCCCCATCTTTCTATCTCTGTGTGTCACTGTCTCTCTTTCTCTCCCTCTTTCTGTCTCTCTGATCCACTATTCAGGAGAAGCCATATCAGATATTATGAGCTTCCTTCCCTATGACACCCCCTAATGCAAAGAACTGGCAGAGGGTCCCGGCCCACAGACAGAAAAGGCCTGAAACCCCCCATCCAAACTGAATCCTACCACTGCCCCGATACTTGTGAATGATCTCCGAGATGGCTCCTGCCTCTATCGAGCTTCAGTTGAGAACACAGCCCCAGCCTCCTGCTAGACCTTGACGAGGAGCCTCCCAGGTGACCTGAGCCTGGACCCTGGTAGAGACACTGTCAGATGCTCAATGATAGGTCTCGTAAGTGCTAAGTGAGGCTAATGCTGTCACCCAGCATAGACAGCTAGTACCTCCTTCCAGGCCTGGGTCTGGCCCTGCCATCCTCTCTCCCTCACTTCTCTCCTCCCCAGCTCACTCTAGCCACACTGGCTCTTTTCTCACCTCCTCTCTCGTCAAATCCTCTTCTGCCTCCAAGTCTCTGTGCCTTTGAGCTTCCCCCCAGCACGCTGTTTGCAGACAGATGCAGGGCTGGCTCCTCTTGTCCTTCTGCTCAGGGCACAAATGTCCCCAGGGAGGCCCTTTACACCCACCTAGGGGCTCCAGGCCCTCCCTCCTCCAGCACCCTGCTTCATTGCTCTGTAGCACCTTCTCTTCTTTTTCACATGGATTTGTTCATGATTTTGTCCTTTCCACCTGCAGGCTGTGAGCTCCTGGAGGACAGAGACCATGTGGGTGCTTTCAGCACTGCCCTCAGGACTAACATGGGCCCTGCTCAGGGTGAGTGCTGGGGCCACAGTAGCTGAAAGAATCATGAAAGGATCTCAGAGTCCCCTCCCGCCTCTGAGCAGCTCCCATTGTGGACGTGGATGCCAGTAATCAAAGGTGCCTGTTGCTTTGGACAGGGGAACACCCAGAACGAGCCCTGGGCGTCCCTTCCCTGCTCCACTTGCTGCATTGAGCATGAGTGGACACAGGACACCCCTGGTGGTCAGCCCCAGCCTTGCAGCCCCAGGCAGGAAAGCAGAAAGCAAAACACACACCTTTCTTTGTTTGGGGTCCTCAAGGCAGTGGTTCCACCAGGGCCGAGGACGCAAAGGAGCAGGACCTGTGGGCTCCAGCAGGGACGTGAGGGACCTCAGAAGCCTCTCTTGCTCCCCGCTTTCCCTCCACTGGCCCTGGCGTGTCCCGTTGACTCACAAGGCCTCCTCGCCCCAGCCAGGGCAATGACTCCACCTCACTTCCAAAGGAGGCCCCCGAGGCTCCGACAAGGATGGCCTTGTCCCTGGTCCCCAGACAAGTCGACCAGTGCTCTGCCATGTTCTGCACTGCCCGGGGCTCCAGTCCCCAAGCTCTCAGGCTGCCTTCTGCTCAGCAAGACCTCGAGGGAATGGAATGCATTTTACAAGGACTCAGAGAACAGTGGGTCATGGATAGAGAACGAAGGTCAATAGACTCTTCTACAAGCCTGTGGGACCCTTAGAGTCACCCCATCTATGCACCCCAATTTACAGAGGTGTAAGATCTAGCCTTCTCTGCTGTATCCCCTCCCCCCTATGGGGTCACATCCTAGTTCCCGGTGCCCAGAGTGGTGGCCACAGGACGCCAGACCTGGTTCTCTACAGGCTGCTCTAGGGATGGCCCCAACCCCTGCATCCCCCTGTGTACCTTGGGGACCCCCTGCCCACCAGTCTGGCATCTCTCCCCTTCATGCTATGGGCCTGGGCATGTTGTTAGGGGACCGGATGCCCATGCCCCATGGCAGAGCTGCCTCCAACCTCTTTCTTCCTTCCTCCTGTCACCTCCCCAGTGAGCACTTCCCTTCTGAGACCGGGCTGGGCATTCAGAGTGTGTGTGTATGCTTGTGTGTGTGAGTGTGTCCACGTGGGGATGCGTATAGCAAAGGGCCCTACATGGGAGGGCGTTGGCAGGGGTCCCCCAGGGGATTAGGGGCTCTCATTCCCAAAGCAAACCCCTTGGAAGTGCTGAGGCTGGCCTAAGAGCTTGGAATGCTCTCTTCCCCTCTGGACTCTGCCCACCTTGTGACCCCAGGGCCTGTCCCTGCTTCTCCTGGCCTCAGTTTCCCAACTGTCCTGTGAGGGTTGGACACGGAGCAACATCAGCCCCGATGAGCATGGACATGGCCCGGGATCTCCGCCCACATGAGTGTGGCAGGGATACCCTCACGGTCTCACAGGCCTCTCTCTTGTGCGGCAACCAGGCCTCCTGTCCATGGTCAGGCACACAGAGGGGCCCTGCAGACAGCACTTCTGGGTGACACAGCTCGCAGCACACACGTGTAACACAACGGTCCCTTGACATGGCTGCTTTCGTCTGTCCCCTCCCCAGCCAACTGCTCGGTGACCCTCACACCCCCTACGTCGCAGGAACACGCCACAGAAGCCAGGTGGGCCACACGGTGCACAGTTGGGTAGGTTGGACATCTGGGGACGTGAGGGTCACTGAATATACACCGACTTCACTGTCCTGGTCCACAGACTCCATCCCAGGGTCCAGCTCCATGCATGGCTCGTCCTGCAGACACGAAGACAGTGGTGGACACAGACCCTGGGCAGGGAGAAGGCCAGGCTGCCCTTTTCCCTCCTCCTCTACACCCCCTCCCTACCACATGAGGTCCAGCCAGTCCCTGCCTGCAGCCCTGGCGGGTGTAGGAGGAGCTGAAGGGAGCCCAGCTGGGCAACTATTGGAGGGAGTTACTGTTATTAGGGAGCCCACTGGGTGCTGAGTGATTGCACCCCATTTTACAGATGACCAGTGGTCCCAGCATTCAAGGTCACTCTGCTCTACGTGACCAAGTCCAGACGTGAACAGGGGACTAGAAATCCTTGATTTTCACCAGCATTGAGCCCAGCATTGACCATCGAGGCCTTGTCCTGCGTTGGGGCTCCCCCAGCCAGGCGACCTCCTGAGTCCAAGCACTTTGGGCAGCTTCGTCTCCCTGCTTGAATCCCAACACACTCTCCTGAGGTCAGAGTCACTGACCCCATTTTTCATGGAGGAAACTGAGGCTCCGAGAAGACACCACATGACCTTGCCTGTCACAGGGCTGTGAGGTGACCCAGCTGTGGGTTTGACCCCAGGTCAATCTGACCCTAAAGGCTCTGCTAGCACAGGAGCCTGAGGAGGTGGCCTGTGAGCCCAGCACAGAGGTGAGTCCATCCTGGATGGGGGCTCGGGGGAGGGGCACTGCAGACTAGGAGCTCTGAAGGGGGCAGGGGCTTGGCAGGGTCCTTGGGGAGGAAGGCTTTAGGGAGAGTGGGGTGCGGTGAGGGGTGCACTCTGGGGACGGTGTCTGGACCAGATCACACAGGCCGTGACTCAGGCAAGGAGTCGGGCTTCACTACAGGTTGGTTGGACTTGAATGAGCAGTCTCATCAGAGCCTCAGGCGGTTAGATCCTAGATTTGGAGGGAGCTCGGTGGGCACCTTATCCACCTCCACTCAAGCCCAGATCCCCAAGAACCAACAGGATGAGAAGGCTGCCTCCATTTCTTCCCATGTACAGTGGGCACTGTGGCGGTTGCCTACCTCCTGCCTGGGCTGGGCCTGCTGCCTGGAGGGCCCAGAGAGGGCTTCTTGTCAAAGTAGCCATTCAGGACAGGTCTGTGCTCAGAGAGCTCTGAGTGATGGGACCAAGGGCACGTCCCACCAGTGGGCTAAACAAGACGCTCCTGTCCACGTTGCTGTTGTTTACTCCAGGTGGACAGGGATGATGCAGCATCGCCCACCGTGTGGATGGAGAGGGCCAGCGAGGAGCTATGGTTGAAGAGCCTGAGACACGACGCTTGTGTGTGACCAAAGCTGCCATGGGTGTGGTGGAGGCTGAGGAGGAGGAAGTGCTGCTGGAGGCCAAGATGAAACCAGAGACCATCGGGGACCAGGGGGCGGTTGATTTCCATCACTGTGGGGGTGGCATGATCAGCAGAGTCTCTGGACCCGGCAGGACACCCCAGGCCGGCATCCAGCTCCTGGGGTTCTTGGCCCCTTTGTAGGTGTCACTGGGGAACACTGGTCCCAGGCAAGAAGGGACTGGGAGTGGGCTGTCAGGGAGAATGGGGAGGGCAGCCACATTCTTTTCCTTGCCATCAGGGGCCTCTGGCTCAAAACTCATGTTGCTCTCCTCCACCTTGGAGCTGGAGGAACCAGCCAAGTGCTCGCTGAGCATTGGACAATGTCCCTGCCACTGAGGTCCTGGCCCCACCTGAGGTGTCCCAGCACTTGGAGTGGGAGCCGTGCCTGGTCCTGAAGCCTGTGTTGGGGCCTGTTGGCTTGGAGGCTGGACGGAAGGGCTGCATTTGCAGAGGTCACGCCCCCTGGGTGAGTGGGGACCCTGGGACACCTGAAGTCACAGATGCAAGTGACCCGCACCTGGGAAGGTGTGAGGGAGGTGCACAGAGGGCAGTGCCTCAGTGGCAGGCAGAGCTTCATGCCCATGGGCAGCACTCCTTGGCAAAGATCAGCTAGTCCTTTGGACCCTAGAGGGCAGAAGGCACCTAAGGCTCCCAGTGGTCCACGAGAGGCCAGGACAGCCTGCTGACTGGCAGGCATCAGGCCTGCAGCACGAGAGGTTCAGGGTGAAACTGCTCCTGGGTAGCCTGGGCCAGCTGGTTGGACAGAAAAGATGGCCACCTGGTTTTTGTCACTCTAGTCTGTACGTGCTCATCTCCCCAGCTAGCCAGACCCTGGGGAGGGTGGTCCTGTGGCTAAACAGCACTAGGGACTGAGGAGAAGGTGCCCTTGGCAATATCGAGTCCCTCTTCTTCATGTGAAGCAGGGTTGAGCTGGCTCCATGCCTGACCTCACCCCCTTGGTGACGGCGGGCTTCCTCTGGTCAAAGTCATACTAGGCATCGGGTTCATGGCACTGAACACATTGGCATCCTCAGGGGTCTTCAGCATGGAGGGGAGGGGCCAAAGGAGGGTTGGCTGTGCTCAGGACAGCCACACCAGGGCCAGGGAAATGCACAGAGACAGGAAGCAGATCAGTGCTTGTCAGGGGGTGGGGGAGTGGATATGGGGGCATGGCTGCTTCATGGGTACAGGGGTTCTGGTGGGGTGAAGCAATGATCTGGAACTAGATAACGGTGACGGTACACAGCATAGAGGATGTAGTTAATGGCCGGCCCTGAATTGTACAACTTTAAGTGATGAAAACATTAAACTTTATTGAATCTGAATTGGAACACATAAAACATAAGAAATCATAAAACATAGAAAAGGGAAAGACATCTCTGGGTGGGGGCTGGAGCCGGCCGGGCCTTAGTTGCTGGCGATGTGGGTGGTGCTGCAGCTGCCCTAGTGCTGGAGCCACTGCTGTGGCTGATGCTGGAGATCCCCCCAGCTCTGGCTGTGCAACTGGCTCAGGAGCTGGACCTGAGCTGGGGTTAGAGCTGGGTCTGTCTCAGGCGGTGGTGCCTGACCTGCTTCTAGAATTGGCTCCGGTCCTGAGACTGACTCTAGCTCTGCCTTATTGACAGATGTGGTGCGGGAGCGAGTGATGGGAATGGCTGCTGCTCTGGAGCTGGTCGAGTGTGGGAGCTGGAGGAGCTCTAGTTCTGGAGCTGGCTGCAACTGAGCTCTGGAGCTGCTGCCAGAGCTCTCACTAGTCCACAGCTGGAGCAGGATCTGCTTCTATGTGGCTCTAACTTTGTAGGTTGAGGTAACTCTGGCTCTGCTGCTGGTGACCGAGCCTTCTCTAGCTCCACAGCTGGTAAACAACGTGTCCTGACCTTTAGATGGTGTCAGCGACATCACCAACCCATCATGAGCTGTCCATCAGATGGTGGGAGCACTCCAGCAAATAGCATCTATTACATTAGTGTTATTTCATCTCAGTTCCAGTTACATATTTATTTATTTATTTATTTATTTTATTTATTTATTTTTTTTGTGAGGAGATCAGCCCTGTGCTAACATCCGCCAATCCTCCTCTTTTTTTTGCCGAGGAAGACGGCCCTGGGCTAACATCTGTGCCCATCCTCCTCCACTTTATATGGGACGCCGCCACAGCATGGCTTGCCAAAGCAGTGCGTCGGTGCACGCCCGGGATCCAAACCAGCGAACCCCGGGCCGCCGCAGCGGAGCGCATGCACCCAACCGCTTGCGCCACCGGGCGGGCCCCCAGTTACATATTTATTTTAAATATACTTAGAAGGAGAATAGGATAACAGAAACCATTTACTCTTTGCTGAGATTTAACAGAGCACACCTTATTGATGTCGTTTTTTAAGAAATATTACACAGTGGAAGACACCATTCTCCTTCCTCCCTCTTTCCTCCCCAAAGGTAACTACTGTCTTGAAGTTAATATATGTATTCTATACACATTTTCTCTTGCAGAAAACAGTTGTCCCCAATTTGCTGAGATTTTTTTATGTGTCTATCAAAGATATGCTTCTGAGCAGATGCTGTTAAAAACTCTGTCCTTTCAAAGTAAAGATGACAAGTCAACCATTAGTTGAGAAACTACCTGCTTTTTAGACATCATTTTTAAAAGAGAGGTTTGAAAATATCTCCATCATGTTACCATTGATCCTCCCTATTTGGAAGAGTTACATTCTATTAATTTTTAGCAAACACTGCATGAGCCAGACTGAACCAGGGCTCCTAGGGGAAGGACAAGGTTAGGTTTCTGCAGTCTTTGCTCGTGACATGTTTGGGAACCTGTCAACGCATAGCCTTGTTTTATGGTTGTCTCTTTTGAAAAGACCTTATTTAGTATGGACTGTAGACACATTATTTGAACTCCCAGCCAATATCACTATCCATAACCCATGCCTGAAGGAAGCTCATCTAACGCAAGTGTTTTCTACATATGGCCCAGCACAGGCTTCCTGTGCTTAGGAACACTACACAGCACTTCAGCACTATGTTTGCGGATCATTACAAAGAGGAAAAACAGCAGCAAGAAGCAAAAAAGGTGAAAAACGTACCATTTAATAGACCAGGAAAAGGACACTTGTTGACCTGAGAACTGAAACAAGAGTGTCACCTTGTTCTACCTCAGCTGGGAACGTGCGCCTCAGGCAACTCCCACTTTCTGCCACTCTGCACCCGTCCAGGAATTCCCAGGGAAAACACAGTGTGTGCTGGGTTTGGATTCACCTGTAAATGTTAGTGACTAGGTGAATTCACGAATATCAAATTACTGAATAAGGAGGATTGACTCTGTTCTGTTGCCAAAAACAATGAGTGTGTGAAACTCATACTTCAGAACTTCAACGTGGAAGGCTTTCTAATCTGCTTTAAAATCTACATGAAGAGTTTCATGGTTTTGAGCCATTTGTTAAAAATGTCAAAAACATCTTCTGATTGGTTTAAAAGAACAACTGATTGACCTCAGGAATGGCTGTGCGTACTCACCATCTCTGATTTCTCTCATTCTCTCTTGAACCCATTCCAATAAACCCCCACCACCCCACTACAACACTTTTTTCCACGGTCACAGGTGACCACCACATTGCTAAATCCTACAGTCATTTGTCAGTCTGTGATTTACTTGATCTACCAGCACTTGACATAACTATTCACTATGTATGTTAATAAAGTCTGGTAATAGCCAATAAATTATTTTGGGACAATCAGATATTCATTTGACAAAATATTAATAAATATTCTATTTGGTCTCACACCACTCCTTAAAAATCAACTCCAAATCTGAATATAATAAACAATAAAAGTTGAATGAATATTAAAAGTATTAGATTGTTTTAAAAAGATTATAGAACATCTTTATATCTTGGATAATAGACAGTCTTGTTAAACGAGACTCAGAAAGCAGAACTCTAGTCGACAAGATTCATAAAACTAACTACAGCAAAATACAACTTTGTAAGACCAAAGGCACTGTAAATTAAGTAAAAAAACAGAAGAAAACACTCCAACATGTAATCAAGGGTTTCTCTGCAGACTATATGAAGAACTCCTATAAACTAATGAGAGACAAACCATCCAGTGGAAGTGTGGCAAAGGACACGAACAGCCAAACAATTCTCAGTGGAGGAAATATGAAATGCCAGTAACCAAGAAGTGTTCAACCTTCCCAGAGATGACAGAAATACAAAATAAATCAAGAAAGAGACATGCCTTAGATATCAGATTGACAAACACTTACAAAGTTTGTTTCAGGTGTTGGTTACATGGAAAAAAGAATCCACTCATACAGTACTGAAGCACAACTTTTGGAGAACAAATTGAAAATACCTGTTGAATTTCTCAAATGAGCATTTTCTATGACTCAGCAGTTCTGTTTATTAGTATCTGCCCAGGAGATACCTTCACACAGATGCAAAAAGAAACATGTATAAGAATATTCTTCATAATATTGTAATAGCAAAAAATGGGGACAACCCAAACGTGCACCAAAGGAAGAATGGTTCAACAAGACGTCGTTTATTCATAGTAACATGTCAGAGTGACAAAGAATGGAGTAGATCCAAGCAAATTGTTACAGAAGTATCTCCCATATAGTTTTGGGTGAAAAGAGGAGGCTGCAGAATGAGGTGCATATTATACCATTTTCTTTAAACACACAAAACAAAAAGAAAAGAATATTTTTTCTACAGTGACAGATGTATGTGGGGCTGTGGTTAAAGGAGCCTTTAGCTTGATCCATATATAACTTTTAATTAATTAATGTTTTACAAAGGTACTGCTTCATATATTATTTGTATAATGAAAAATTAAAATACATAAGACTAATTAAGTTCATTCTTTCCTACTAGAGAATTTCAGCTACCCCAAAGTAACTAAGAAATCAGAACGTCCACAGGAAAATGTCAGCATAGGTGGGGGACAATTGAGCTTGGCTAACATGAGCAGACATTTTTCATACATTAGGGGAGCTGATATTTTGCTGTAGGACCATCTTTGCCATGCAAACCTTGGGACAAAAGTGCAAGTATTTGCCAGGATACAGCCAAGATATAAAACCAACCAGGTCTTGAAAATAAAACGGAAAAGCCCAGTTGTCACTCTAAATCTACCTCTTCATTGGCCAAAACCAGCTTTGAAGCTGTTTTAGCCTGTTTCTCCACGAACAAGAGCCACAAAATTGACGGGCCAGCATCACCACCTCATGGCTCTGCTTCTCATCGCAGGGTCCATCACAATACCCTTTGGCCCCCAAGTCTCAAACCAAGAGTTCCGTCTTTTGGATAGCCCTTCAAAGTTAAATGTTTTAGAAATACAAGAGACCCAAGTAGGGTTATGGATTTTTTAATTTTGACAAGTCAAGATTTTTTAAGAGACTGCTGTCTATCATCATTGCCAGTTTGCAAAAGAACAGCTATTTAAAACCAAGAAATCAGAAAGGCCATAAACTCATATCAGAAGACAGTCCTGCTTATCAAAGAACAGTTGAAAGTGGTATACACATTTCATAAATACGTAAATATCCCATAACTATATTAATAATTGTGATCATTAGTTAGGCTGTTAAATAGGTCAACTTGACCAGGTCATGAGGTGCCCAGATCACTGGCTAAACGTTATTTCTGAGGGTGTCTGTAAAAGTGTTTCTGGAAGAGATTAGCAGTTGAACTAGTGGGCTGAGTAAAGCAGATTGCCCTCCCTGTTGTGTGTGGGCCTCATCCAACCCACTGAGGGCCTGAATAGAACAAAAATGCCGAGGAAAGTTGAATTCTCTGTCTCTCTCTCTCTCTCTGCCTGAAGGTTTGAGCTGGGACATCAGTCTTCTCCCGCCCTTGAACTGGAACTTATACCATTGTTGTTCCTGATTCTCAGGCCTGTGGACTCAGACTGAAACTACACCGCCAGCCTTCCTGAGTCTCCAGCTTGCAGACGGAAGATCATGGCACTCCTATGTCTCCTAGTGGTTCTGTTTCTCTGGAGAACGCTGATTAACACAATCATATTTACATACTTCTCCTTTATCAATCTGTGTCTCAGCTTTATCAATAAAGGCAGAGCTGGAGACAAGGTCTTGTACATAGATACTTAATTTGGATAGTGTGAGAGAGCAGGGAGAGGTCATGAGTAATACTGTCCTTCTCATGGAGAGGCAGCCTTCCTTTGATCCTCATTGGTCAGACTGGCCAGACGGCTCTGTCAGGTTCCAGGCACCCCCAGGAAACCACTGCTTGTCTGTCCTCACTCCTCCTTGTACATGGCCTGAAAATTGGCTCAGAGAACTTATGCAATTCACCAGAGATAGACTCAAGTTGGCCTGGCAGAAGAGGCATTGAAAAACAGGCTGACACATGTTCTGGTTCCTTTCACATCAGATTTTATTCTTCCCTTTACTCACTTATTCTTTCAATAAAAAATGTATCAATATCTACCATGTCTTAATAATGATAGCAACATTTATTGAGCGCTTACTATATGCCTGGTACTGTTACTGCTTTATAGGTATTATTTCATTTAATCCTCACAACAGTGTTATGAGGTAAGTGCTTTTAGTATCCCCCATTTTACAGATGAAGAACAAAACACAGAGAAGTTAAATAATGTGCTTGAGGCCACACAGTCAAGAAATGGTGGCGCTCAAATATGACTCGGGAGTTTGGGCTCCTTCCTAACTGCCAGATGTCAACTGTGTTTCAGCTGCTCTGCTTCCAGGTTTCAGGCTCGTGATGGGGCATAGGGAGAAAGAGAATGCACACCGGGAGACAGGTGGGTGCCATCCCAACCCAACACAGTAAGTCGGATGGAAGTGGGCACCCAGGTGCCATCGGAGCATGGAGGGGTACTCTCACCCCAGAAGTTGGGGCCACTGAGCTGACTCTTGAATGACAGAAAGTGGAGATGGGGCGATGTAAGTTGGGGAGGAGTCCAGGCAGCAGAAATAACAGAAGAATACCACTGGGAACACCACAGAAGTGTAACGGTTTCAAATTTCAGTGCACACGCTCAGGTGGCAAACCGTGCCATTGCCTTTTTTCTTTGGGACCTTAAAGTCTATTAGGATCCCCCATTCTCTAGGTGTCAGAAATAATCTCCTTCAATTCAGAGGCTGAGTCCACCCTGGCCCTGGGACCGTGTCCTCAACTGGGGGCTTCTGTGGAGCCACGGTATGTATCTGCATGGAGGACAAAGGTGGAGAAACCATCGTTACTCATCATCAGTCCACATGTTTCTGCTGACACTGTCCACAAGGGGTCCTTGACACAGAATACCGACTTGCTTAGTAAGCCTGTCTTATCTCCTGCTTCCTTGACCTTCTGGCTTCCTTCGGTGATGGCTCTCTCTCTGCTCTCCTTCACTGACAAGCTTCTCCAAAGACTCTCATCACCATGTCTACACTTCTTCCCCTCCCAGTCTTCATTCACTATTCAACACACAGTGATGTGTATTCTGTTCCTACAACACACCCAAAATGTTCTGCTAAGATCGCCACTGGGCTCCACGTTGCTAAATCCAATAGATGCTCTTCTCTTCATCTTAGCTGATTTCCTGGCTATATTCAACTTTCATGACCCGACACTTTCCTACTTTTCTTTCTACAACGTTGACCACCTCCAAAAGTCATCCCTGATTTTTCTCTCATCTCCTTGATTTTACCTCTCCCCAAACATTTAATCTATCAACAAGTTCTATCAATTGTATTGACAAAAATTACACATCAAGTCTATCCACTTCTCTGCAGTTCCGCTGCTAACACAGTGGCATATGCTACAATTCTCTCTCCCCTGGATGAGTGAAACAGCCTCTTCACTCATCTCTCTGCTTCCACACTTGCCTCCAACAATCCAGTCTCTGCACAGTAGACATGGCATCCTCAATTCTGTGCAACATCTCATCATGTCTGGCTCCAGGAAAATTCAGTTCTGTTTTTCTTATGAATATCTTTGGTTTTGTAAGATATCCTTGATGTTTTCTGGCATATAGTTTTATTTATCTTCATTTTTACTGTCAAAAGACACATATAATCACACACACACACAGAAACTCTCATTAAGGGCCTATTACTTGTAAATCATTAGCTTGATATAGTGAGACATAAAAAGTAACCTCATTCTTTTAAAAAGTAACTTGATAACAGGGACTCTGGCTTAAGGAGCTCATGAATTGGTTGGAGAAAAAAATAAAACAATGAAAATGTAAGCAAAGAGAAAAAGGTGTAAACAACAGTCCACCATAAAATATCATCACAAGATGGCACAAGATTAGTTGCCAAATTAAATATGAACAAATTATTTGCTACAGAAATTCACAGGAAGGAAAATACTGGAAGTTGGACTGGAAAGAAAAAACTTCAGGGAAGACAGAAAATAAATTTGAATTGGCCCCTGAAGAATGAGTAGGATTTATAAAAGCACAAAGAATTAAAAAGTCATAAAAGCTCAAGTAAACTAGTTTTGCTAAAGAAGAAAGTATGGTTTACTGAGTCATCAGAAAGAAGGCTCACAACAGAATGAGGTCAGCTCAGCGAGGACCACGAATGCCAGGGTGAGAAGTCTGACTGATTTTTATAGGCAATGAGAGCCACTTAAGCATTCGATGTAGGGCTTCCCATGATCAATGTGGTACTTTAGGAAGATTATTCTGGCATGGTGTGAGACTGAAGGATGAGAGGAAGCTGTCACTAACCCACTCAGCCTCCCTATAGGGAGCTCTCATTTTTTTTTACATCAGCTTTGTGAACAGTTATCCTCCAACAACAGGTTCTGGATGAGCATCTCCAGGATGGTCATGGCTGCACATATCTTGTTTAATTGGAAGAGACCACAGATAACTAAATCACAGGCTGACATTATGATGAGACTGAAGAAGACAAGTCTTTACTCAGCCGGTGTCCACTGGGAAAGCAGGAGGTGCCCTCCACTCTGCTCCCTCCTCCCTTACATCCAGACAAAACACCAGCATCTCCAGGCCACCTCCCTTTGTTCCAGTCAGGTTCATCTGATGCTGTTCCTTACCTTCTCCTTACATCTGACGTCACTGCTCATGCTATTAGGTCCTAAGACTTTGGGACTTCAGCTCCTTTGGCCTTGCCTTTCTTTGGCTGTGACAGCAATGGTCATCTCTTTACAGCTGAGACAAAGACCAATTATTTGCATCTTGGTCTCTCCTCTTTACCTTTTAGGGCTTCATCCTCTGGGGCAGATGCTACAGAAAGACGAATGCCAAAATGCTTTTGCTATGTGATGACAATAAGTTATTTCTACTCTTCAAAGCCCTGTAGATCTATGGGCAGGTCTGTGCATTCCGTAGAACAATATCTTGAGAATGAAGCTCAAAATGCACTCACTCCCATTCTGTGCCAGGCATAAAATATACCCGCCAGCAGAAAACTAGGGGATTGCAACTCCAACACTTCAGTCTCAGACTTACCTTTAGTTTATTAAACACTTTAAAGGATATAACAGTTAATGATGTATCTTCCTGCTCAAATATTATCAATATCTCCTAATATTTCCAAATAAAATCCTTTGGGAGGAAAGAAACTAATACTTTGGGGGATGTCTTAAGTACCAGGCCCTCTTCTAAGCAGTTTCCATACATTATTTATTTCATCTTCTAAACAACACTTTTAGGTGGGTACTATCCCCGTTTTACTGAGGAGGAAACTAATGTTGAAGAAGGTTAAGTAATTTGGCCAAGGTAACACAGAATGTAAGGAGTGGATTCAACCTAGCCCCATCTTCACTGTACCACCCGGCCCACTCTGCCTTCACATGGCATTCAGGCTCCGAAGAGTGTGGCCCCAAACTGCCTCTCCAATCTAGCACACATTTTCCCGTCTTTTATTTTGTTATATATAAATCACAGTTGTTTGTCCAATCTAATTTCATGATTTCAAAAACATAACATCATAGAAAACCAACCAGCAGCAGTTGCTAAGCTGAAATACACATACTTGACAACCTAGCAATTCTACTCCTAGGTAAATACCAAGAGAAACATGCACATATGTTCATCAAAGACAGGTACAGTACTCAGAGCAGCACTACTCACACGAGTCAAAAATAAAAACAGGGGCATAACCCAAATATCTATCTACAACAGAAGGGACAGATATTTCTACAAGGAAAATATAAATAGCAATGAGAACAAACCGTAGCCATACACACGTATGAATCTCACAAACATAATGCTGTGTGAAAGAAGCCAGGCACGAAAAAGTATATGCTCTATGATTCCATTTATATGAAGTTCAGAAACAGGCAAAACTTATCTGTCCCACTGGAAGCTGGGACAGAGGTCATCTGCCCCCAGGTGGAGGGGAGCAGATATGACTGAAGAGAGATGACGCCTCAGCACAAATCAAGGTGGTTGCACCAAACTATATTAGAGTCATCGTAGTCTTCACAGGCATGACCTCACGCTGGGAAAAAAAAAAAAAAAAGCCAGTTTTACTAAAGAACATTCTTTTTTTTTGTTGTGAGGAAGATCAGCCCCGGGCTAACATCCGTGCCCATCTTCCTCTGCTTTATATGGGATGCTGCCACAGCATGGCTCGACAAGCAGTGCGTCGGTGCGTGCCGGGATCCAAACTGGCGAACCCCGGGCCGCCGCAGCGGAGCGCGCTCACTTAACCGCTTGCGCCCGGGGCCGGCCCCTAAAGAACGTTCTTGATGGAGCAGTAATATTATTTTTTTTTAAATTTTATTTATTTTCCCCCCAAAGCCCCAGTAGATAGTTGTATGTCATAGTTGCACATCCTTCTAGTTGCTGTATGTGGGACGCGGCCTCAGCATGGCCGGAGAAGCGGTGCCTCAGTGCGCGCCCGGGATCTGAACCCGGGTCGCCAGCAGCGGAGCACGCACACTTAACCGCTATGCTACGGGGCTGGCCCGTATTATTAACTTTATTAAATCTTGACCTTGAATATACCTCTTTTTAATATTTTGATATAATACATAGTATGTGATGAAATGGGAAGTAGGCGGGAAGCACTTCTGTTACGCACTGAAGGACAATGGCTGTCTTGAGGAGAAGCACTTGTGTGACAATGTGAGCTGACCTAGCCACTCTTGATAGAACGTCATTTTTACTTAAAAGAACGACTGACAAACTGAGGTTATTCAGTTTTGGGTATTTGGCACACATTTTCTCAAAAATTACCTCCAAGAGCCCATCAGTTCAAGGAAAACAACTGACAGTATTTGTTGACAATGACAAAATTCAAGCTCTCAGCCAAAATTATGATAAACTTACACTTGATACAAAGAGCTTGACAGCTTTCCACTATGTAAGACTTTTCTGATAGGTCTGTATGGTATTTTGTTTTGTTTTGTTTTCGTATAATGAAATGTGTCAACACTTGGAAGATCTGCAGAACTCAATGAGCAGAGGTCTAGAATAGTAAATCCTTAGAGACGGAACAGTGGTTGCTTGGGGCTGGGTCAAGTGATGGAGCAGGAATGGGGAGAGATGCTAATGTGCTCGGGGTTTCATTTTGCGGTGTTGAAAATGTTCTAAAATTAGACTGTAGTGATGGTTATAAAACTGTAAATATACTAAAAACTACTGCACTGTGTACTTTAAGTGGGTGAATCGTATGGTATGTGACATATATCTCAAAAAAGTTATAAAATAAAAACTCTACCACCGTAATAACATTGTAACATCTGGAGTTTATTTTAAAAAAAACAGGTTGTCAACCCAAAGGCCATGGTTTGCTGACCCCTGTTTTATTGTACAATGTACCATCATCTTTGAGTTTATCATTCTAGAACATCTCTGGTGTCCAGTATTTCAAAGTCTATCTTTAATCTACTATTTTTTTTTTTTTTTTTTTGTGAGGAGGACCAGCCCTGAGCTAACATCCAATGCCAATCCTCCTCTTTTTTGCTGAGGAAGACTGGCCCTGGGCTAACATCCATGCCCATCTTCCTCTACTTTATATGGGACGCCGCCACAGCATGGCCTAACAAGTGGTGCGTCGGTGCGCACCCGGGATCCGAACCGGCGAACCCTGGGCCGCCGCAGCAGAACGTGCGCACTTAACCGCCTGCGCCACCGGGCTGGCCCTTAATCTACTATTTTTTTATTCTCCCAATATGCCCTCCTTTTATCTGTGCAGCAAAAAAATGTTCTTTAAAGTGAGAATTGCCTCTATTAGTAAAACAAACTTACTTCTAACCAACACTCCACAATCAACACACACAACAACAACAATAAAAGATATCGGCTGAGGCTACAGTCATCTGAAGACTTGATTGAGGCTGAAGGATCTGCTTCTAAAATCACTCATGTGGCTGTTGGCACGAGGCCTCGGTTCTTCACCTCAAGGATTTCTCCATCTGTTGCCTGAGTTTCCTCATGACATGTCAGCTGACTTCCTCCTGAGCAAGAAATCCAAGAGAGAGCAAGGAAGACACCTCAGTGCCTTTTCTGACCCAGTTTCTGAAATGTACAACATCACTTTCACTTTCTTCTATTTGTTAGGAGTGAGTAGTCAAGTTTTGCCCACACTCAAGGAGAGGGGAATTAGGCTCCACCTTTTGAAGGGAAGAATATCAAAGAATTTGTGGACATATCTTAAAACCACCATAGCCACCTTGGCAGTATACAAACAGGCTCTCATCTCCTCCGTGGGAAGGCAGAGAAACTGGGGACCAGGCCCAAGACTCAATGGTCAGAACAGCCAAACTCCAAAGAAGGATAAATTCCCAACAAAGGTAGGTCTGCTGTACCAAGGTCAGGGCCCGGTTGGGAAAAAGATGGATGGAGTTATCTAGATTGATGTCCCTGAAGATCCCGAATCCCCAGATTCCCCTGAACCCTCTGAGCCTCCAAAGGTAGCCCACTCCTTTCCATTATGCACTAACCTCCTGTCTCCCACTTGCTTGGAGATGATGCAGAGGCTGCTTCCCCACAAGACAATGTTCACCCACCCACCTCCATCTCAGTGGGGTGTGGATATTCAGGATCTGCCCTTCCTGGCCACCAGGACTTTAATCCCTACAACTGTGATTTAATCTCAAAATTAAGATTAAGTCACAACATAACCCAGCTGCTGACACATTGAGGTTGACAAGGGAGCAAAGGGACTATGGCCCAGGGAGCTACAAAACCTACCCAGCATGGACCAGCATAAGTCAGGAGAGCGTGTGTGAGACTGGAGTCTAGGGTGCTTGATCAAGAGGACTGGAACATAAGTTGAATAAGGGAGAGTTGATCCATTTGCAAGCTCTTTCCTAGGATCCAGGATTCAACACTTACTCATCAAGAAAATGAATAGGCAAGCTACAGATTGGAGAAAATATTCTCAATACATGTATCTGACAAAAGACTTGTGTCAAGAATATATAAAGAACTTCTACAACTCAATAATAAACAGACAATCCAACTTTTTTAAAAGGACAAAAAACTTGAGTAGACAGTGAACAAAGAAGAAATGGCCAGTGAACACATGAAAAAGTTCTCAACATCATAAGTCATCAGTAAAATGCAAATTAACCCCATGAGATACTTCCACACACCCATTAGGATGGTTAAAATGAAAAAGACCGACAACAGCAAGTGTTGGTGAAGATGAGAAACAACTGGAACTCTCATATTTTGGTGTGTAAAATGGTACAATCACTTTAAAAAACTGTTAGGCAGTTTCTTAACTGAAACCCAGCAATTCCACTCCTAGGTATACATCCAAGAGCAACAAAAATTTAGGTCCACAAAAAGCCTTGTACAAGAATGCTTGTAGGAGTTTCATTCACAATACTGCCAAAATTGAAAACAGCTCAGGCGTCCATCAATAGAAGAGATAAACTGTGGTATGGTCATATAACAGAAAACTACTTTGCAATAAAATGGATTGAATTATTAATAATCATAATTTGCCTTTTTATTCATATATCACATAGTGATTAAATCTCAACCTCTTTGAATCCATTCCCTCATCCATAAAATGCAGCACCTTCCTTGCTCACTCTACAGGACTGTCATGAGGACCAAATTGGTTAAAGTTGGTGAAAGCTCTTGAACTATTTGCTTCACCTTGGAAATATGGTACAGTGGTATAGTCCTAGTTCTAGAATGCTTTAGACTTGCAGTCAAGGAGTTGTTATTTGTGCACTTATCTTACAGTCACATGTCATCATGCCTTGAGGGCAGTAACTTTTACAATTGGCTTTCTTTCACTGGTATTTTGCCTTATTTAAAAAAATATGTTCCCAACAATTTATCACAAATGGTCAAGCAGATTGCACACTAAACACCCAAATACCCACCACCCACATTCTACAATTGCTAACATTTTGCTATATTGCTTTCATCACTTATTCATGCAGATATCCTTCCATCAATCACTGCATGATGGGTCAGTTTATTTTTTATGGTATTTCCTTCTCTTCTCCCTTCTTGACCACATCCTTGATTCTTACCTCTTTGAAGCGTTTCTTTGGCAACCCTGCCTGAAAGTAAGATTTCCAATCTCTGGGAAATATAGTCATTTTACACTGATTATGTCTGCCATGTATGCTTACTATTTCATGTACTTACATCTTATTTCTCCACATCAGTGGTTCTGAACCAGGGGTGATTTGTGCCCCCCAGGGGACATTTGGTAATATCTGGTGATATTTTGGTTTGTCATGATGTCAGGGTGAGGTTCTGGCATCTGGATACCAGGTTTGCTGCTAATCATTTTATAATAGACAAGGCAGTCCCCACAACAATGAATGAACCAGCCCCAAATATCAATATTGCCAAAGTCAAGAAACCATGCACTAGATAAGTTATAAGTCCTCCAGCTTAGCAGCTGAAGGACAAGTGCCCATTGAAATACAAACCTGGAAAATACCCAAAAAGAATGTTAAATATGTGGTTAGACTGAGAGTGACCAGTCGCAATCTTTCCACCCATGATTTCATTATTCTAGGACACAAGTTACTTTATTCAATAACACTCTGTGGAAACTTCATGACTCCTGGCCTGTGTAGGTTCTGAAAGGGTCTTATTTTCATTGTGGTCCATGAATTTTTTTTGCAGAGACAACCCATTTTGAAACACATTCATCCAAGCAGATGCCTTGTGAGGAAGAGTGACTGGTGTGGGCTTACCCATAAACTGTGTCTCTACCCTCCGTTTCCGCTCTGTGGTTTGTTTCTGAGCTGCACCGTATGCTGCTGATTGAACACCCTGAAGACGCAGAGTTAGCACCACAGCCGTTTCTTCTTTGTCTCCGGCAGTTCCATAGGCAGTAACGTTTGCGAGGAGATCAAAAGAATTAGCTATTCCCTGCCATAAAATATAGAAAATGTCACTAAGGAAAATGGAAAGAGATGCCTGAAACTGAATATTCTGTGCCCAAGACCTTTCTCTAGAGATTTAGAACTAAAGAAACACCTTCCTTGGGGATGCTTGTCTTCCTACATATCGAGATGATGGGTGTATTGCAACAGAATGCTTGGGAAATCAACGCAATTGTTCAAACCTAGTAGGAAGTAACTGTTCTCCTGTTATCGGGTCGCTTCTCAAAAAACTATGGATGAATACAGCTCTGCCTTCCGGTCCCACATTCTGTCCTTTCTGTCATTATTTTTCATGTATGTGTTGCTTTTCTTGTTCACGGTCTCCCTGTTCTGCTGTCTGCTATTCTCTTACCGTAAATATTCATTGTTAACCAATTGAGTAAAACAACAACTATATTAAAAACTAGTAAAATGAATAGAGTTAATCAATATGGTAAAAGAATCTGGTGAAATATCAGAGACTTCATGTATTGGGCCAGAAAGAACATCTGTTTTCACCTGTTTACCTATTGAATTAAGCCAAATACATATACGTCTGTGGGCTTCTAGACTGAGGAACTTTTAGGGGGTGGGTGGAAGGAGAGAGAAGCATAGTATCCTCAGTGCAGACTCACAGGCCCTCTTTTGGAAATAGTTTTAACTATTAAAATCTCTCCGAACCTCCCATTCTCCTAGTGATTTGGATACTTATTCTGTATGTGCTCCCTTTTCCTTCAAAAATGAACTAGGATTCCAGTGATCTGGCCTGCTAGCCAGATGATTGAGAGGAAACCCTGGGAGCCATTTGTGATGGTTCTCAACCACCCTTGTATATTAGAATCATTTGACAAGTTAAACTATATAGACAATAGGGCTCTAACCTCAGAGATTCTGATTCATCAGAGGCCCAGGTATAAGTACATTTTGTACAGCCTTCCAAGTGTTTCTAATGTATGGTCAAGTTTGAGAATCACCAAGCATGAAAAGATACTAAAATATTAGAAAGGATTTCAAACCTTTAAAGAGAGTGTTGCATTCCCATTTCCACACCTATTTGAGAGCCTCACTAAGTCAGAGCAAATCCATTTATTATTATTCTGATAATTTGTGAAATTCAGCTAGTAAAACACACACTAGCATGGCAATTTGGACATTTTCTTTATACCACAGAGATCTGGGCTTCATAGAAATATGTGTATTTAACTTGGGCAGCCAAGACTTTAAGTGGCTGATAGTTCATGTGACCATGATGTTGACTTAAAGCTAATTATGCATTTATAGATGGTTAGTACAATTTGCCAGTAGTTTTCTCAGAACAAGTCAATATGTAAAAATCAAAATCAGTTATAAGAGATTTAGTATCTGAATTGAACACTTGAGGGATATTTTGTGGCATTCAACACATTTAGTATTAAAGAAAGGCATGCTCAACTGAGATTCAGAAAAAAAGGAAAATTTTTAATGCCATGACCTATGAGTTATTAACAGATATAAAGCTGCATTAATTAAAAATGTTGTTCCTGTTAGGGAAATAAGAAAATAGGTGAAACGAAGAGAGCAGAGAGTGTAAGAACTAAATTCATGTGTGTGGGATGCCCAGCTCCAGGGCTGCAATAGGGCTAATGGTCACTTCCCCACCCAATTCACAAAAAAATTGCAAAATAGTACACAGAATTTCTATACACACCGCACCACGTTTTAGTTATCACATTGCATTTTGAAAAGTAGCATTTTACATTAGCGGGTATCTAACGAATAAATAGAGCTGGTACATTTAGGTTCTTATTTGGAAAAATATCTACCACACAACATATTGAAAAATGTTGCGAGAGTCTTAAGTATATTCTATGTCTGCCCCTTCTCATGCCCAGTTCACAAGATGATGACGGTATGAAACTCACTTGGACTTCACAGTCTCTGGAAAATTTATTTTTGCCAAGTTGAGAAGAATTAGGGTTGATTTCTAAGAATGAAAAATAGAAGAGAAGCTGGAGAGAGTTACTTCCTCAAGGTCAGGAACTATTTGACCTTACAAGATGAAAAAACGTCTCCCCATTTTTCTTCTCACATTCCTGTAGCACCAAGTATCTAAACGTGAGACAGGATCAAGTTTTCTAAAAAAAAAAAAAAAATGTTTTGGAGACCCAGGGAAACAGAGTAACATTAATGAAGAATGTTTACCTTCAAATGTTCCTGAATATTTCTCTCAAACTCCTTATACCATCTCTATAGACTATTCCCTATACTAGCCACGGTCCCTGTTTTATTATATAAAACAGTGTAACCTATCACCAGCATTGGTGGGCAAGAATTCTTGACATGATTTTTATGGCGTGTCCCCTGCCACCTTTTTTGACTACTGTTGTAGGTTGGGCTAAGGCAGTGGTTCTCAAACTCTGTTGTGCATCAGCACTGCCTGGAGGGCTTGTTCAAACACGCTGCTGGGTCCCATCCCCACAGATTTCAATTCAGTAGGTCTGGGCTGGGGCCTGAAAATTTGCATTCCTGACAAATTCCCAAACATTCCACTCTCCTGGCTGACACGGATGCTTCTGCTTCTGAAGCAAAGACAACTCTTACCCAACTTCATTAGTCTCTTCTCCTACCTGAAAGTGAAAATATCCAGTTATCAACTTGCACTCATTTCCTGACAGGACCATTTACAGAAGAAACCCTTGCTTCCTTAGTTTTCCTCAAAGCCACGTGGCATGAGGCCAGACCCTTCAATAAGCCCCTTCTAGCATCTTCTTACTGAGACATCGAAGCTTCCCAATGGGAGGTGCACTTTGCTGCAGCACATTAATAAACCTAACACTGTGGACGTCATATGCATTCCTGGTGATCTTGAGTTACTGATTTGGAATCTTATAAATTCAGCATGACTATTGATTCCCCAGGCAGGGACTCATGGGTTTGTGGTGTTTCTGCACTCATGATTGGTGTGCAGCCATGCATGGGTCACACACAGAATGTTCTGTGGCTGCCCTGGGCCCTGGGTGTGTGAGTCTGTCCCTCCCTATCTTGCACTTTGGAGGCATTGATGCTGGATTGTTCTTGTCTGAGCCCTGAGTGGCATGGGCCCTGTCTGTCACCTTCACCTTACACCTGACTTTGCCTCCTCTGATGCAGTTCATTTGCATCACTGCAGAGGTTGTTCATGCAAATGGCTTGTTGACTCAGGCTTGGGACCCAATCTGGCCAAGAGCAGATGGTCCCTGGAACCTTGTTATCAATGGACATGGATGAAATCATAGAGTTTATGGATACAAAATAAAGGAAATGTGCATACCTCACTAAGACTCTATACACTCGTCCTTGGAGATTACATCCTGTAAGAGATGCATAAACACAGTCTTCTCCTTTCTTCCTTTTCAGGCACCTGAGAATGGCATCAAAGTAGACATGGTTTCATGTCTCCCCATCCCACACAGCCTTACCTGTGGAAATTTGTACAGTTCCAGCAGTGTTCCAATCTGGGCAGAAATTGCACATGTTGTTCCAGTAAGGGCTGCTAGAGACTTGCTCTCTCTCCTACAGGTGTAATTTGGGATGTCGTTGCCCAGCCCTGAGAGCCAAGTGAGTTAACTCTCCAGTGTCCTCTGTTCATAGTGCAGGACATTATAGAGATCAACTCCCAAAGATATGTTGGGTAAAAAATGGTGGTTTCTGTTGATTTCCTCAATGGCAAAAACCAAGGCCACAACATACTTATAGTTCTTGTACTGAAACCTGCTGAGACGGATGGGGCTCCTTAGGGAAAAGACTCAAACCACAATTATCTTCAAATCCAATGTAATCACTTAATTAAGGAAGAATGCCAAGCCAACTCATTCCATCTGTGGCAACAGCTCTCCTGAAGCCTTAGAATTTATAGCTAAATCAAGTAACATCACCTGGGCTCTGGAACATCCTTACTGAATTCCACACACATGGAGAAAAGTGATGAAGTTTATGAGAAAAGTTTAATGAATGGAAAAGCAGATCACATTCAGAGTGCGTTTTGTAAATGGTTCTTTGGTTCAGGATCCAAAATGCTTGTTCATTTGAACACATCATCAAATGCTTCAGAGAACAGCAATAATATCAACATGAGATTGGAGATAGCCCTGGGGAGGAAGAGTAATTACAACTGAAGGCTCTGGGACAAGCAGAGAAGCACGGCATCTGTGGGTTGAGAATGGTGCAGCAGAAGGCTGGCAATCAAACTGCCTAAACTTCTGCCCCATGAAACTCGTGTATCTGCCACTGTCAACAACAAGGCAGCTAGGAAGAGCTTCAGAGCTCTCATGAAGAAGGAATCACCGTAAGGCAGGAACATCTGGAAGAAGTTTGAAGGAGTTAAAACTGAAAACACTTAGGAGTCTAAGAGACACAGCCTTGTACAGTTTAAAAATTGAAAATGTGATTACCAAAACTGACTCAAATAGAAAATAAAGAGAGAATATTATACAAATGTGGCCATGTGGTTTCAAGAGAACATTTGAGAAAAAAATTCCAAATATCCACCTGGCCTGGAAGAATTTACATGGGTCGTTGCCTGCACGCCAACTTGGCCAGGAACAAGGTCTCCTGAGCTGGTGTGAATGGAGAGCAGAGGGCGAAAAGAAAAGCATTCAGCCTTTCGTCCTGCAATGAGAACAAGCTCTCCCTCCAGCATCCAGGTGCCTGAAGCTGCGGGGACACATGAGTTGAGCTTGACTTCCGCCCCCAGGAGACTCATCCCAGACCTTCCCTGACAACACACGTGTCATTATAAATAACATGTCAGTACATTTGAACATTTAGATGAAATTCACAAATTGCCAGGAAAATGAAAGTTACCAAAACTGTCTCAAGAAGAAATGAGAAATCTGAATAGTCCCATATCTAAAGAAGAAACTGAATCCATAGTTTAAAACATTCCCACATTTCATCGTGGCCAACACCGCTGCTGGCAAATTTCACCAAACATTCAGGAGAGAAATAATACACATTGACTCTAGCTCTTCCACAGAACAGGAAAAATGGGAAAAACTTTTTGATTTATTTTATGAGAATAGCTTAACTTTGCTACAAAAATCTTACAAGGTCATTACAGGAAAGGAAATTTACAAGCCTCTTTTTTTCTGGAACTAAACTCATGTATTCCTAAAAAAAATTAACCTTCCAAATCCAGCTACATATTTGAAGCAGGCCACATCATGACCAAATTTGCTTTAAGCATTGCTATTCAGTGTGCTACTTCCTGAAAAAGGAGAAATAATAATCTGGGTAACTGCGGTTATTATCTATTATATATATCATGTATAATCTACTATAAACAGAACTGGTCATGTTCTGTTTGTTGGCCTGGGTGGTGTTAACACATGTGTACACTTTTTAATAACTTATCAGTCTTTACACTTGGGTTTGTGCTCTATTCTGATTGTATGTCATATTTCAACAAATATGTTTATTAAAAAGAGAAAATGAAAGCACAACAACGAATGAAAACCATAACAGTTATCCAATTGAGAAGTGCCCAGAGGACTAACCAGAAAGTTGGGGGAAAACACACCGAAACAGACCTAACAAGTTAAAATGCAGAGTTATTTAGAGTCAATACAAACCGGAAATTTACCTTATTGAAGGTGAAATTGTAGAGATATACACATGTGCATGTGAGTATTCTATCATGTATACATACATGTATGTGATATACATAGGTACATGCATTATATATATGTATGAGTGTTTGTGGACACACACGCACATATGCTTCGCTCTATATATAGAACTTATAGGGGGAATGTTTATCTGTGTGTGTGTGTATCTATATATATACATACGGCTGCTCTGGAGACGGAGGGAGGGACAGATGTTTACTGACCACCTACAAGGTTTCTCAAACTTAATTTTTCCAACATTTGAAATGTCATTTTTTAAAACTTAATATATGTTTCAATAATACATTTGTGTTTTAATGTGTTATACCAGTATAATCCCAGCATTTTTAATTTGTTCATTAATGGCAGAATTCTCCAGCTTGTATGCATTCTCTTGATGCTGTGATGTAATAGGCTGGGCGCTGACAGCCTCCCTTTTGTATTCCACAAAACTCAAGTTTGTGGTCTCTCTCTGGCCTGCGGATTTGGACCAAGTTTCTGTACGTGCTCACTAGCTGTCCTCCAAAATTCACTCTAACCACCACTGTTGGGAGCATACACAGGGAAGAAGCCCTAGGGTGGAGGTGTGTGTATGTGAGGCACGTAGAGCACTGGGGGTGCCTAAGGGCCAGCTGGGGAGATGCATGGGTGAGGCATACCCCACAAGTCGTGGGAGACTTCTTGATGGAGTGCTCAGTGCAGTTACAGGATCCACATCCTTTAAAGCCCTCTAAGAGTACCTAGCTGCCAATGCCCCCAAACTCTTCAACCCATCCACACTCATACTTTTGTGCTCCAACAGAGGGCTGGAACTTCTCTTCTTGAAACCTGGACTTCCACAAAGGCCCTCTCCTCTGTGTGTCATGATCTAAGACAGTGTTTTCAGGGGTTTCCATGCAGCAGCTGAAAGGAGCTTGAGCTGGTTCACGGGCCACTGTAGGGTCCAGAGCTGGGACCGAGGTCTGTCTGCCTATTACCAGATGCATGGCTGGGTGAGACTCCCTCTGGGTCCCTTGGCATATGGTGCTGGATCCCACTTCTCCCACAAAGGCACTTTTGTCTATGGATGGATGCCAAAGCATTGTTAGTGCAGGAGTAGAAAAACAGGAGGTATCTTATTCTACCATGATGCTGATAACACTCTCCTTTGAATTACAGAGATTCAAATTTGACTCAGTTTTTCAGGAGCCTGATATTTGCCTACAATTCTCTACAACCTCACTCTCCCAGACCCACTCTATGAAGGACATAGAAAGAATGTTCTCAGATCTACTTACAAGGGCCATGCAAATAAAAGCCAACAAATTGGTTCTGGTCATTCTGCTGGGAACAGAGGGCAGTGGACGTCTCATACATTCTGGTTTGGAAGCAAGACTTCTTGTTCTCTGTGGATGAATAAACAACAAGAAAAGAGAGCCTGTGGTAGGTAAATACATGCTTGATTCATCTGAAAAGTTCATTTCCTTCCCTTCAACTTGAAGGTTAGTGTAGGGCGAGAGCACGGGTAGTTTCCACTGTTCACCTTCTCCCTTAATATTCAGAACAGAGAATCAGTTTTATTTTGGGTGGCAATTCAACAAACTAAAAGATAAAATTCCTAACCCTTCTTGCAGATAAGAGTGACCAGACCAAATTCAGGCCAATGATGTGTGACAAGAAGTATGGAGTGGGGGTTTGTGGAGGCTGCACAGGTGGAACTGACATAGATGGGAGGTTCAGCATTAGACACATGTGACAGCAATCCACAGGTGTTGTAGGTATCATCTCATATACACCTGACGATGTTCCTAGAAAGCTGTTTTTAGCACCATCCCCATTGTGCAGGTTGGGAGACTGGGGAGATCTTGAGAGGCACAGTGGCTTTTCCAGGACACAGAACCGGTAGGATAAAAGAGGTGTGACTTCAGCTCTGTCTCCTCAAAGCTGGCCACTGGTTCCACGTCCAAGGAGCTGTGGGGAGGGTGGTGATGGATATTTGAGTACAGTGATGGAGATGACATGGGCAAGGAGGGAGAGCAGCCAACAGCCTAGCGGGGGCTTTGAGTGGGTCTGATTGAAGGAAGGGGCCAAGTAATAGAACCTTGAAGAAGTGACCTCACTTCCTTGGTGACAGCCCCCAACAGAACTTAGAACTCTGGTTACCAGGCACCCACACTGTAACCACAGCCTCCTGTCCAGTTCATTTGAGTGGAGACACTCGACACAGCAGGATGTTCTCGTGTTGTCCCGTGACTTTCCGAGGCTCTGGCCCCCGGAAAGCCAAGAATGAGAGCATATTAAGTCGCTTTAGACATTGGCTCAGCCCTCACCTCGAATGTCTGTGGCCTTTTGGCAGGAGGAACCATCAGGTAACAGCGTAGCCGAGGGCAGGCCACTCTAGGTCAGGACACAACTGTGATCCCAAATGGACAGCCCCACACCCCTTGACCCTCATTGTGTGTGTGTGTGTGTGTGTGTGTGCGTGTGTGTGTATGTGGGAGGTGGAGTTAGAGAAGGTAGTATGAGGAGGAACCACCCTGAGCAGGAGCAGGTAGCTAAATGGTGGAGATCTGGTGGTGTGTCATGTTCACACTGAAGATCTTGGCTGCAGGAGAGGATGGTGATTGCTGGGGACCAAGCTCTTCTACCCACATGTGAATCCCAGGCCATCGAGGTGTTCACATTCCTTCCCTGATGGAGACTATGCACATGCCCCTCTGTGCCTGAACTGTGGTGGGGTTTCCCTCTGTGGCAAAGTCCAGGCAGGCCCCTGATGCCTCCTGGCCTGACTTCTGGGCACTGTCACTGCAGAGCTGCACCCAAGTGATAGTTGAGGAGCTGGTAGATGGTTTCCAGTTCGCCATCTCCCTGGAGAGGACACAGGTGCACCAGTCCATCAATGAAGAGGGCTGGTCTGAGGTGAGTGTGGGTGCAGAGGGGTCTTCATACCCAGGACTCTGAGATGACCAAGGCACTACTAGAATGCAGACTCAAATCTGAGTCTCCCCTGGAACCCCCCGGGGTTTTCTCATTAGAGTGCTCCACAGTCCCACTCCCAAAGGAATCTGGACCTCCACTCCTTCCCACCAGCTACACAGGAGGGTAGAAAGTCACCTCAATTCTCCCGCTGGTTCACCATGATGTCATTGAGTGTATGTCCCTCCTCCTCTCCCTCAGTGTGAGGATGAGTCCACCGTGAATTTAAATGAGGCCTGCAGGATGCGGGCCCTCCAGACAGGCATGATGGAGAAGCTGACAGAGTCCATCGCACCAGCTTTCCTGAGTAGGAACATCTCTAGCTTCACCACCTTCGTGGTCAACTACTCGGCCTTAGACACATCCCACCAAGTCAAGGACCAGCTGTTTACTAGGTGAGTGGCCACTCCCTCCTCAGCACAGTGGTGACTCTGCCCCCTGCCAGCTGTGTGTCCTGGGAGTGTCACCAAATCTCTCTGAGCCTCAGTTTGCTCCTAGAAAAGTAGGGTGGGAAAGGATAAATTTCCTGGGGATCTTGTAGGAACTCATGGGATCAGCCATGGCGGGTGCTTACCTGGTGCCTGGCTCTGCAGAGAGGGCTGTGGACGTGCTGTGGTTGTTCATGGTGTTTATTTCTCTCTTCCCCATGAAAAGTAGTCTGCCTCACCCATCTCTGAGATGCGGCCTTTCTGAGTTTGGAAAAGCACATGGAAAGCACCCTGTCAAGGAGTTGGAGATTCCATCCAGCTGGTCCTGGTCCTTTTCCTTGGGGTAGCCAATCAAGGATCTCTGGGGCAGCAGAGAGGCCCTAGGCCCACTCAGGTGTCTCGGATGGTTCTGGGTGGACTACATTCATTCAACCATGTAGATTAAGCACCTACTGCATGCAGGACATTTGGAGACAGTAAACTCAGTGAATGAAGGAGACACAATGCGTGGCCTCAATTTCCGTCTGAGAGTCAGACATTGACATTAGACATCATTCGCAGGTCTTGTCATCCACCGTCCATCCCAAGGGATGCCCTCATAGCCTCCTTTACATCTGGAGGCATCTCCCCTTATTCCAGCCAGGAGGGCAGAGCGCAGGACCACCTAAAAAAGTGAGTGGTCTTTGGGTGCAGAAGGACGGCCTCCTGTCTCTAAAGAACAAGCTGTGGGGGGAGAGATGGAGGCTGTGGCTGAGGGGAGCCTGTCAGAAGCCGCATCTCATGCATCTTTTGATTCCCATGGGAAGGCAGAGGCCCGGTGGCTTCCACTCCAGGAGGACAGGAGTCAAAGAGCTATGGATGGGTGCCAGGACCCCTGGGAACCAGAGGGGTGGCTGGGCTGCGTTCTCCCCTAGAAACCCATTCCCACCACAGACCCATTTGAATCTGCCTCCCCTTCTCCACATCTACCTCTTCTGACCACCGCCTCCAGGCCCAGAACAGGAGGTGTGTGAGCAACCTGGTCACAAATCTGTCTCAGTGCTCAATCCAGTTGCACAAGTGCATGGAGGGCCGGGGTGGGCTGTGTCCCAGACCTTCAGGAGAAGAGTGTCAGTGGGAAGAGAGTCACAACAGACTCTGTGTCAACCTGCTGGATAAGCAGGCCTGCCACTGCCAGGACAGCCTCACAGGGGTCAGGGCTGCCATGTGGCTCTCACCTGGATGGAGAGGGGCAGGCATAGGGCCCAGTCCCAAGCCAGGGTGCCTTGGGTGAGAAGCGTGGAGGGAAAGCCCAGGCCTCTGACTCTGTTGCCCAATTGCCTCCCCCAGTGCCATCTCTTCTCTGGTGGGAACCTGCCTGGACCCAGGGCAGGATTTCTGGGAGCTCCTGCACTATCCCTGCTTCAGCATGAAGCTGGCCTCTCTGCATCTCAGCTTGCCTGGCTCGGGGCTTCAGGGCCACGCCTACCTTCTCCAGGTCCAGCTGGAGCATCCACGGCCTTTTGAGGCAGAGCTGGAAGGTGAGGCGACTGCAGTCTGGGAAGACAAGTTGCAGAGTGTTCAGAGGCTTGGTTCCCTTCAAGGCAGTGGGGTCTTTCCTGGCTTTGACAGGCACAGGGGAAGTCAGCTACTTGAGTGACACTGTTTCTTTCTCCTGCTGCAGTACCATCTCCAGAGTTCCCTCCAGCTCCAGAGCCAGAGCAAGGGCCAGCTCCATGGCTACATCCAGCTCCAGCTCTAGTTCCACCACCTGTGCTAGAGCTGGAGCCAGAGCCACCACCAACCTCAGCTCCAGCCCCAGTGCCAGCTCCTGAGCTGGAGCCAGCTGGACCATTGGCTCCAGGGAGAATCCTCCCTCCACCTGGAGAGATAACAGAAGAGCCAGATCCAGCCCCAGAGCCCACCTGCCCCTGGGACGTGACCTCCAAGAACCTGCTGAGGGAGGAGAAGCCTGACTTCTTGGAGTTCCCTCCCCGGCTGGTGGCAGAGCAGTTGACACTGATGGATGTGGTGAGCAGCAGGGCTCTCAGGGCAGGTGGGGCCGGCCTTCCCTGTGCCATCAGCTGCCCCAGACCTGCCATTTCCTGATCCAGAATCCCATGATCTCGCTGCAACCTCTTGCTTCCCCACTTACCCTCATGTGACCTGAGCAGCCTTCTTAACTCCCAAGCCTTTGCTGTCCTCATGTGGACAGTAGGGATGGACTTTGAGAGCAGCTGCCATGCAGAGTGGCTGTGCAGGTGGATGAGGTGGAGCAGAGAGGAAGTTGGGCAGAGTCTGCGTTTTGGTGGGGGAGGGGAGCACACTGAAGTGCTGTCTCGTCCTTGGGTAGTTCACTCATTTGCCCAGGAGGCCTCAACAGCCTCAGCACTAATTAGGCACTTCATGTGTACATGACTACAAGGCAGACAAACAAAGCCCGTGGTTGTTGCTGCCTTGGGGGAATGTGCATCTGAAAGAGAGTCAGACCCCAGGATGGTCAGAATGGGTGGAAGATGCCCCTAGAGATGGTCAAGCAGGAGCCGAGTTCTGGTGCTTGGAGGAAGTGAGACTGGGCGGCGAGCAAATGCCACTTCCCTGCGCCACAGTATGGGTTCCTGGGTCGTCCTGTGCTGGGTGCCCTCAGGGGACACAGGCAACACCCAGGGACTCCCACAAGCCTCAGGCCGCATTCTCAGCTTCCTGTGCTCCAGCTCTCACCACTGGCCCGGCCTGGGACTGGGGGCTGCGGATGCTGAGCTGGGCTGTGGCAGGGCTGGGTGACACTCCCTGTCCTCCCCAGGAGCTGTTCAAGACAGTGATGCCCCACGACTTCCTGGACTCCATCTGGTCCCAGTGTGACAACAGGGGCAATGAGCACCTGGCACCCAGCATCCATGCCACCATAACCCACTTTAACAGAGTGGTCGAATGTATAGTCACCACCTGCATTGGGGACCTGAGCATGACGGCCCAGGACAGGGCCAGGGTGGTGGGGCTCTGGATCCAGGTGGCCAAGGTAAGATGTGGGAGGCCCTGGGAGCCCCTCTCTGGAGTCGGGGGAACTGCCTCTTCTCCTTTCTCAGCTCTCATGTTTGAAGTCCGTGGTCTGAGCCTTTGCACAATCCTTAGGCCCCTCCTGCCAGGCCTCGATGACCTGACTCCTGGTCCCAGTGGTGGGAAGCTCACCCCTTCCTGAGCTCCTTTCTTGGCTTGAGCTGAAATCCTCCTCCCTGGAAGTATTCCTCATCAGGTTCCAGCTGTGCCTTTCCCGGGTCCCTGAGCTGCTGTCTCATCCACGATAGGAGATGTCAATGAGGCGACAGAAGCCAGAGGAAGCAGGGCTCCAGCTCCCCCTCACAGCTCATTCTCTTCCCTTCCCCAGGAATGCCACGGCCTGGGGAGCCTTTCCTCTCTCCATGCGATCCTCTGGGCTCTGGAGGGCCCCTCCATTCAACGTTTAAAAGAGACGTGGAGACAGGTGTCCAGGTGGGTAGGCCTCTCTCCATGCGAGCACCACCTGGGTGGACCAGACACCCCCCACAGGGCTGGCATTGCCCTTCAGTCAGCTGGGAGCTCCTGGGAGACAGCAAACCCTGGGGATAGGGTCTGACCTGGTTGGCAGGCTTCAAGTCTTTCTGAAAACTTAGGACAGTGGTTCTGCTTCAGGAATCAGTTTCCCTAAGTGACAGATCATGGCTTGAACCAAATTGAAGATTTTCAAGTGTTTGCAGCAACAGAACTCTCTGTCCACATGAAATTAAGACTATTTAAAACACATCTGCTGAGAAAATAAGAGAATGGAGGCCCAAGGTGACAATAGGAGAGCCCCCTCCCCATTCCCAGACACCTTAGGGCTCAGAGGACACAGTGAAAATGCTTATCCAGGGTGTCTGGATCTTCTGGGTTTTCAAACAAATGGGATTTACCCTCAAACCACTCCACAGTGTTTCTTTTTTCCCTCCTCAGGAAGAACTGTCAAATACTTAAAAACATCCTCCAAACATGCCACCGGGAGAGCAGGAAGCTTCTCAAGGAGGTGAGTGGAGGCTGGAGAACTGGAAGGACGGGAGGTGAGGTGGGGAGGGACCAGGCAGGATGTGCTTTGGTAAGTTTTTCACTTAAGGTTCCCCGAGAAATAACGGTCTGTCTTGTCCAGCTGGACGGGAAGCGGGGGGTGTGAGCTGCAGGGGCAGGTGGGGACTGTTTGGGGCAGGAGGCCTTGGTCACGGGATACAGTGGTGTCGCCTGGACTGTTCCAAGAGATGAGGAGCTGGCAGAATGAGCAGGTGTCTGGCTTCCATGGGAACCCATCAGCTGGCCCTCATCATCCTCCAGGCTGGTGGGTGGATGGAGTGGGTGGGGGTTCCTTTCTTCCTAAAGCAGCCCAGTCTGTCCTCAGGAAGCCAGGCCCCTGCTGCTCCTTCTGTCTTCACTGCAGCTCGCAGGGGAGGGCATTCTGCCTGTCCCAGGGATGGGCACTATGAGGTCACACAGGTCTTGTGGACACAGGGGCTGCACAGCCTTGGGCCAAATGGTGGATCTGGGACAGAACTGTGTGCTCTCTGGGACTGTGCACTCTAGCCCGATTTTGGTCACTGCTGACAAACCAGTGAGTCTCCCCCGGTGCCTTGTCGACAAGGATACGCCCCAGATGGCAATGAGAATTATCGAGGAACCTACAGATTCTTAATGGGCCTTCCTGACAGATTCTTAATGGCCTCCATCAAGGCCCTGGCAGGAGGTGCCTAAGGATTGTGCAAAGGCTCAGACCACAGACTTCAAACATGAGAGCTGAGAAAGGAGAAGGGACATTAGAAGTTTCCAAGTGAAAAAGGATGCAAATGTCACCGTTACACAGTGCCGTGGTCACCCCCTACACTGTCACTCAGATGTGGCACACGGAGGTCCCCTTCCTGAGTGAGTGAAGGAGGAGTTCTGTGCAGGGACTATCCTGAGGGGATCCTAGGGAGCTGAGGACTTTGGCATGGCCTCAGGTCCAGCCTGGTGTCAGAGAATCCCAGGGGGCTGGAAAACACAGAAGCCACTTGCATGGGACCCCAAGACACCTTGTGCCTCTCCATCCATGGCTCATGTTGACTGAGGGCCTCAACACACCCCGAGAGTCCAGAGGACAGGACATTGGTCTGAGGTGTGTCTGGAGGAGGAGTGAAGGCCGGGGGCCAGGGCCTCTGGCTGGGAGGGGGAGCGGTCTCCTCTGTGGGCCCCTGAGCAAGTCACTGCCCCTCTGTGGGCCTCGGTCTCCTCATCTGGGAAATGGAGGGAAATGATCTGTGGTGCAGGCCTCACAGAGGTGATGAGGTACAAGGGGGAGAGGAATGTGCAGCAGCTTTGTGCTCCTCCTCCTCGAGGGGGGAGGGGACAGCACTGGTGACAGTCAGATGACACTGAGTCCTCAGGGGACCCTGGGAGGCATGGGGAGTCCTCCTCACACTTTCCTGATGAGGAGAGAGGCTTAGGGGCCTGGGCAGGCCTGAGGGCACAGAGGAGGGAGTGTTGGAGCTGGGAGGGATCTAGAATCAGGGCACCCTGGAATGGGAGCAGCCATAGACACCAGATATCCAGGGTCCAGGATCAGGGGCCTGGGAGACACGGGGAATATAGCATGGCCTCCCTGAGCCTGTCCTTGACCCTGCAGGAGGTGATATCTGTGAGGGCCACCCTGCAGATGGACCCCCAGGGAGCCCAGGAGAGACAGCAGCAGCAGGTGAGTTGGCCTGAGGGGGAGGATCCAGGTGCCAGACGAAGGGTCACTCACCTCACGGCTGGAGGCCTCCCTAAGAGAGGGGTCCCTCCTCCTCCAGCCCAGCTCCAGGAGCCAAAGAGCCTGAAAGGCCTGCCCTGGAAGTGACCAGGAGGAGGCCTGGGAGGGCTGGGCCCAGGATGGGTTAGGGAGGGGAGGGGCAGGGACCACATACCCTGGGATTTGCCAAAAGCCGCCCCTGGGAGGTGACTGGGGAAGTTGGGTGGTCCTGGAGGGGGTAACTGGGGGGAGGCCGCTGAGGGTCCTAGGCTGTTCTCTGTGGGAGTCTGTGGTGGGCAGGAGGCTGGGGTGAAGGGATTTGGGGGAGGGTCCATGGGGGCACCTGAGAGGTGGGACTCATCTCACCACTCCCACCCTGATTTCACAGGGTGTCGTCCCCTTCCTGGGCATGTTCCTCTATCACCTCAAGCTGCTGGACATTGGGATGGCAGATGATCTGGAAGTGAGTGAGCCTGGAGGTGGGGACAGGGAGCAGGATCCTGAGGTTTGGGAGGCGAGAGCCCTGCACTGGGACCTGAGTTCTCAGTACATGGCAAACCTCCTCTCATGAGAGCCCCATAGCCACCCCTGGGAGTTGGGGAGTCAGTCCCATCTTAGCAATGCGTGAATAGACGCTCCGCATAAGCCCCCCACCAGTCTACCTGGGCTGGTGAAGCTCATAGCTGCCTGCCTGCAGAGCTGCAGGAGGCTGTGTCTGAGATGGATTCAGCCTCCCCCTCAGGCCCTGCCCCTGGGGGAGTGCCATCAGCCCCTGCAAGTGAGGAAGCACTTCTGTGTTCCAGCTGTCCCTTCCTCCCTGAGGCCTCAGTCTCCCCGTCTGTCATCAGAGAGGGTGTGCTACAAAAAGTCTCTGGCCTCAGCTCCCCTGTCCCTCCTGCTCTGGAGCCCAGAGCCTGGCCCAGTGTCAAGTTCTCTTTGTGGAAGGTCTGCCCTCTGCTGGGCCCTGACATTCCTGCAGCCTGAGAAGGGGTGGGATGGGGCTTGGTTATGGACTTAGGGGGCTGTTTCTGATGGACATTGGCTGTCTCCCTTCCAGGGAAATTGGGTCAACTTTCAGAAATGGTGTGAGGTGAGCAGCTATGGGAAGGGTGGGGATGTGGAAATCAGAGACCTCGCCTGGCAAGACCTCTCCTGGCAAGACTTTCTCTGGCCTCATCCCTTGGGTCTTACATTTATTGGGAGAGTCAGATCCACAAAGCTGGGAATCCCATCACGTTGGCGGGTGCGGGAGGGGCTGGCATCAAGGACACCTTCCTGGATGAGGAACTAATTCAAGCCAACTGTGAGGACAGGCAAGTCCTGAATGGAGCGGGAAGGAAGGAGGGTTCCCGAGTGAGCACAGACCCCAGACCAGATCCTCACTCCGCACAAGTCCCTGGCAGCATTCCCCACCCAAGCCCTGTCTGCATCCTGTCCTTCCTCCCAGAAATTCAAACTCATCCGGAGGATCCAGCTGCTCCAGCAGGCTGCAAATGCATATAACCTGGAGCTCGACGAGCGATTTGGTGCCTGGTTCCAGGCCATGGAGCCCATCAGTGTCCATGAGAGGTGAGGGGACAGGAGTTGGGTGAGGGCAGGCCAGACTCTCTCTGATGGCCAGCTCCAGAGCCTGTGGCCTGGCTCGCTGATCAGCCACAGAACTCGTAGCGTGGTGACCCATGGGGCACCAGCACTCAGCTGCTGGCAGGCTCTGGGAGGGGCACCTGAGGTGTGGCTCCTGGTAGCTCACAGGTCCACTCTGTCCTGTAGCTACTGGGTCTCCTGCCAGCTGGAGCCCGCACACCAGAAGGCGAGCAAAATGCGGCTCTTCATGAGAAGGAAGAACCGGACATCAGGGCCAAGTGAGTGTTGGGACCAGGAGCGACTGAATCCAGGGGCACAGTACAGCTTCGGGCTAAGCATGGGACTGGATCCCAGCTCCAATACTGACCAGGCCTGGGACAGGCCGCTCCCCTCTCCTCTCTGGGATTCAGTTGCATCCTCTGAAATGGGTGATGCTAAATGATGCCTCCTGCATCAGGGACAAACGGGGTGCTGTTGATGGACTGAGCACTCGGTACAAGGCTTGGATCAGAGTGTTGTGGGGCAGGGAGTTGTGCCATGAATCTCAGGAAGGATCCCCAAAATAGTCTGTTTCTTCTCTTCAGCCACCATGCCCTTGGTGATGAGCCGTCACACTCTGGAGACCACAAGTGCAGCTCCTCCTGACCAGCAGGGACACTGGGACCCTCGGGGTGCACCGGGCCAGCTCTTCCCACCCTGAGTGAACGAGGACATCCTAAGACTTTCCTTGGTATCCCCTAAAGCCCCAGAGGGAGGGCACCACCCCCTCCAACTCCCTGACATCTCCACGCCAGCCACTGTTAACCCATTGGGGAGGAGTGATATTATTTCTTTAATAGTAAATGGTAGATTTGACTCTTACGTTATATCCTGTTTCTGTCACAACCTGGGTGTTGTGGTGTGGTTATTTCACTTCTTCTGCTCATGTAAATGAGACACAGAATCTCACTTTCCTCCTTGAATTAAGAACTTGTGTATGGTCACAGCTTATTGTATGTGGGAGAAGGGAGGAGGGCCAGCCTCCTCCATGGCTACTGAATGAAACCCTCAAGTCCCCCTTCCTCAGAGGACAGGTGCATTTCAGTGTGGTTCACCTGGGCCAGGAGCAGAGACAGCCCCTCAGATCTCCTTGGATGTAGAGGTTGGAGGGACTTTCCCAGGCAGAGCAATAACCACTGAAATGTGGGTGTCTTTCAAATAGCACTTACCAGGACCATGTCCTTCCCCAGGACAGTGGCTGTCTTTCTACAGCTTTCCAGCTAGAAGGAATGTTTTTTGCTTCTCTTCTTGAGGGTCTTTGATCAGATATTGGAACTTGCCATTTTCTAATCAGTGTCTGGATTTGCATCAACACTAAATGAGGAAAAAATGTAAAAAGATAAAAGTTTGCATGTGGAACGGACAAGGACAGAGGAAGACCGTGTGCAGATGGACTAAGGGCCGACAGGACATCCCCATCAGGCCGCCTCTAGGGCTCCCTGTTCACCCTTCGCCTAGACTGGAATCCTCCTAGGATCCTGGCCCATGCCCTTGGAAGTCCTTTTCCCGCTTGTTTCATGTCTAGAGGGAAAGACTCATGATGCAGCTTTTAAACCTACAACAGGACTTTGTTCTATAAACGTCACTGTTCCCTGTGAAATAGGATTTCCAGCATCCCTGCACTTCACTGTAGGATTCTTTTAGGGTAGAAATTCCCTAGAAGGCCCCCAGCCTCTCTGTCATATACATCGTGGCCATTCCTCCCCAGTTGGGCCTGATGGGTCAGGGGTGAGCTCTGGTTTGCCAGGACAATAGACCTTAATCCTGTCCACGGAATGACCCACACCAGCCCTTGCTGCCCTGGGTGACATCTGGGCCCATGAGGTTCTCAGGTCCATGGTCTCAGCCAATCACTAGTTTACACACTCAGTCATGTTGTTACTGACTTGTCCCAAAGGGGCAGCTTCGCCTGAGCGCATAGAGCACGTAGCCCCTGGGACGGCTGTGTTCTTTTCCCCAGTCTGTGCTGTGGTTATATGGATTTGTGTTACAGGGATGTGCAACTTTCCTGTTGGGAGTTTTGAAAGATGAGGCAGGAGAGGGGCAGGTATAGAAGTGGGTCCAGCAGGGGAATGCCACCAATCTTAGACACCACAGACACAACAGACACAACCTTACCAATTAAAATACTGAAATGCTCCCCACGTGGGTGGTGAACAGACACTGCTCAGAGCTCATGCCGAGAACCCACCCGACGACCTGCACCTAAAGGGTTAGCACCCGGCATTTTCAACATCACAACATCATGCCCTGGAAACACCCTGTATGACAAGGGCCATTGTCTTGAATTCCTTGATACTTCTTCCCCCTCCTTTCTGAAGGCTGCAAGTGTCACCCAGGGAGGCCTTTTCAGTTCAGCCAGATGCAGAGTAGAAATCCTGGTTCCCACAGCCCAGGTCCTTCCTTTCAGGGCACTCCCATCCAGGAAAGAAAGAATTCACACATCGGTGTAGACACACAAACACACACACTCATATCCCACCCAAATCCCAAGATGCATGAACCAACAAGAGATTAAAAGTGACTTCAGAAACAGATCAACCAATTGCAAAAGAAGGGTTTCATTAAGATCCTGACTCAAATAAAATGTAAAACCAGGAAATAACCTTGAGAAAACTGGGAGACTTTGGATACTGACTAGATAGTTGATTATCCGAATGACATTTTTATTTTTGTGTGTGATCATGTTATTTTGTTTGTGTTCCAAAATTCCCTCATCTGTACCAGAAATGGAAATATTTACAGCTGAAATGATGCGCTCTCAGCCATCTCAGCTGGTTAATTCTTGGGGTCTTGGTGTGAGGATAAACAAAGCCAGATGGTATACGAGTTGACAATCTTTGAAGCAAGTAACAGATTCACAGAGATTGATTTTTCTCTACTCTGAGATTTAGAGATTTTTGAAAACCTTCAGAACACAATTTTGATAAAAATAGTATACTTGCTGTTCACATTACAATGTTACAAATTAAAACCTCACAAATATAAAGGAATGCTTCTCCTTCCTGACCTAAGGAAGCTCTCTCTCAGTCTGGCTTCTGTGAATGACCTGATGATGCCACCAATTATTCACTTATCACATGTTTGTTGAGTAATTCCTATGTGCTCTGTGCTGTGTGCAAGGCGAACCCATTTCCACGACTCTGGATCTAGTGTGGGAAGGAAGGCAATGAGCCTGCTGCCAAGGTTCTCTAAGTGGAAAATAATGCCCCCAGGGGGTATGCTCATTCTGGAGATTCCAAAATCAAAGCTACACAAGTTTGCCAGGTAACAGATAAGAGATACTTAATACATGATATAGAAATCACCTATGTCTGAATTACCATGTGACAGTGAAGAGAAAGATTGGTGTATTTTATGTTGTAATTAGATGCAAATTCATAGTGCTGGCCCCTGGCCGAGTGGTTAGTTTGGCATGTTCTGCTTTGGTGGCCCAGGTTCAGTTACCAGGCACGGACCTACAGTACTCATTAGCAGCCATGCCGTGACGGTGACCCACACACAAAGTAGAGGAAGATTGGCAACAAATGTTAGCTCACGGTTAATCTTTCTCAGCAAAAAAAAAAAAACAAAAAAAAACTAATTAGATGCAAAATCATAATAAACATTTATGGCATCGGGTTTAATATACATTAAAAGACAAATCTCATTCAAGTAGGTATCATCTCTTCATTGAGTGTCAGTTCTAGAAAAAACAAATCTAAGTTCAAAACACGAATTCCTCAGCTACAATGATCCTCTCAATTTTAATATAAAAAGGAGAAAACTCATGGTAAATAAAAATTGAGGTTTAACATGAAACGTCAAGATCATGATGGATGTTACAAAGAGATGCTGTGAGAGTCAAGCCTGTCTCATGGGGAATTTCTCAACGGCACCACTCTCCTTTTCTTCAGCACCGATGTTGCCTTCCTCACTGTGTTTTCAGGATGCCTTTCTTGGCTCCTTGCTCTCTCTGGCTCCCCGGCAATCTCGTCTGTCCTTGAGGCCACAGTCAGTCTCTCCCATGCTTTTCTTCACTTTCTGTGTCTGTCTCCTGATATCTCTAGAAGATGCCCGTTGCCTGCAGAGGGGCTGTGAGTGGCCCAGACCCATTCCTGGACTCATCTCTGCCCAATATGGACAGTGGCCCTGGTGGGCTCAGGGCTGGTGTGCAGATCCCTCGGCCCTAGCATGGTCCAGAGATTCACATGGAGCAGCCTGTGCGACTGTTTCAAAGGTATTTGCGACTCCAAAGAACTTAAGAGTTCTCCTTCACTGCTGCAGGCCTGGAGTCCCTGCAGTCTACTGTATCCACAGACTTGCTGGGGCTTCTCCAAGGTCTCCTCCCACTGACTGCATCTGACCTCACTGCCAGGATGGGAAGTTAGTCCAGTAACTGGCCTCTGGAATATGCAGCTACTTAGGATTCAGGTGCGTAGAACTTTAGTTTTCTGATTGGGTTTAGTTTCTTGGTCTTACTGTTTCCACTATGAAGTCTGGGCATATTTTTTGAGCTTTCTCTTTCAGAACAAAATAAAATGTGAACTTTGAACAAAATGGAGGATGAAGACTACCATCCACGGAGAACGTTCTCAGCTCATGTGGATAGTCCACTCTCCTTCTCTCCCTGAACACATGTGTCTCAAATCGCACTGTGCATCACAATCATTGGAGGGTTTTTAAAACTCAGAGTGCTGGACCTCAACCCAAGTAGGACTGGGGAAGAAACGGAGAATCGTCATTTCTAAGAGGTGATGTTGATGCTGCTGGTACAGGGACCACACGTGGAGAACAGGATTCAGTGACACCATCAAGCTGATGTGAGACAAGGACAGAAAGCTCAAGGTCATTATCCAGTGTCAAATCCAGACCAACTTCCCTCCGCCATCTTGCTTCAGGATGTTCCTCTCCTCCTCTCTCTGTCATGGTCAAATACACACATGCCAGTGCCCCACAGCCCACTGTTATTGGGACACAGTGTTCCAAGGACTCCACAGCTCCTTTACGGCCTCATCTCTAATGAAATTATTCACTATTCCATCCTTAGTCATTCACTTCCACACCCTGATCCTATCTTCACCCAAAATTCTCCTGCTCCCAAATCAGTAACTCAGAAACACCATATTCCCACCACAAATTTCCACATTTCCACTTTTGACACAAAGAACTCCCCTCTAAGTAACCATTCTTCGAGAAAGTATATTACTCCAGTAAGCATATCTTCACAACCCCCTTGCTTCTCTTCTCCTACTCCTCTCTATTAATCCTGCATTCCACAGTCCATCATTTCAATCATCCACTGACCATACTCGCAGACTCCTTATTGCCATTATATCTGCATTGCAAGCCGCCCACTTCAGATGATTCCAAATACCTGCCATGCCATGTTGACACTTGCACTGAAGAGAGAATGCACCAGGAGCCTGTGGATCCCAACAGAGAATCACAGCCACCAATGGACCTATATGCATTTCTCTAATGCTTCCTGAATGCTCTGTCAATTTCTTTCCATTTCTCAAGTTCCATAAATCTCTATTTTCTCCTGACCTACTCTATATTTCACACATAACTTGTTAACCATCAAACAAGAACTATTTCACTCTCTAGTCATCAGATCTACAAATATTCCTCATAAGGAATTGATTTATCACACGTTTTCTGTTGCTATATCCAAAGAAATTTCTTTCTTGCTGAAACCACTCTGATTTTTATCTCATTCTTCAATTTCAATGACATTATGCCCTCCACATTTGTTGCAGTTTCCATCACTTCCCTACTGCAATCATCCCTCAGGTTTCAAATATGCACAAATCTCTACCATCTACAAACCAATCCCTCATCCAGCATTCCTAACAGTCCTCACCCCCCATGCCCCTCCTCTTGTCCTCCTGCCAGGGATCCGCTGTGAAAAGTTCACATATATCCAAATGCCTCTGTTTGCACAGTGCACACTCAAGCCCATCCCCATTCTGTGGATGCTTCTCTTGCTAACCTCACAAGCCATGTCTCTTACCAATCCACTGGGGACTTTTCATGATTTGTCTGACATGCTCTGCAGTAGCATGTGACCTTGTGGACTTCAACGTCATTTTAAAAGCCTATTTGTCCTTGGGATCCACCACCCTACACTGTCCTGCTCTTGCCTGTCTGAACTTCCTGAGGCACTTTTTGGCTTCTCTTTATGACCACCCCACAATGACTGATCCTTCCCGGAAGTCAGCCCTGCTCAGACACCTGTTGCCCATCTGCACCCTCCTGGGGCAACACCATACATTTCCCCTGCTTCAAATACCACTAATGAGCCAAATATGTCCAAAGAATCAGCAGAGACCTAACTCTGACCCCCAGACCCATTTATCTACCTGCACACTCACAGCATCAGTGATGACTCAACTCACAATGACCAGGTCCCAAGTTGAGCAAATCACTTCCCCAAAATAATTTGCTTCTCTCTCAGTGTTCCCAAACTCACTTGTTTGTGCTAATAATGCATCTAGCCCTGGGTGTCACTCTGGACACCCTGGCACCCCACACTCACATATCAATGAACTACCCATCCACCCTCCTGAATCTACCTACAGGTTATCCACTTTTGAATTATTTCTAATCATCTTTCAGATTTCATACAAAATATCATTTCCACACAGTGAACTCTCCTACTCTAGTAAGCCAATTTATAAAACTCCATTTTTCCTCTTTGTTGATTTTTTTTTCTATTTTAGTTATATGTGCATTATTATCTATTTCTTTCAAGATTTAGTTCTTTCTCACTAAACTGGATACTCCATGAAGACAAGACCAATATGGATTTTCCAAATTTTCCCACAATAGTGTTCACATATGGCTTTGCACACATAAAGGGCTCACATATATTATGTGTACAATATATACTTTATATTTATATACATATAAAATTGAAACATTAAAAATTCACTTCCTGAAATATTTTAAATCCATCCACTTAACTACTCTTATGCAAAGACACCACCTTTAGAGTGGTACACTGCAGTAAATTAGCAAGAATAGTTTAAGATTCCAAATCCTTTCTCCTCGTAATAAAATCATGAGATTCTAGTCACAGTGATCTGTTTAAAATGCAAAAGTGATCAGTTCATCTTAACTTTTATATCCCCCATTTCTGTCTTCAGCACATATTTCTCCTGTTGTCTTATCATAATTATTAATACTACCCTTTTCATTCCCTGATATGTTTCAGTTTGGAGGGAAAACTATTTGGTCATTCTATTTTTAGAGCACTTACTACATGCAAAGCTTTGATATGAAACCTGTGATCTACAAAATAACTAAACAGACCGACTGCCCCTGTTTGATTTAGTCTTAGTGGGAGGAAAGAGATAATAAATGGCAAAGGATGTATAACATGCCATGTAGAAATCACTGCTGTGATGAACAATAAGGCAGAGAGTGAAAGTTTGAGCTTCAGCACATTTTCAAATTACTTGTGTTTGTGTGTGTGTGTGTGTGAGCGCTCATGTGTGTTGCCTGGATGGGAAGAGTTGCTTCCTCCCGCGGGGTTGGAGGAGCCTCCTATGCCTTGGGAAATTTCCTCCATGTGCACTTAATATGCACTTTGTTATCCATGTGTATTAGTCAGGATTCTCTAGAGAAATAGAACCATAGAATATATATAAACATATAGAAGTGGAGATTTATTGTAGGAATTGGCTCACAAGGTTATGGAGTTGAGAAGTCCCACAATCTGCCATCTGCAAGCTGGAGAACAAGAAAAACCAGTGATATAATTCAGTCAAAGTCTGAAGGCCTGACAACCAGGACCTCTGACGTCCAAGTGCAGGAAAAGATGGATATCCCAGGTCAGGAAGAGACAGTGGACTCAGCCTTTCTTTGCTTTTTGTTCTATTGAGCCCTCAACAGATTAGATGATGCCCACCCACACTAGTGAGGGTGGGTTTGTTTATGTAGACCATGGAATCAAATGCTAATCTCTTCCAGAAACCTCCTCACAGACACACCCAGAAATAATGCTTCACAGTCCAGCTGGGCACCCCTGCAGCCAGTCAAGCTGACACCTAAAATTAACCATCACATCATGGCTTTATCCAACCAAGACCAACAGAGATATCACAATGTGACCTACGTCATTTCAATTTTCCAGAACACATGTTAAAGAAAGTAAATACAAACAGATGAAACTGGATTTTACAACATTTTTATTTAACCCAAGAAATCTAAATATTATCATTTCAAAAGGTAGTCCACATCAGTACAAACAACAAGATACTCAGGTTTTATGCTCCCTCTGTCTTACTGTTGAATTTCAATGAATACTGGCTACTCATATAACTTAATATGATCCAATTTATAATTTTCTCCTACCTATTTTAGCTTTATTGTATCAAAAGGAAATCATTTTCTCCTTATTGTCAAACTGCTCTATCTCTTTTTTAAAAAATTAAAGCTGTATATTGTGTTTATGTTAGAAATGAAATTAAAAAATTAAGTAATTAAGAAGGATTTGATTCCAGCAAAAGGCTGGTTTACTAAAACGGAAGACTGTTCAAGAGCAAATCTTCCAAGAAAACCACAGGGTCAATGACATTGGAAAATTCAGGGTAGAATTAGAATACACATGGGATGTGATTAAAAGGGGAGTAGTGAGAATGTGGAGAGGAATTGATATCAGAAGTGAAAATACACAAGCATGTTCCAAGTTGATGAAAGACATCAATCTACAGATTCAATTAATTCAACATTCCCTAAGCAGAGTGACTACACAGGAAATATTAATGAACTGAACTATGGTCTAAAAACCAAAGTTAACGTAAAGGATTTTAGGGACTATAGATGCCAAATAAGCAAGAAAAAGGCCAACTGGTGATTTCTAACCATAAATAAAATAAGATAGACATCAACAGAGCAGTATTTTTTAAATGCTAAAAGAAATCTCATGTCAAACCAGAATTCTACACCCAGCAGCAACAGTGCCCCAAATAAAGATGTCCTAGAAAAACTTAAAGTGAAACTTTTGATTGTCAGCAGCCTTGAATTAGACAAAATACTGGAGTGCGTTATCACACCCAAAGGAATATAATCTCAGGTAGAAAACCAGGAACGGAGGAAGGACTGAAGAGGAAAGGAAAGGATAATTTATAGATAAATATAAATGAATTTTATTTTGTGAAGTAATTCTAGAAATCTCTCATGGAGATTAAAATATATGTAGAATAAAATGCATGAAAACAGTAATACAAATGTCAGGAAGGTTAAAAATAGAATTGAAAGTGTTTAAGTTATTAGCATTTGAGGGAGCTGGTAAAAGTAATTATTCTCATTAGACTGTATTAAAGATTCAGGATTTAGCCATTAGTGCAATTACACAAAGATTTCTATATGATTTCAACTAATAAGTTTATAGACAAAATAACGGAATAATAAAAGAGTTAAGTCAACATCAGTGAAGTAAAGAGAGTAAAGGAACGTTAATTATTCAGGTCAAAGGGAAGGGAAAGAGTAAGACGGTTGAAATAATTACAAGTTTACTGGTAATTACCTGAGATGTAAATGCACAAAGTACTAATTTATTTTTAATGGCTGTGTGATCTATTCTAGAGACTTATTAATAAATATTTTGGACATTCTTTTATTGATAGATGTTTACACATTCTCTATTTTTTCCTATTAAAACATATGTTGTATGGACATTTTTGTACATATAAACTTCCATTCCTATTTTTACAGAAAATATCTATAGTGGAAGACAAAGGAAATATTAAAATGTTGATAGAAACTGCAAATACCACCTCCCCACACAACTGTATTAAATTTTTTCATCTACCAACAGTATCTGACAGTGTCAATAACCCCACATTTCTCTGTTTATGTATAAAGCTTTAGGAATCGCTCAAATCCCATCGATAAGAGACAGGAAGTCTCCTCTGGATTATCCACTGATTGGATTATCCACTCCCTCCATAAAAGGGGAATCAGAGGCAGAATTCACTGCATTTTCCAGCAATCCACGGGCTGTCTGCACATCAGGAGTGGGGTCAGCAGGACAACTCTGCAGCCATGGAGGAACCTGCATCAGCCTATTATCCAAGCCAGCCTGTTCTGGTGAGTGTGGAATCCATAGGGACAGCAAGAGTGTCCATTTATACACTTGGTCCTTCTGTGAAACCTCTTTAAGTGAGCAGGCAGTAGCTGTTACTACAAGAAGATACCTTATTGAAAGTTGTTTCCCAGGTGTCAATGTTTGTTAAGTAATGTTCAAGGTATTGTACTTATTTGTATAGAGAGCTTTCTTGGGATAATAGGCCAGACCTTTGTTTTGTTTTGTTTTTACCCAACAACATCACTGGGAAGTGGAAGTAGTATTCGGCTCTGCACTGTTTACATTGTTCCCTTCTCTGGAAAAATTTTTACCCACAATGTGATTGGTCTTTTTTAAAAAATATTCAGTTCTGTGCTCAAATATCACCTCATCAGTTAGTCCTTCCCTAACCTCTTCATCATCAATAATTGTAGGTGGGCCGGGCCCGTGGTGTAGGGGTTAAGTTTGCGCACTCTGCTGCTGGTGGCCTGGGTTTGGATCCCGGGCGCGCACCAAGGCCCCACTTGCCAGGCCATGCTGTGGCGGCGTCCCATATAAAGTTGAGGAAGATGGGCACAGATGATGGCACAGGGCTAGTCTTCCTCAGCAAAAAAAAAAAAAGAGAGAGAAGGATTGGCATGGATCTTAGCTCAGGGCTGATCTTCCTCACAAAAAAATAAATTAATAAAATAATTGTAGATAATTTCCTTCCCCTTTATCCCTCCTTACCGTTCTTCCTCCATCTCTCCCTCTGTCTCTCTATCTCTGTGTAGCCCTTACTGTTTATCACAGGATCTAATTATACCTAACACTCTATTAGACATTCATTAGTCTCTTTATTAACACATTCCTCTCACCAAGATTAAAATAAACAGAGGCAGTCATGTTTTTAAGTTAAATTCTGGATCATGGGTTTTAGTACATAACTTGGCTTATAATAGGTGCTCTATAAATGGGAGGACCAAATAATTTTCCCTCCAAACTGGGACATGTTGGAGAATGAAAGGGATCATATTAATAATTATGGCAGGACAATAGGAATGAAGTGAGATTTATGACTTCACTTTTAAAAAGGATCTGAAGACAGAAATGAGTGATTGTAAAGGAAAGGTGCACTGATTAGGTTTACATTTCAAATAGATTATTGTGACTAGAGTTTTATAATGGATTACAGAGAGAAAGGATTTGCAATCGTAGTGATAATTTATTGCAGTATATCACAAAAGAGATTATATGCTTGTATAATTGTAGTTGATGGAATTTGAAAACATTAGAAAGTATCTTTTGGAGTTTGAATAATTTCTTTCAATAAATATATTGAGCGTCTTCTAAGGGCAAAGCAATGTGTGAATACGGCAGTGTAACACATTACAGTCCACATTAGTCTTCAGTTCATGGAGTATCCAATTTAGTGAGAAAAACACTATGAGAGAAATAGATGATAATACACATACAATTAAAAAATTTAAAAATTAACACAGAGAAAATGTGACATTAATTTTGATGGCTGGATCAGGAAAAGTCACTCTGTGGAAATGTATTTTGTAGGAATCTGAAAGGTGCTCAGGAATTATTCAAAAGGGGAGAATATTTAGCTGGATTTAAGAGGGTGGATGGATGGTTCATTGATGTACGAGTGTTGGGTGGCAGGGTGTCCAGAATGACGCTCAGGTGTAGACAGGATATTAGCACCAACAAGTGAGATTAGGGGACCCTGAGATATGGGTGATTATTTGGAGAACTGGTTGGATCAACTTGGTACCTGCTCATTGCAAGCTGGTCATCGAGTTATCACTGATGTGGTGAGTGGGCAGATGGGTATTTGGGTCTCAGGGTTCAAGCCAGATCTGTCTGATTCTATGGGCATTTCGAGTTCATTAATGGTATGTGAAGCCAGGGAAATTGATGGGCTGGCCTAGAAGAGGGTGTGGATGTGTAACAAATGTGAGAGCAGGATTGACTTCTAAGAAGCATCAATTGTGTTAAGTCCGATGGTGGAGACCAGATTAACAGGGAGGAGTAGGAGGAGAGAGGAAGAGTCAGGGGAGGAAAAATGGTTACTTACAGTGGATAGAACTATGTGATGGGAATATGGCATGTGTGAGCTATTTACGTATGTACAGGAGAATATTTGATTGAAGATGGGACATGGGTGTGCAAGTGAAGTGAGCATCAAATTGTTGAGAGGAACGTGATTTCATTAGAGATGAGGCACTGAATTACTATGCTCTGGGCACACAAGCACCTAAAAATAGTCCTTTCTGTCCGTGACTCATATCAGTTTGGCGTCCCAGAATCTAGTTCTCAGTGTGAGGTGCCTGTGCCAGCAGCATCAGCATCATGCGGGAACACTTAGAAGTGCAAATTCTTGGCCATCCGCAGGCCTACTTGGGTTGAGGTCCAGCAATCTGTGTTTTAACAACCCTCCAGATGATTGTGATGCACAGGGCAGTTTGAGAGATATTTCTCCAGGATACAGGAGGGTGGAAGATCCAAATGAGGTGAGAAAATTCTCCATGACTGGAAGTCTGCATCCCACATTTTATTCACATTTCACATTTCATTTTGTTTTCAAAGGGAAAGCACAAAAGAAATATGATTCCCCAGACTGCAGAGAAGAAAAGACAGGTCCATTTAGCCAAGACCAAGCGGAGACATCGGGAAAGGTCTACACTTCCTATAAGACTCACCAGCTGCATTTTCAAGAGGCCAGTTACAAGGATAACTTCCCACCCTGGCAACGAGGTCAGGTACAGTCAACGGGAGGAGACCTTGCAGAAGCCCCAGCAAATCTGGGCGTACAGGAGACTGCAGGGTCTCCAGGCCCGCAGCAGTGAAGGAGAACTTTTAAGTACTTTTGATATCACAAATACCTTAAATATAATTGCACCAGGTGGTCCAGGTCAATCCCTGGGCTGTGTTGGTGCTGGGTCTCTAGACCCCAGCCTCAAGCCCACTGCCACACAGTCTTCAGACTGGGCAGAGATGATCCCAGGAGTGGGTCTCGGTCTCCCCCACCCACTCTACAGACAGCCCGTAACTTATGGAGACATCCGCAGACAGAGTCAGAAAGTGAAAAAAGCAAGGGAGAGACTGGCTGAGGCCCTGAGGGCAGACAGGTTTGCCAGGGAGGCAGAGAGAGCAAGGAGCCAAGAAGGATGTTCTGAGACCTGATGGAAAATAGGAGAAGGTCATGTGGAAGAAGCCAAGAAGTGTGGCCCTGGGGAAGTGGTTCCCCATGAACAGCCCCCAGTTTCACTCGCCTCATTTAATGTCAACCCCACTTCTTGCTCTGGACTGTGATGCTTTGTCATTTTATAATTGTACTTCATTAAACTCTTTTGAGAGACATAAATGTGAAGAGTAGACTGTTGTGTGGGTGAGAGATCGTGTTTCATGTGACAGGAAAGAAGATCTTTACTTGTCCTGGTTTACTGCAATTTCTGCTTACCATGATTTTTATTCACTTCTATATTAAAGGTAATTTGGCCTAAGGGATCATTTAGTGTTTTTAGTTATATTTTTTTAGAATACTTGCACTCAGGAAAAGAGGATACCTATTGTAAAGAGCTTATTTTTTAACGTTAAATTAATTTGATTCCATAAAAATCTTACTTTACTAAGCTTGATTTTATATCTCATTCTAACATAAGTTGTATCCTTTTTCTTTTCCAAATGCTAACCCAAATATAAGACATTTTTATATAATTTAAGTAGTCCTTAGACTACCTGTTACAGCCTTATCTGTTACCTAAAATTACCTCGGTGATTTTTTAAAATAGAGTTCACCTTAGATTCCTAACAAGGACAATGCTGTCTGGGAGCATTTAGCGCTGAGAGAACCTTGGCAGCAGGCTTGCTGCCTTCGCCTTGACACTAGGTCCTGAGTCAACGAAACTTGTCCACCTGCCCACAGAGTCGGGCACATCGTAATTATTCAACAAATATGTGATGAACAATATTTGGTGGAAAAAAGGGTCAAGTTACAGAAGTGAGATGGTAGGACTCTTACTGGGTCAGGAGGGGAAAGGACTGATGTGGTTTTGGAAGGATCTGGGATTTTCTGGACTTTCTTGAAGAACTTTGATAGAGCAGTCTTAGCAGTCATGGGCAAGGAAGCCTATTTCAGAGGGTCAAAGAGTGACTGAGAAACAGAAGGGCAGAGAGGGAGTGGAGGTGGACAGCTGTGCCTTGTGCCTCCTGACAATGGCCTCTGGATTTAACACAGTGATGTCTCCCTCCCAGAGCCCACAGCTTGGTGTGGGGCTGACTCCTCCCTAGGACTAGGGAGTTCTAATTCCTCAGTGTGAGCTACTCTGCATATTCCAAAACCCCCGATGTCCTAGGACAGGGGGTGTCAAATGGCCCTCTCTGACCCTACAGGATCCAGGCACAGGACCCTTTATGGGACAGGAAGAGGATCCGGGTATACACGGGGTTCTTACCTGCCAGACCTGGAGTTCTGGGGAGTGGAGCTGAGTGAGGTCACAGCGTAGGAGCCGCTGACAGGGTCTGAGTCCACCTGGGAGGAGAACAGAGTAAGAGTGGCTGAGGGGGATGGTCAGGAGAAGACCTGCCCCCTCATTTGTATGCTGCATCTCTGTGCTTGGTCACAATCTACTCCTCAAGTCTCATTACCAAGAGCTGATTTCTTCCCTCATTGCATCTTTTCTTCCCTCGTACATTCTGTTAAATTGTTTTAGGTTAACGTCAGTTGGGTTTTTGCTCCAATACCTTTAAATTATTCCTGACGAATTCGTAGATGTAGACCATGATTTCAGTGAGTTACATTGAAAAATGAAGGTGTTCACATGTGATAATTGCAGACCTGAGAAATTTAAATGATGGCATCGGGCGTGGTCCATGATCTTCAGGACATCCATATGAGCCATGTGACAATCAGAATTTTTAAGACAAGGTACCATTAGGTTTTGATGGTTTGAGTGAGAACAAAGGGGAGCCCTACAATTGCTTCAGAGTTTATCAACAGCAGAGAATCCTCCCTCACCTCTTCCAGCTCCTGGGGGTTCCTGCTTCCCTGTCTTGTGGCAGCAGATCTCCAATCTCTGCCTACGTCTTTCACGTAACCTTCTTCCCTCCACGTCTCTGTGTCCTCTCTTCTTCTTATAAAGACACCAGTCATTGAATTGAGGGCCCCCCCCTAAATCCAGGATGAGTTCATCTGCGGATCTTTAATCACATCTGCAAAGACGCTGTTTCCAAATAAGGTCACTTTCTAAGGTTCTGGGTGAACTTGAATCTTTGGGAGACGTTATTCAACCGACTACATCACCTACCCTCAAGTTGAGGTTGGGAGCTGGCTCAGGCAGATCTGAACATTAACAATATTAAAGGAGTTGTTTTCACCAACAATATTGGAGTTGTTTTCCTCAAAAGTACTTGATTCAATGTAATAAACTTAAAAATCATAATTATTTGAAATCCTGATAGTGATTCTTAAATCATATGCAAGAGAAAGTTTACAAAATGAAAGAAGAATTTTTGAGAACCAACCACCAAACAAAATAAACAAGATTGAGAAAAAGGACAAAGTGACATATCAAAACATTTCCCTAGTTCCGTTAAGAAAATCAGCAAATTAACGTACTCACAGAACCAGTCTCTCCACTGAAGCAACCATTCAGTTGAACAAAACTTGACAGAATCAAGTGTTTCAGAAATCAAAAATATAATAAAAAACTTACAGCATCCAGAGGAGTGATTAATGAAGGAAAATGGGGCTGAATTTGGGTAAGAAAGCACTGTGGTGTTTTTGGTTAATGCCTACCCGCTGACATTCTCTGGGACAGCGGAGGATGTGAAGATGGGAGCCAGAATCCTTGCATGGCTCCCTCATGCCAGGAGACAAATACTAACCTGCTTCTTCAAATAGGGTGATTCTGTGACTGGGTGGTAGTGATCTGTCTTTTGGGTCCCTGAGGGACCAGCACAGAAGTTGACAGGTATTTCTCCCCCTCAGGGTGGAGGGACTTTCCAAGTGTTGTCATTGTCTGATGAAAGACTTAAAGATCTATGCTACTGGGCCAGTAGCATACTGGCCTGGGCCAATGGCTGGGGGAGGAGACAGACATAAAAATCTGGAAAGGAGGCATCTGAGGAGGAAGTTTTTTGGGGAATGAAAGCTTAGAAGGGCCACTGCATCTACCAGGGAAGCTGGAGTGCAATGTGCACGCCCAGGATTGGATGGGCGCTCAGACAAGACCTGAGAAGACCTGGGCTTGCACCTCTGGCAGATTTGTGGGCTCCATGCAGGTAGGGGGTGAAGTCTAAGGTAGAGCTACAGGGGACCAGCTGCAAACACTGGAGAAATTTTAATTTTTTCTTTTTTTAAAATGTGTTCTTTTGGATACTTGCATTTAAAGACATCTCTGTCAGTTCACTTGCTGATTGTTAAGATAACTGAAAAGAGATTTCAGTGACCACACACATCAAAAAACATAGTCTTTGTAAAAATAGTTTGAAAAGTCACTAAACAAAAGGATGACTGCAGCTCATAAAAAGCCACAACAGCAAAACCTGGAGAGCGAGGAGAATCTGATTCTCACAACAACAACACTGTAATACGGAAAATGTCCAGTTACCACTACAAAATTACAAATTATATGAAGCTACAGGAAAGTATAGCTGGTTCATATGGAATAGAAGGAAATTGACAGAAGTTTTTCCTGAGGAAGCCCAGGCATCAGACTCATGAGACAAGGACTTTAAAACAACTCTCTTATATTTGCTCAAAGGGCTAATGGAAAGTAGGGATAAAGGACCAAGGAAAATAAAGAGAATGATGTCTCAATTCAGACAGAATATCAATAAAGAGATAGAAATAGTAAAAAGAACCAAATAGAAATAATTGAGTATTACCCCTGCACTTCTCCCACCTCCAACCTTAAACAACCACGAATTTACTTGCCTGTATTTGACATTCCATGTAAATCGAATCATATAATAAGTGGTCTTCTTTGACTAGATGCTTTCACTTCGCAGGTCTTCAAGGTGCATCCATGGTCTAGCACGTGTCCTTCATATCTTTATGGCTGAAGAACATATAATGTACAGAAACACGGATCACATTGTGTTTATACATTCATCAGATGATGGATATTTGGGTTGCTCTGGTCCAGCTTTTGCTGGTCCCACTCTCACCTTCAGTGGCCCAAGATCAATGTCTCCCATCACCCTTCGTATTCACTGCCATCCAGTCAGCTCAGCTCTGCTTAGGCACCAGGTCTTGTCAATGTAAACACTGGTGGAGCCCATAACAAGGGCCCTAAAAGGCAGAGGTTGGGACAGGTAGTGGCCACCTTGCTGAAGACCGCCAAGTCCAACACATGCTTTTTGGCTGCTGCAACTTTAACATAAATAATTTGAGCAGAAATTCCCAAGGTTGCTGACATAAGTGGTTTCCAGTGGTTCCTCTTAAAAAACTTAAAGTAGGGCCTCCTAGTAGAATTTGTCATCCTTCTTGGTTTCTCAGCCACTGAACCCCTATCCTATGTTTGAGGGCTTCCCTCACTTTATGATCCTGGGGGAGATAACACCAGCTTCCAGATTTAACAGCAGAAAATGCCAGACACGTCCAATTGTAGCCTTCCCACTGCAGCCAGGGCACAGTTCTGTGGATCAGACGCACCCACGCAGACTCTGCCCCAGGAGAGGGACCTACGCTCTGATGACGATGGATTTGGACAACAGGTAATAGAAGCGGCCTCAGCGGGGCTCCAGCCCGTTCCCGTCCTCCCAGAGGCTCCGTGAGCCATCACTCTAACAATCCTCTGTTGCACACAATCAAGAGCCCTGAGTGAGAGCCTGGCGCTGGTGTTGGAAGTGGGGAGACGGTCAGGAGGGGCCCACAGTTCGCATTCCAGCCTCGGTCTAGGATGGGGGCCTCTTCCCAGACCCCTGGTCATCCGGCGTGGTCACTGCCCCCCAGCGGCTTCCCCACGGGCTGGGTCCGCGGGCTCAGCGCGGGTCAGAGGCTGCACCCCCGGGGTCAGTCTCCGCGCGGACACCGGCGCCAGACTCCACGCGGCCATCACGTCCGGAGGATGCAGCCGCGGGGACACGCGCGTCCTCGTCGTGGGCGGAGGACACGCCGCTGTCCGGCCAGAGCGCCCCGCGCCGTGGGCAGCGGCGGGGCCGGGGGAGCGGGGAGGAGGGCAGCGGGGACCGGGTCCACGACCCTCCGTGGGGGCGCTCGGGGCGGCTCGTGAGCGTGGAAGGCTCCTGACTTTACATCCAGGTCCCCATGCAGCGCGGTCCCCTTCATCGTCGCCGGCCTCGCCTCCGCTTCCTTCTGAGGAGCCAACCGCCTGTTCTCGCTTCACCGCCCACGACCTGTCAGCCCTTCCCCGCGGCCCCGGGGCTCGGCTCTCTCCGCCGCCTCTCGCCGCTTTTCGGCTGGGCTCGGCTCCTCTAACCAGGCGTCGGGCCCTTCCGCCTGGCCTCCGCTGTGTCTTCACATCTTCGGCTCTTTCCGTTTATCTTCGTCTCTCTCCGCCTGGTTTCGGCTCCCTCCGCCTGTCCCCGCCGCTCCTCGGCTCAGTGGTTCGGGTTCGTCTCTCTCCGTCTGGTTTCGGCTTTCTCCGATTTCACTGCCACAGTTCGGCTCTTTCCGTCTCTCCCCGCCAAGTCCCGGGCTTCGCTGATTGTTCAAGTTCACCCCCTATTCACTGTGCTGTCGGAGTGTCACTTTCTCTACATCCTAATAGATCAACATATTAAACAAACAGTAAGTGTTCCTAATCTGATAAATAAAAACAAGAATCTTGGTGTTTTACTTATTTTTCCTTTGGTGGGCGAAGTTGAGAATCATCTCTTATACTGAGAGCATTCTGTATTTTCTGTGAACTGTTCTTCGCCATTTGTCCATTTCTCCAACGGATTCTTGGTCTTTTTTGGTTGGTAGGAGTTCCTTAATGTTAAAAAATTAGCTTTTTGTGATGAGTTGCCAACATCCTCCTCTTTTCCTTTTTTTGTCTTTGCCTCTAGTTGTTGCTGCCATGCAGATTTTTTGAAAGGAAATCAAATGTGTTAATTTCGGTTCTTGTTTTGTTATAGTTTTAAAAGACCATCTCTTCTCTGAGATTATATATAAAATACTTATCCTTTGGTTTTTTATAGGACTTTCACAGCTTTAATCTGTACCTTTAAATCTATGATAATCCCTATTCCACAGAACAACTGGGGGTTCCAACATGATTTTTTTGTTAACAATTCGTTTTTCTTTCCTGCCTTAGCACACCACCTGCACCCACTTTATTAGGAAAAATGTTCAGGCAGGGAGATAATTTGAAAGAGTTTTGCAGTGAACAGTCACGTTATGGACAGAATTCTGTCCCCTCAACTGTCATGTGTTGAAGCCCAAATCCCTAGTACCTCTTATTGTAACTTTATTTGGAGTTTGTGACTTAAAAGAAAGTAACTGAGATAAAATAGGGCCATTAGGGTGGACCCTAATCCAATTTGACCAGTGTCCTTATAAGATGAGATTAGGACACACAGACCAAGAGACGCCAGGGGCACGCATGCACAGAGGGATGGCAATGTGAAGAGGCAGCTAGACGATGGTCATCTGGAAGCCAGGGAGAGAGGACTCAGGGGAAACCAATCCTGCAGGCACCTTGATCTTGGAATTCCAGCCTCCAGAATTATGAGAAAGCAAATTTCTGCTGTTTAAGCCACCCTGTCTGTGGTACTTTACTACGGCAGCCCTAATGAAGACAGTCCACCACCTAGATTCCATCAGTTACAATTTACTATGTTTACTTTGCCACCTCCATCCGTTTATCACCCAAGAATCCATCTCTGTTTAATGCATTTTGAAGTACGTTGCAAACAACAGTAGACTTCACTCCTAAACATGTTAGCATACATAGTCATTAAAGTTCAAAATTTGGCTGAGGCTGGAAGATCTTCCCAGGTGGCTCACTGAATGGTGAGCACTTGGTGCTGGCAATTTGGTTCCTCTCCACGTGGACCTCTCCACAGGGCTACTGGAGCATCCTCATGGCATGGTGGATGGCTTCCCCTAGAGAGGGAGCAATCTAAGAGACCAAGGAGGCAGCTTCAGTGTGGTTTGTGATGTAGCCTCAGATGTCAGACACTGTCATTTCTGCAGCACTGTATTGACCACTTGGGTTCATGACAATTCACAGCTAATCGAATGTAGGAGGGGGCTGCACAGGGCATAAACACAGGTGGAAGGTACCATTGGTGGCTATCTTGGCTGCTAGCCTACACACCCCCCTTTCCTCCAGGCCGCCTCTCCTCATAAGCCCAGAATTCCTTTTCTTCTGCTCCTGCTCACCCCTGAGAACCTGGTTTGATTGGAGCTGTTTGGGCCTCTGGAATTCATGGCTGTGTTTGGGACAACATGGAAGGTCTCATCTTTCCCTTTACTCTTACTCCTCTCCCCTCTCTATCCTTCTCAGCCTCTCCCCCAGCTCCAGCCTTTCTTGGCTCCTAGTGACTCTTTTAGCAGTAGAGGTTATTCTGAAGGTCAGCAGGATGTGCAACAGATAAGAGGGGTTTGGTGGAGCAGGAAATGTTGGGGGAAAGTTTGCTTCCTGGGCTCCTGTCACCTTCTGTAGAAGGGGAGCTTGGGGGTTGTTGGTGGCTTGTCAGGACAACTGCTGTGTTCCTTATTCTGAGACTGGGTCCTCAACATTCCCCAGGGCAGGGGATTTTAGGTTGAACGGGGCTCTATCTATCCACTACAGTTGGGGACAGAGACATCTACGCAGCAAGAGGAAGCTGACGAGTTGCCAGCTGGGGCTCAGAATGTTCCTTGTGTTTGGGATTAGGGAGGATTCCCCACAGGGGCAGTCGTCTGTTGGGAGGGACTTGAGGGACTTGCATTGTGGTCTCCTCTCATTTGTGTTGAGTACTGCTTGCTGATGCTTCTATAGACTCTTTTGATAATGGGAAGAGAGGGAGTTTTCTGAGGATCTGTTTGACACTTACAGTGGAGAACCTGGCGTGTTGCCTAGTGAGACTCTGGTCATTGCTTTTCTGGGGGGGAGACTGGGTTACTCATTGCTGGGGATACTCATATCTAGTCTTAGTAGTCAGGAGGCGAGCTGGGCTTTGTGTTGGGTGAAAATGGTGTGCTATTGGTTGGGGCTCCTTTCTTCTTGGTGTAGAGGGGGTTGTAAGTTGGTTTTTGGGGTTTCCAACATCTCTAATCTTGCAGGAATACGGGGGAGCACTTCCTGAAGCTTCCATGATTTGATGGAGCCCTCATTATTTTGGGGATAACTGGGAGGCATGAGACTGAGGTTCCTGTTGTATCTGGTGCTTGGAGACTGGAGGACCACTGCTTGTACGGGGATCCCACCTTTCAAGTGTTGGGGTGACAGGGAGGGGTCACTTCATGGAGGGCCATTGTCTCTAATTCAGGGAGAGGATTGGGTTAATTGCATGAGATTCCATGTATCTTTAGTCAGGGGGCTCTGGAGGGGTCTTTATAGAACTCCTTTTTTCTAGTGTTGGGGGAGATCGGAAGTCTCACTTTCTGGGTCTGCCCTTGTCTGTATTGTTGGCATAGACTGGGTGGGTCACTGGGCTGGGGCTTCCCATTGTCTAGTGTTGAGGAGCAGCTAAGGGTGTTACTCATGGGACTGCTGTCATTTCTAGAATTAGAAGTGACTAGGGGGTGCTTGCTGGAGTCCCATAATTTCTAGTTTTGGGGGAATGGAGGTCTTGATGCTCAGACCCCAGCATTTGTGTTTGTGGATGACAGTTGTTATCTGAGGTCTGGTTGCCTCTAGTTTTGGAAGGAACAGGTGATGTCTCTCTAGGGCTTCTGTCACATCTGCTGTTGGATGCAGATTGTGAGCACCATTTGCTGGGGCTCCATAATCTCTAGTCTTGCGGGATGGAGTGAAGATTTCCTTGGAGGTGCTTCCATCATCGCTATTTTTTGGGTATCAGTTCAACATGTTTTTAAAAGCATTATATTTTGAAAATGTTTAAACTTACATAAAAGATGTAAAAGTATACAGGGTTGTTTTATTCAGTCAATATTCATTATATTTACGTACATTTTCTTTCCTGCTGATGATCATTCCTAACAGTATGTGTGTTTGTGTGGAATTCTTTTCCTTCAGCCTGAAAATTCTCTTTAGAGTTTCTTGAATTTCAGTTCTGCTGCTGTTTAATTGTTCTAGCTTGTTTTTTTTAAACCCCATTTGAAAAATATCTTTAATTTGTCTGCATTTTTGAAGAATATTTTTCTTAAGTCAGAGAATTTTAAATTGGCAGCTTTTTCTCCCCTCCCATTCAACCCTTATCTGTCAGATGTCATTCATGTCTTCTGCTTCCAAAGTTTCTTTTGAAAAGTTTCCAGACTTACTATTGCTCTTTTGAAAGAAACGTGTCCTTTTTCTTTGGTTGCTGTAAAGATTTCTAGTTTGTCTTTCTTTTTCTACAATTGTCCATGTTTCTTTCCTTTTATTCATCGTTGTTTTGAAGTCCTTGTCTGCTAACTCCGGTATCTGGATTGTCTCTGGGTCTGCTTCTACTGATTTATATATTCATAATTGAGAGCATTTTCCTGCTGCTCTGCATGTCTATTAATCTTTTATTGTGTGCTGGATCTTGTGAACAATACCTTGTAGAAGGTCTTAATCATGTTGCCTTCCTCTAAAGATTAGGTTTGTAGTACGAATGGATCACCCTGAGCCTCTGAAGGCTACGTTTTAGACCCTAAAAGGACATATATATTTCAGTTTTGCACTGACTCCCAAGATGTAGTCCTTACTCTTAGTGTGTGGCACTGACTCTCAGGCTGTGACATTTCTAGGGTCATAATTGAAAGCTAGGACTTGTTTTTCTTTTATCAAGGTCGTTCCACTCCAGATGAATCCAAAAGCCAACCTCCCACTCCTGGCATGTGTGATCTCCGAAATTTCTGCACAATATTCAGTTTTCAGTGGCTTTTCTCTTCTAAGTCTCCTAGATTCATTCCCTGCACGTGCACAAGTTAGGTGTTATTAAAGGACCTGAAGGGGGATTTTTAGTCGGATTTTGGGGGTTTCCTTTTGTGAATCTTTATTTTACACTAGAATATCCTTCAGAGATATTTCATGGTCAGGTTGTATTTCCTCTACCGTAGCCCTGGAATCCAGTAGTCCTCAAGAGAGCCCTGGTTCCTTCCTTTTTCTTTAGAATAGTATCTTAGTAACCAATTTCTGGGTGGTTGATAGGTATTCTCATTATTACTGGTGTGTCGTTCTTCTAGGCCTTCTGAGCTGTCAGGCCTTGGAAAGATATGAATCTATACTGTCCTCTACATACACACATTAACTATCTGTCTCTCTATCTATCTATCTATGTATCTATCTATCTATCCATCCATCCGTGAAAAGCATGAATTGATAATGGTAGCTCTTATTCCAATCCAATGCCTCAGTTGGATTGGAATAAGAGCCAGCCTTCTCTCTTTTCTTGTTTATAACATCTTTCTTTGACTGTGATACACTGGCTCTCATCATCTACAATATATTTACTTAGTTGTTCATGTCTAGTGTATGCATAAATTAGTTTCAGAATTGCTAACCAATACCCTTCTGAGAAACAATTTTTATGAACTAGACTACAGGATTTCTGATCAGTTCTTTTGATCCAGGCTTACAGGATCTGGTAAAACATAAGTTTCCAAAGTAATTTTGGTTTCCTTTTCATAACCTTCATTGTGGCTATGTTATTCATTTGCAATACATTTAGATTCATTTGTTATAGTTTGTTTTCCATTTTATGTTCCCTTCACTACCTGGTGGATTGATTTTTTTAACCTACAGTAATATCCACTCTGGGATGTACTGTTCTATGGGTCTTGGCAAATGCATAGAGTTGTGTATCCATCAACACAGTCATGATCTAACATGATACACACATGAACAGTCTTGATAGGGCAATTCCATCACTCCCAAATTCCTTTGTGCTGTCCCTTTGTAGTCATCACCCTCTCTTACTCTTTGCCCTGGAAACCATTGATTTCTTGTCCTTCCCTACAGTTTTGCCTTTCCCCAAATGGCATACAATGGAATCTACAATAAATGGCTTTTCATCTCTGGCTTCTTTCACTTAGGAAAATGAATCTGATTTTAGTGGAGGCATATGTTACACATAGCACAATGCATAGATCTTAGGTGTAGAACTGAATGCATTTTGACAAATGCATACACCTATGTAACCTATACTCCTGTCAAGATATAGAACGTTCTCCTCACCCCATAAAGTTCCTCCATGTCCCTTCTCAGTCAATCCTTGCTCCTGCCTCACCCCTTCTCCACAATCTGAGGTTAGATGCAACCACTGTTCTGATTACTTTTCCTACCACAGATTATTTTTTGACTGTTCTTGGAATTCATACAAATAGAATCATACAATATTTACTCTTTGTTGTGTGTGGCTCATTTTGCTCAGTATAATCCTGCAATGGATTTTAATTAATTCACAATAAAAGATGAAATATATAATGTTTCCTATATACTGGGTGTCTCATAAATGTTTTACATATATTAGCTGATTGAATCCTTAATACAAGTCTGTGAAGTAGTCAATCTCATTGTTCTCATTATACAGATGAAGAAACTTTGGCATAAAAAGTTTGTTACTTGCTTGAGGTAACCATCTCTAAAGAAGAGAACTGAGATTAGGCAGAAGACATTGAACTGTGATAAGTTAAAAATGGAGACCACAGTTGATCCCAATGGGAGCACTGGAGCTGAGGTGGCCCTTCTGGGGTCTCTCAAATTGAGGCAAAGGAATTGGGCCTTTGTATCCGCCTCCCTCTCCCCATGAACCGGTGATTGGAAGTGGGCTGCTATTGGGAGTGGTCACAATCTTAGGTGTGGCACTTTCCTTTGGCCCAAGGAAATCCCCAGAGAGGTTGGCAGTATGAGCCCTTAGAATAATTTCTGCAGCTACAAGAGCGAGTGACTTAGTCCTGAAATAAGAATCTAGAAAATATACCACTGTCTCCATTATGGTCCACCACTTATGCCACTCAGATGCACTTGCTTCTTACAGTCAGTGCACTAGGATTCTGATTGGTCTTCTTGACCGGGGAAACTTAGAACAGGAAGATCAGTGGGACAAATTACAGACAGCTCTTGACTGCACCTTTTATTCATGCTACAATTGATACTTACAATCCCACTTCTCCTACTGTCCCATTTAGATTCCCCTCACCCTTGACAAGCACTTCTGGTGGTCTGGGTGGCTTACCTGGAGAGAGGATCCAGTTCCTCATCCCTGAGTCATCTGAACACCTGATCACCACACCCTTCACAGGATACAGCTGCTACACTTAATTATTGGGGAAAGAATATCAAAAGACAGCCCAATGGATTACTTGAAGGCCAAATGTCTTCTTTGCCCTCACTGTATAACAGAAGCCCCTTGTCCTCTGGATGAGTTACTTGTGCCAGAGGCCATAGTGACTTCTTTCATTCTGTTTGCCTCATAAGCAGTAGTAAAGTTCAATGGGACTCTGACTTTGTCTCCTGGTAGAAGTGTCCACCTCTGGGAACCAGGACCTGTTGGTTAATTATTGTTTGCAATTCTTCCCAAGAACCCCATAACCCATCTTACATGAAGAACACCTGCAATGGCAACTATTTTAGACTACACATGAGAGTATCAATGCTTGGATTGCACCTAGGACAGTACAGTAGCTGATGGGATTCCTGGGCAGGGATATGAACTTTCCACCCAGGTGATTGACAAGAGTACATTCTCAGGCAAAAAAGGGCTGCACAGTTCAGAATATCTTCCATTTGCCCCAGTAGATCCCCCTTCTCTATCTTGCTTCACCCAGGAAGGTTAGTGAAGATGAACTACGTCAGCGGGCTTTCTTGCCTTATGGCTTTTGGCTGGGTTTGGTCAATGGGGAGCCTAGACATGAAATCAGAAGGATGAAAGAGAGTGACATCTAGTCCTGGCAATTTCTTGCAGGAGAACCTAGGGCTGGATTCTATCCCTGACCTCCTTTCAGCTCCTGGAATGCATTTCCCTCATCTCTTGTTTCTAGAATTCGATATTTTTTCACTATCATTACCCCTTCAGGCTTAGGAGTTTTGGTAGAGCCCTGCACTTACCATCTCACTGGGTACCAACCACCTTTTGTGGTGTTCTTACATCCTGTCTGCAACTCCGAGAAGCCCCTTTATGAAAACTCTACTTGAATCATCCTAGTCTCAGTGTGTCCTCTGTTTCCTGCTGAGACTCTAACTGATATGCCAACTCATTGATAGCATAAGGAAAAGACCTAATAGTGAACCATAAAACCCAACAACATCAGGACCGACCAAGTCTCTGACCACATCACCTTCTACCCCTCCATCACTGTCTCCAACTTGATCTACTCCAGTCACACTAGCCTGTCTTCCAGACCTTTGCATGAATATATTGCTTTAGTCACACAAATTCGTATGACTCACTATCCCAACTTGTTATGCTATCTGTTCAAGTGCTCCTTAACTAAGAGTTTATCCCTTCCTATTCTATGTAAATTAGCAAGATCTCAATCCCTCTTAACTATCTTAAAATGCTTTCTACATTTTCTATATGACACTTGTAATAACATGTTTTCTTGATTTTTCTATAGTCTGTCCTTCCCCTATTAGAACCTAAGTGCTCCAATGGCAAAAGTGGAGTTTCATTCATTGCTACAGACACCAGTGTCTCCAAAAGTGCTTGGCATATAGAATGTACTCAAGGAATATGCTGGTGGTTAAGAGTGTCTACTGTCTGGGCTCAAATTCAGGCTCTACCATTTTCTAGCCAAAGAGCTCAGGCAAGTAACATGCCAGTTTTCTCACATCTGAAGTGGGAATCATACTACTGCACACTTCTTAAGTTTATATTTAATATTCTGTAAGTTAATATTCATAAAGTGTTTAGAAGCGTGCCTGGTCTATCAGAAGAAATGTTTGATCATTTATTAATGTAGTGAAATACTTCGCTATGAAAAAATAAGACCCCTTCATGAAAAGGAACAATTCACAAGAAAAGACCTAATCCTGTATATACTTATTTACATTACACCCAAATATATAACGAAAAAATGACAGAATAACAAATAAAAATCTGTTTATCTATAACTGTAGTAGAAGACTTCAGTACACCTCTATCACTAAATAAGTTTGAGAAAATAATCTGAATGTAATACTATATTCAAAAACAAAATTAGCTTGAGTTCATGAGAAAGTAGTGTCCTAAGGCTAGAGCAGTCAGCCGGGTCAAATGATGCTGCGTGGTGAAGTAAAAAAAGAGTAAAGAATGACCACTGGATTGGGCCTCGTAGAAGCTGCTGATGTTCTTGACGAGAACAGATTGAGTGACATACGTGGACAGACCTGATTGAAGTGAGTTGAAAAGAATGGGAATTGAGGAAGAGGAATATTTGAATACTAACAACACTTGCAAATGTTTGCCTTGAAGATTAGCAGAGAAATGGCAAAAGAGTTGTTGAGACAGACTTTGGGTTTAGGAGAGACAGACTTTAAATGGAATGTACTGGAACATGTAGTAACTAAGTGCTGGAGTCCTAGCACAGGACATAGGTCTAAGGAAGAGGTTAGGTGTAAATATATGTGAATTTAGACTTCATTTCATGGGAAACTGATATGAACTGGATAATGGATATCCATTTCCTGAACTGTGCATGAGACCAGTTCTTCAGACATTGGTCAAATAGACCTAAGGGTGAGGTTGGCGATATAGACTGTAAGTACCATTGAGGCTTACCCAAGGCATGGTCAATGACCTCATCCTTGGGTATCACAGGAATCATGCTGGGCTGGTTTTGCCGATTGCAATACCAGCCCTTTCTGATGTTGTGTTTTGATGGTTGCAACACCACTCAGTCAATTGCAAGAAACAGAATGTTTGCCTGGGAAAGAAAAAATCCAATCTCGGGATGGGGTAGTTCCCAGAGCCTTGCTGACTCCCATCCCTGATGAAATCTCTGGCACCTTCAGTAGAAGATGTTGCCCAAACGTATTTTTCACCTTTGTCTTTACCAGGGCACAGCGTGCCAGGTGCAGAGCCCCAGGGCAGGGAGGACCCCAGAGCTCCTTACTGAGAGCAGTGAGCAGTTAGGCCTGGACTGGGGGAGTGACAGAAAGAGGACACCGGAAGCAACTCTGACCCACAGTGACATTGAGGGAAGATCTGAGCCAGTATATATTGCTCTTGAAAATGCCCTAGTTCTGATTAATAACAAATCTTCTTTCCATGGTCTTGAATGGCAGAGCACTTTTAGACACGTGTACCATGCACAGGAGTAAAATTTCCCTGCAGAAGGCTACACTGCAGGTCTGTTTCCATCTCTGCGCCCTCAGTCACCACTGACTAGAGGCCTTGCCTCAAACTGTTAAGTCAGCTGAGATGTTCTTTCTGCTTCTTCTGCCCCTCCTTGGGAAATTTCCACATTCCATGTGCCTGATGAGTTATTCGAGCGGCTTTGATTACATAAGGCCCAGTGTCTACAAGGAAGGGAACTTGGTGGTCAGTGGGTTTTCCCCCTTCTATACATTGACCCAGGATTCAGAAATGCAATGGAAATTTCTTTGTGACTTGTCCAAGCAAAGATGTCACATTTTGCGTGTAAGTTCCTGTGTGTGTGTGAATCCCTCTGACAGTTATGAAAGTTGAATATAAAAGCTGTGTTGAGATTCTCCCGTAAACTATGAATCATCAGCTCCTTTCTTTTCCTTCAATAATTATTTGTGGCTTCCTTTCTTTTTCCCTTCTGGAATATTTTCCTTCCAAACAGAAGACAGAAATAAGCATCTTTTATTTTCCCCTGCCTTGGAATAATCTCCATTAGTGATTATTTTCTGAAAGCCTAAAGGATGCAAATTGTAGGGAAAAAACACCAAGATCCTACTGCAGTGATCCACAAGCCACCCTGCTCCTGACCCATATTGTGGGAGGGGAGGGAATCTTTGGGCAAACCATACCTTGGCTAGAAGTTAGTACTAAGAGAAAGTCTCATCATAACGTATAGATTATTCAAAAACGAACTACTTATTGAGATGATATTTATTTTTCTTCAAAATGCATTTACTCAGTATCCTTTATGGTCTAAAATAATTTGGTGTATTCTCTGAAAAACATGTGTTTTTTTTCCAGTTTTATTGAGATATTATTGATGCTCATCACTGTATAAATTTAAGGTGTACTGCATAATGGTTTGACTTATATATTTGGTAAAATGATTACCACAATAAATTTAGTTAGCATCTATCATCTCATATAAATATAATAAAACAGAAAAAGCGAAAAAAGAAAAGAATATTTTTTTCCTCTTGATGAGAACTCAGGATTTAGTATCTTAACATTCATATGTATCATACAGCAGTGTTAACTATAGTCGTGTTGTACATTTGATCCCTAGTACTGGATCAAAGATCAAGTGTTTAACATATATATACATATATATATATATATAATGGAATTTTCTAGATCTTTTTATTAATTGCTAGCCTAATGATACTGTGGTCAGAGAATGCATTGTGTATAATTTCAATGTTCAAAGGCTTACTTGATGGCCCAGTGTATGATCAAATGTATGTATATTCTTTGGGGTTCATAATATACCAGCCTTATTTACATTTATATGTAAATATCTGTTAAGCTTAAGTCTTCCATAACTTTGCATATTTTTTTTGTCTTTAATTTGACCATTTCTAAGAGGATATGTTAAATCTCCAAATCTGGTTGTTCATATATGTACTTATGCACATGGGTCTATAAATAATAGCTTTTTTTCACTTTGGGGGGATATATATAATGACTGTTAGTACTCAATCTTCTCTTCCTTTCACCACATATGGTCACCACATATGTCACATATGACATATGGTCACCACCTTTGATATTTCACATGATTTTTGCTTTGAACTCGGATTTTATCAGATATTAACAAGGATACCCATGCTTTCTTTTGGTTCATATTTAAATGGAATATCATTTCTACCTATTTTAACCTCTTCTGTGTTTTGCTTCAAGTATTGGAAAGCATGTAGTTGGGTCCTGTGGTAGGTGGAATGTGCCCCCAAGGGTGACCAATTCCTAATCCTTCGAATCTGTGAATATGTTACCTCACATAGAAAGGAGACTTTGCAAGTGTGAAGAAGTCAAGGATCTTGAGATGAGGAGATAATCCTGAATTATCTGGATGTGTCCAATATAATCACAAGGGTCCTTACAAGTGAAAGAATAAGTCAAGAGTCAGAGTCAGAGAAGGAGTTATGACAATGGAAACAGAGATTGAAGTGATATGAGGATGTTACCTAGGAATGTGAGCAGCCTCTAGAAGCTAGAAAATGCAAGGAAATGGACTCTTCTCTAGAGCCTCCAGAAGGAATGCATTCCTGCTGACACCTGTATTTTAGCCAGTGAGACTCATTTTAGATTTCTCTCCTCCCAAAGTATAAGATAATAAATTTTGTGTTATTTTAGGCCTCTAAATCTGTGGTAGTTTCTCAGAGTAGCAATAGGAAATGAATACAAGTCTTATTTGTAATCCAATCTGAGTGTTTCTGTGTGACTCAGAATTACAGCATCCCAACATTTTGGTTTTTAAAGCTGTATTCACCAATGAAAATAATATTTTAATGTTAGAGCACCAAAAGCCTATGTTCTGCTGTGCAATCTTCTGGAATTGCATGTTGTACCTTGTCAATTAAATTGTTTGAAAATTAACGTTAGACTGAACTTAGATGTGTAAGAGAGGAATCAACCCAAAGATAAGCTGTAAAGCCCACTGCTTATGATGGTTTTCTAATCTGTAAAGAAATAGATGAAAAGCTGCAAGTTTACACTGCTCCTCGGACTCTGAATTGTTTTTACTCTTTTAGAAAAACATAGAGTCATAAATTGCTTCTTCCTCTTTATTTTCTCCCTAAGACTATCTCCTTATTTATTATGGTACAATTTCCCTGCTTCTGGTAGTATGTGTTTCCTAAGTCTGTGAGGCAGGCAGTTTTAGAAAGGTATATTGCAGAAGTTTTGATGATACCATTCTGTACTCGACTTGCCCTTCCTTCAAGTTTTTCTTATGCACTTCCCTGTCCTACCTAGTTTCTTTAATGGATTATAAACTTTTGCTTCATCTCACTATACCTGCACATGCCCATGACCAACCTCATGTTGGTGCCACTGTATGAAATAGTGTTTGACTTGTAAACAAATATGCAAATGGGTTCTTTCCCCTTAAGCATCCTTTGCGCCTCTTCTTTCCACTAATTCATTTTAGGATATTGATCTATCTCTTTTGAGTCCAGAGTTGTAGGGCTTGATCTTCCAAGGCTTTGGGAACATCTTGTGCGTGTGCTCCAGGTTCCAAAGTCATGAAGAGACAGCCATTGCTCTGGAATGAACAAGTTGCTTAAGTCAAAATGCCACCCTTTACTCTTTTTTTTCCCCACATGAGTTATGCCTGAAGTGCATGACTTGATCTTTATTTTTAATACTATGGCTTGGTACAGGTTGAACTTCAAAAACTATCATTATGTCCTGGTCTTTGTTTTTGCCATCGAGGAGATCAACAGGAGCCCCCAGCTGCTCCCCACCCTGTCTCTGGGTTTCCATGTCTACAATTCCTTCCACAGTGATGTCAGCACCTTGGTGAGCACCCTGAGGTGGTTATCGGGATGGGGTCAGATGATCCCTAATTACACCTGCCAGGCACAGAACAAGAATGTGGCTGTCACTGCAGGAACCACACCAGCATTCTCTGCCCACATTGGGACACTGTTGGAGCTCTACAAAATACCACAGATATGAGCGTGGTGGAGGGATGGATCTGGAGGGACTGAAGTTTTCCTCCTTGGTGAAATTCTGTGGCCACTCATGTGGAAAAGAAGAAAGTGGTTTTGCATGTCTCCCTAAGGAAAAAACCTACCACAGATAGTTCTTGAAATGGTGGATTCATTATTTTGGTGTGTGAATCTGAGAGAGGGATGAAGTAGCCTGAGGCTAGCATCACTGTCTAAAGCAGACCACAGGAGCTTCTGGAAGTGTGGTTGCCCAAATTCTCTCAAAGGAGTGGAAGCTAGATATTCTGAAATAATCATACCCTAGTTATTTATCAAATAGTTAATAAAATTTTATATGTAAACATGTACTTAAAACCACTTTACACTCTTCAAATGCTTTACAAATAGTCACAAATTTAATCCTAATATAAGACAACGAATAGGTAACGTTATTATGGGACTTTTTAGAGATATAGAAACTAAGATGGATAGAGGTTATTTAACCTTCTCAAGTGCGTTAAGCTAGTCACATTAGAGTCAGGATTTGAACCCAGGCAGTCTGGCTTCAACGCCAAGCTTCCCCTCAATCACTTCTACCATCAGATAATATTGCTTCATACTCACAGTGTTAGCACCAAGAATGTAAGTTTAGCTAACTGATCATATGAATTTTGTTGAAATTCTGTTGATTTTTCTTCCAGAGAACTCAATATGGAACACTTTTTCTCTTTTGATTCAGACAACCTATGGAGATTTTGATCCTGTACTGAAAGGTAAGGACTAGTTTTCCTCTCTCTATCAGATAGCTCACAAGGACACATCTCTAGTCTTCAGAATGGTCTCATTGTTGACACATTTTGGCTGGACCTGGGTAGGAATCTTAGTATCAGTTGATAAAAAAGGTGAGCAGTTCCTCTGGGAACTTAGAAGAGAGATGACTATGAACGGTGCCTGCCTGTGACTAAGATACCTGTGAGCAAGAGGACGTACACTTCAAAAGATTGGACATGCATAGCCAGAAGCACAGACTCATCAGCCAACGTGTTTATCATTTATGGTGACACAAGTAGATTAATAAATGTGAGCATTGCAGGAAACCATTATTTAACCACTCAGAAGGTGTGGATCACTACACCACAGTGGGATGCTTCTTTTATTCCATGTCACCACTTTTTCGATACCTACCATGGGAGTCTTTCCTTTGCACACCAGAACTTTGACATATCTGGATTTAAACACTCTCTATGGACAGTTAGCCCCTCTAAATACCAAGAAGACTTTTTCTTTACCAAATGATGCCTTGAACTTTTCAACTGCTCATTTGCAGGAACTGAATGTGGAAATTTTTGGAGTGTCCATTCAATGCCTCCCTGGAGTCTCTGCCAAAGGAAACATTAGACACGACTCTGTCTGGATCCAGCTACTACATCTATGATGCTGTGGATGTGGTGGCCTGAGCCCTCCATGAAATACTTTTTATAAAAGCAGAACAGGGGTCCATAATGGATGCAGGCCAGCTCATGTTTCTCCCTTAGCAGGTAAAATTCTCCCTTAAATAGGATTCTCATTATTGTTCTTTTAGGATCTGAGAGTTATTTTATTTGGGTATCGAATTGTGATTGTCACATTGTCACAGATCAGCAGTGACTTGTGCATAATGAATTACTGTTCTTTCTTACAGGTTGCAAGTAAACCTCTAATGATTGTAGGGTCTAATTAGCAACAGTGTCAACTCTTTTAACTAGAAATAATTGATTAAAAACTTTCACTGTGAGAGGTAAGTGTTCAAGAGAAAACAATGACAATTCATCCCAGGGAATTAAAAAATTCAGGGATTTCCAAAATCTAGTTCTGGCCCTATCCCTTGATATCTTAAATGCTTCTGGGGAAAGGACAATTTATTTGAACTTCCTGCATTTTTCTAGAAAGGCTACTGATAGCTAAATAAATATTTCCCCATTGAAATTTAAAATGACTTTTGGAAGCAAGGAGTTTGATCCCCTTTTTACAGATCAGAACCCCAATACTATGAAATATATTTTAATTCCCCAAGTCCTTATCAATTCTACTTAGATGAATTTGTACATGAACCTAGACTTATACAAATCCAAAACCTATGAATAATGTGTCATGAAACTCTTGCTTTCAGGTATGAGGAAGTGAATGTCATGTCAGATCTAAATACACACATTTGTTGTGAATATATATTTGTTCATGTATATATACAACCATATATATAGTTATGTATTATACAAATATCAGTTGTCCATTTATATAGAAATTATATCAATTAATGCGTGAAGATTCTGTACTAGGAGCTTTCATCTCTTCTCTCTCATTTAATAAAATATTTTGTTCAAAGGTAGGAAGAAGCAGGCTGTCTTTCTTTGTCTCTTCTTGAGCTCGAGGAAACTCCCTAGCACCCCTAAAGCAAACCTCATTGCTCAAGGTGCAGCTCAGGTTTAGCCCCACAGCACTCCCTGGACGTGGAATCTTCAGGAATGGTTTAAACATCACCATGTGCTCTCTGAGGGCAGACAAGAATGCCTGCTTCCTTAAGCGTGCAGAATAGTAAACACTCCCCAAATTGAACTTATTCAGAGGATGACTAATATAGAGGGGAAAAAATCTAATTGCTGGGCAACTCAGTATCCCCACCAGTTCGAATCTGGGTTTTCTGCCTTCAATTTCCATGCTCATTTCATTTCCCAATTATGTCTCCCTTTTAGCTCCACCCATTCCTAAGAAACACCCAATTTAAAAAAAGCACTGGAGCGCACGTGTCACTGGATGAGAAAAGAAACTCTGTGTCACAGCATGTAATTCTGAACTATATGATTTTCCTAAAGGTCTTGGACTTCAGGTGAAAGTAAGGGAGTTTGTTCCCCAGGAACCACGTGGTCAAGGTTTCATCATACATGAGGAGCTGATAGACTGGGCCATGCGATTCAAAAAGGTTGCAGACAAGTCAATCTTGGATTAATCATCTACATCACAAGATAGAGAGCATATATGAAAATAATGGTGAAATCATTTAACTCATAACAAAATTCTCATTTGTTGATATAATTTTTCTTACTGTCCAAGAGATATTGAAAGGACACTTGTAATTAAAGAGATATTCCGGAATTTTGAAATGCTTTATACATTACAACAGGACAGTGAGGCTACCAATTTAATAGGATGAGCTGATAAAAAATTGATTGAATTCCCATTTAAGCTGAAAAAGTGTCAATCTCACGTGCTTGCAAATTTATTGCTCTGCATGCATTGTGCCCTGAAGATATAACAGATGCTGACGACCTAGACTTTTGATGATTTAAAGATACAATTCAAATTGTCTTTTGCCATACGCTTTTCTTCCAGAAAACAAATTTTATTCTCTTTAACGAAAATCAAAAGAATTGACATTGAGGGTTTTTTTTAATATTTCAATATTTTATTAATTTTCCTTATATTTCCATCTCTTCATCCCAACTTTATACATTCTTGTAGAAAAATTCACCATCAGAAAAAAAGATTCTTTTGGCTCCCAAGGAACTGCATTCTTCCTCTTCTTCAGATTTCCCTTTAGAACTCAGTCTTGTAAGCCATCCCTCAAGATGCTATATTATATCATTCAAGCCTGTCCCTGTGTCTTTGGTGTATAATCTACCTGACATTAAATACATTACTAAATAAATTCAATAATTACAATTTGTACTAATCAAACAATTCTCATATAAATGCATTGTATGAATTAAAATATTATTTTTTATTAAGGTAAAATCTGCTTATAGTTCAAAAAAGTAATCCTGGAATACCATATTCAGAATCACATTTGTTATTGCCAGATGCCCCATTCCATAAAACAAACAAGTGTCCTAGTCATTGAGATGGAAAATTTTTTAAATCAGTACGTATTTTCGTGTTGGGAACTCTTTTCTGCAGATTGACCTTGATTTTAATTTGCTTTCCCTGGGTGCATCAATCATGTCAAATCTTATAGGTGATCTCTAAGATAAGTTTTGAGATAATTTAAACAATATTATCAATTATTCAATATTATTAAATAAAAAAATATTATCCAATTATATAGTATTGTTCAGTATCATCAATAATTCTCTTCTTTCAAACTCCCCACTCTGGGTGTAGGACGTTCTGTCAGCCAGGATTCAGGAACATCCCTCAGGAAGAGAGAGCTACCTGCTGCTTTGTCTGTGTATTGTGCCCAGAGAGAGAAATATGTAATCAGACAGGTATGAACTGGCAAAATTACACAATCACTTTCTCTCACCTCTTCTTTGTCTCCAAATAAAATGTAAAGGATCTGAGAGTAACCAATAGCATCACATTTCTTCATTATTTTCTATTATTTCATTCACTCATTCAATACATTCATTTAGGAAATCAATACATCGTTTCCATGTTAGGAGTTACCTTGATCTGGCTTCCTTATACTCACATTGTTAGGTTCTGCTGAAGCAGCTCTTCTCAAGGGAATACAACCCTTAAACCACATGATGTGTTAGGCAAACACTTAGAGATTCCGTAGCACCGTATACTCATCTTGATCACAGAATAACACACATGGAATTATGATGGAAGTAAGTGTGGGTGTCTTTAGCACATGCCTCCTATTCATATCTTTACACCCAAGGTGGCGAGCACTATGCCTTACACATAGTAGGTGTGCAAAAACCAGAACTAAAGATTCAATAAATGAATGGACATATTATATTATTATTACTCTAGTAGAAGACATAAACAATGAATTGAGCATGCAAACTTGATAAGATAAAGGCTCTGCTTTCCAAGAAATCATAGTGAGGTACATGTGAAAAAGAATAGCAGGGCAATTTGAAAAGTGCCAAAATAAAGGTAGTTAGAGGTTAGCAGAGTCAACAAGAGTAGATAGTGTTACTTGGATAAATCAGATAATTCTTCATGGAAAGCTTATGTTTGAGTTGAGCTTTTAAAAATATGGGGGGATTTTTCAGTTAAAGATGAAGAGGGCCTCTTGGCAATAGATGTTTGAGCAACAAAAGTTATGCAAGATTAATAAGTTCTGGAGACCTACCATCCAACATGGGCCGATAGTTCACAATACTGTACTGTAGACTTAAAAATTTACTAGGAGGGTAGATTTATGTTAAGTATTCCTACCTCAAAAGAAAAAAAGTATTTTAAAAAAGGAAGTTAAATAAAAAAATTAAAGAGGACAGGAGGAAACATTTGGGAGTGATGAATAGTTTAAGGACTTGAGTAGTGATGGTTTCACGGGTGTATATTATCTCCGAACACATTAAGTTGTATACATTAAATATGTACAGCTTTTTGTATGTCAGTCATACCTCAATAAAGTTTTTTTAAAATGTTTTCATGTGGCATATTCAGACATTCAGAATATGACTAATATGACTGGAATGAGATGATAAAAGACTGATCATGGATGATGATGGAACAGGTAAATAATGAAAAAAAATCCCATCATATTTAAAGTACAATATTCCAGTCTTACCAAACAAAACAGCAAACAATTCCTATATACTTATTACCAAAGTTGTCTCTACATTGCTAAATGTTCTGTCCAGTAAGATAATTCATGAAATAACATATTACAGAAATAATAATGGGCTGGAGGAGAGAGCATGTTTGCAAATTATGTTTGTTGTTAGAATGCATCTGGCTATAAATTAAAAAGAAAAAAATCTAAAAGTGTCTTTTAAAAAATATTTATTATATCCCATAAAAAAGACCAGAGTAATTTACTACGATGATTCTTTGTGCCAGAAAAAATAAAAGCACAATTGTTGCATTATAAAGATGGAGAAGGAAATAGGTTTCATTCCATTTGTTATTTACTTGATGAATGATGTCATAGATATCACTTTTTACAAAAAAATAGTGAAAGAATTAAAAAAAAGGCCATGATAGAATGACTCCAGGTTTAGGGAAAGGAATGAAGAAAAGCTATTCAACATCCAGCTACCTGTACAGTCTAGGGGTGCACGGAAAGCATCGCCTCCAGCCCCGCCCCTGGAGCTGATTTCCTCCCACTGTGAAGTCGGCCAGACTTATTCCAGCCCCACCCCCGCCTCTTCCCGCCCCTGGAACTGGTCTCCGCGGACAACCTCCTGGCCTGGTTCCGCCCGCAGCCTGGTCCCGGCTCATTGCCCCGCCCGCACCCTTGTCCCCGCCCATCCCCGGGCCTGGTGTCACTCACACCCTTGTCCCCGCCCACAGCCCGCCCCTAGAACTGGTTCCCGCCCCTAGATTTCGTCCCTGTCCCTGGTGCTGACCCAGCCCGCGTCCCAGCTTCGCACTCACTCTAGACACTGGAGACCTCCCCCGAGGCTGGGGTGCGCGGCCCCGCCCCGCCCGCCGCCTCAACCCGGAGCCCCCAAACGTCCGTCCTCCCTGAACGCCCGCCCGAGACCGGAAGCGGAAGCGCCGGCGGCGCCGTGGATGGAGCGGGAGGTCTGCGCGGTGTGTCCAGTCTTCTCGGCGCGGACGGCATTCCCGTGGACCTTCGGCCCAAGGGGCGACGCGCGGTAAGCGGCGGGCGGTCCCGGCTCCGGTCGCGGTCCAGGGAGGGGCCTGGGCCGCGGGCAGCCCTGTCACGGCCCGGCGTCCCCCCGTCCCCCCGGAGCCCCGTTTCCCCGGGCTGTTCGCTCAGGGCGCCCGAGGCTGCTGTTCCTCCCGGCTCCGGGCGCCGCCGGCCCCTCCTCAGAGTCCCCGTCACCGTCCTCCGTGTGATTTTGTCCCCAGGGCGCTTATCCGCGTCTGGAGGCGGTGTTTGGGTTGTTACTAATGGGGGCGCTCCTGGCATCTAGAGGGGGAGGCAGGGATGCTGCTCAGCGTCCTCCAGGGCCCAGGACGGCCCGACAGAGAATCATCCGGCCCCAGATGTCAATGGTGCGGAGGTTGGGAGACCTGCTCCAGGGCCTGAAAATCTCCCGAGCCCTGAATGAAGTGTGGGAATTGTTTACCAGTCAGCGAGCCACTTACAGGGGCCATAAATGACAAGCTTGTTTAAAGGGTCCGGAGTCACCAAAGTGAGTTGAGCGAGTCAAGTGCACACAGCGCGGAGCTGCTTCTCCCATCTTGGGGAGCAGGTGGCTGGACAGGAATCGGGAAAATCCAGTCTCAGCCAACAGTTACAGTTAAATCAGTAAATACGAAAAAGAAAAGTAAGTGGGGTGGGCTTTCCTTCCATCACCTGTATTACTCCCTGTAAAAGGCCTCAAAAGCAGTCTTTGCTTTTTTTTTTCGTTAGAAAAGAAAAGTGTCTGTGGGGCTCAAGTTTGAGTTGAAACCAGGCTCAGGGTCCACCTGTCCTCGCTGATCCGTGGATTTCTGTGTGACCAGGTGAGTACCCTGTGGACCTGGTACCAACAGGTTCCAGCAGCCTCCGCTGTGCAGAAGACCTGCCAGTGGGCTTTCCTGGGCTCAGGTTGTCAGCACAAGGACTCACTGAGAGTGAGGGTATCATGAGAAAAATTATTTATGTTTGATGGATTATATTCAAGGGAAAGATGGTAAGGTGTGTGAGGCTCTGTGTGTGTAAATAATTCAGAAAATACAGTTATTTGCAAAGAAGAACACATTAAACAAATATATGTAAATAAGTGTAAATATGTGTAACAGTAAAGAAATATAGACTTACCTGCATTCCGAATTCTCAAAAGTCAGGATTTCATCTATAAATATAAATATATAAATGTTTTACGTGTATATGTAGTATTACAAGACATCTCATTAAATATTAGCAGGGATGCTCAGCAACATTCCTCAGGCCTATTCAATTTGACTTCTAAAGACCTATAAATGCTCCACAAAGATTCAAAATCTTACAGACACCTGGAGAAAAATATGATTTGAACTTCTTTATGTTAGTAACAGAAATGTAAAGTTAAATTGACCAGCAGCCGGATTTATTTTCAGCATATTGTTGTTGTTTATGAGATTTCAAATCATTTGGAGGAATATTAAGCAACACCTTTTACATAGAAGGGTAGGGCACTAGTCTCCAAAAAGATTGTCCTCTCCACCTCACATTCTAAAGGGAATTAACTTTGCTTCTTGAATCCTTTCTGAAATAACAGTCTGGTGATTCACGTTGAAGACAATCTTGTTAAGTAATTTTATATATAATTGTTGGCCTCTCCTAATTGTGTGTGTATGTCTGTGTGCCTTTTTCATTCTAGCATTCCTGGGACGTTCTTGAGGGAATGTGTGCTTGTCATGCAGTAGATATTCTTTGAGTGCACAATTTATGGTGACCCACCATCCTCATTTATTCAGAACAGAGGGGTTTTCCAGGACACAGGACATTTAGCGTTCAGACCAGGATGGTTCCTCATCTGATGAGCCAGGCCCTGGGCCAGATGCGTGGGGACCTGGAGAACCAAACAGACCTTGTCCCACCTCCATGGGATTTATATTCTGTTAGGGAATTTGGATTGTAGACAGTTCATGATGAGAGTGATTTGGGAGTTTGGCACAAGGGGACTAAACCGGAGGGGGCAGGGAAGCGCTCTTGAGAAGGACTGATATTTAGCTTGAGAGCTGGAGTTGGGACTGGATTTAGGTGGTTGGAGGGTTAGACTGGAGTGAGGGTGTGGGAGTGTGTTCAAGAGAGCGTTTCAGGCAGAGGGACCCGCATGAGGACACCCCTGAAGCAGAGAGCCTGGTGTGTCCATGACCTGAAAGAGGGATGGCTGAGCCGAGTCAACACAGGGGGAGGGGTGTGAGCCAGACCAGCAAGGGGAACAGGCTGGACCAGGTCAGGCGTGACTTTGGACTCTGTTCTAAGACCAGTGGGAAGACACTGGAGAGGTGCGAGCAGATGGGTGATGTGATTGGCGTTTGGTCTAAGCACGTGGGTTAAAATGGACTTGAGGCTTAAGAATGAAGACTTAAGAGGCAGATAGGAGGTGTTGGGAAGAAGGTTACGAATAAGGTGATTGTTCCCTAGGCCTGAGTGATGGCTGTGGAGTAGGAAAGAAGTAGAAAGAGAAGACCTTGGAGTGTAGAACCGCGAGAAGGTAACGGTACTTTCTTGCCTGGATGTGTCAGATGGCACAGGGCACTGACTGTGCTCCTCGCTGCTGTCCGTGCAGACCTGCAGGCACCCCCTCACCCAGGTCTGTGTGTTCACCCCACTTAGCCACTCACAGGCCTCCCTCCACATCTTAAAGGAAGTCAGGCCTTACTTGTGAGGGGGTTGTTTCAGACGGGAGACACCGAGGAGAGCCCCTCCAGGCATCAGAGCAGCCCCTTCAGCCTCTCGCTCAGGCTCCTCCCCCTCCACTCTCTCGCTTTCCACCCTCAGAAGGACCCCTGCTCAGTATTCCACGTCCCCATGTTCTACCTCCCTTAGGCTTGAGAAGGTTGGGCAGCCAGTGGGGTGGACATTGTCTGTACCTTCCACTCTGACCCCCGCAGGTCCCGGGCTGAACAGAGAGCGACTCTACTGGGAGCTGAGCCATGAGAGCCAGGGCGTCCCCCACCTGGGCTCCTTCATCCTGGATGGGCACAGCCTCTACGTCAGTGTTGAGGGGCTTGGCTACAGCCGTGCTTTCTGTCCCTATCATAGTTCTGTGTTGCCTCCATTGCTCTAAAGTGAGCTGTGATCCATCTCTGTCTCCTTCTGGTCGGGGTGCAGTCTTCTGGGGTGATGACTGGGGCCAGCCACCTTCCATCTCGTTTCATCCCCCCTGAACACCCCTCTCCTCTTCCCCTCCCCTCTTCCCCTCCCCTTTTCCCCACAAAGCTCCCTACATCCTCCCTCTCCCTTAATCCTTTATGTTCACCCAAGCTCTTGCTCAGCTCCTCTCACCTTCTCTCCACAGCTGACACCTATGGAGCTGTGGCCCTGACTACTACCAGTCAGTATTCCTGGCCCTCATCTCCTGGGTTCCATCCCCATTTGGGGTTGGGGAGCAGTGGTTCTCCTGCACCCACTGTCCTTGGTGAGAGAAGGACCTGGAAGGGCCCTAACTCATCCCTTCTCTCTCTCCCGTGTTCTGGTGGAGAGTTCCAGCCCAGGGTGAGAAAGCCTTAGTGACAGACGTGTTCTCCACCACATTTAAATCAATTAAAGTGGTTTTCACTTTAATTCTCCTAAAGCCTCGCGCTTGGTCCTCCTTTTCCAGGTATCCCATCCGTCTGTCCAGTTTTCTACCCGTCCATCTGTCTCTCTTCTGTGTTCAGTCTCTCTTGTTCACCTATCTCTCTCTCTTGGGCTCCTCTCATCCACAGGCTTGCTCATCCCTCTACTCACACACTCACCCCTCCCCTCACTCTCATTTATGCTTCACCTGTGAATGGTGGTCCTGGGACAGCCACTGCTGGAGCCCGGGTGAGCCTGGGGGCTCCTCCCACTCTGTCCCTCCCTGAGACAGCCCTCTCCACAGCTCCCGAGCCAGCCACCACGTCCCTGCATACTTGATCATCAACTGTGCCACCAGAAGCCACCACAGGTGTCTGGGGGCCCCTTTTCCTTCCCAAGAGAAGCTCTCCAGCCCCACACCTCCACCAGCCAGTTGTGATCCAGGAGCTGGGCAGCCACAGTGTGAGATTCTGGTTTTGAGGAAATGGTGCTGATCACAAAGATTATACCAATGATTCAGTCTGAGGCCAGCCCTCAGAGAGCCCCTAGCCTTGTGAAATTAACACACCAATATAACACTGTGTGGGAGGTTTCGGGAAGAGGCACCTGGCATAGTTTGCAGAGGAAGAGCTTGCTAGAGAAAGTTGCACCTGAATAGAGTCTTTAAGAATGAGCAGGAGAGACCCAGGCAGGTAGAGGATGAAGAGTTTTTCTGGCAGAGAGGATTCCGTGAGCAAAGGCTTGCACCAGAAACAACATGCCGTATGGGGAGAATTGAAACGAATTTGGGTTGCGTGAAGCATGAAGTTTAACCCGCGGTACATGGATAAAATGAGACTGAAAGGTCAGCAGGAGCCAGATTGAGTAGAGCCTTGAGTGCCAGGTCAAGAAGGTTGAACTAAACACTGAAGGCCATAGGGAGCCATGGGTGGTACTAGAGCAGTGGTGGCCCTAGTGAGGTATTCATTTCAGAAAGATCCTTCTAGTGGTCCATGTAGAACATCCTTTAGACAGAGCATCCAGTGAGCCTGCTGGGGTGTTGGTCCGGGTGAAGGAAGTTAAGTCCCCTGAGCTGGGACAGGGATGGAGAGGGAGTGTATGTGAGGACCAGTGTTCAAGGTGAATGGGTGTTACTGGGAAGGAGGAGGAGCTGAGCAGATATGCTGGTTCTGACTTGGGTGACCACACGGGTGGGTGGTGGTGCCCCTGGGAGAGAAGACGCCAGATGATAATGAGTGCAGGACTCTGGTGTGGTCTCAGGCCAGCTCTCAGTGATGGCCATCGCTCTCCCTCTCGTCTTGCAGCTTTGGGACACAACCTGAAGACCCTCACAGTCACCTTCCCCATCTCCACCCTCCAGTATTCATCAGACAGGAGCAATGGGTCAGCCACGTTCCACTCCACTGAGAGGGTCCTGCAGAGCCTGGTGAGACCCTGGTTCCAGCAGCTCCTGGTGGGTTAAATCCCACCCAGCCCCTCCCCCAATCCCTGTCCCTCCTGCTCCTCCTCCTCCTCCTTCCTCCCCAGCTGGATCCTTGTTCAAGAAGAGCAGCCTGGGCCTCTTCTCCTTGAGTTGCAGACTGGTCTCCCTCAGGTGAGACCCTCCCCTGAGCATTTGCCCCTAATGACCACTTTTGTGACCACCCCTCTCTCAGTCTCCCCCCTGTCCTCCCATTTCCTCCTTCCTGTTCTGGCCCCCACTCCAGAGGTTTCAGGACCTCTCTCTAGATTCCCCACGTACCTCTCTCCCCAGGCCTGAGAAGGATGGGGGAGCCACCTGAGTGGACGCTGTCTGCACCCACCGCCGTGACCCCGTGGGCCACCATGCCTCTGTGCTGGGAGCTGACAGTCTCCACGTGTCTGCTCTTCCTCTCGGTGGCTCCAGGCTCTGCACCCTGGAGTTTATGCATGCAGAGAGAACACCAGCTGCATTTCCCCAGCATCAACTGGAACCTCAGCAACCCGGAGCCCACATCCTCGGAGTACACCGCCCTGCTGAGGGTCACCCAGGACCAGGTGGGTTCTCCCCTGTCCCATCTCTCCTTGCCCTGAAGGCACCCTCATTCCTCCGTCTGACTTACATCTGTTACATGGTTGTTTCAGTCCTTCACTTTCCCTGCGTGTCTGGGTTCTCTCAGTTTCCAGAGGTGATGTCCTAGCTGCCTTCCCCATTTCTCACATGGGTAAACTGAAACTCAGAAAAGGGAGTATTGTGCCTAAGGTCACACAATGAGTTAGGGGCAGAGCCAGGATTTGAAGTCAGGTCTCCCTTGCCCCAAGGTCTGTGATCTTTCACCGGCTCCAGTGGCCCCCTGCGTCTCCAGGAGACCTCCATCTCTCCCATTCTCCCTCGCGTTTGTTCTAGGTCACCAAGCTCTACAGAGGCAGCCAGCTGTGAGACATATTCCACTCCTGCCTGGTCACCGACTTGATGTAGGTTGAGGATATTGGAAGCATTGGCTGAGCTGGTGGCTGATGGCTCTGAGCTCCCGTGACACATCCTTGATCTGGAAATCACTGACATGGTGCCCATTCTCCCCCACATCCCTGTCAGCTAATCCTACCATCTCCTTCCATAGGTTTTCGGGGGTTGAGAAAAGCATTAACATTTGGGGCCACCAACCTCCAGCATCCTCCTCCTCCTCCTCTTTTGGAGACTTTCAACAAATATCAGCAGTCTAACTGTGCTCTCCAATAGTGGAGCCACTAACCACATGGGGCAATTTAAATTTTTTATACACCTCTTGGGATACGATTCACATATTGTGTGTGGGGGGGGCTGTATTTTTTAGGTTTTTCTATATACAATATCTTCACCTCTGCAAAACAAATAGTTTTACCATTTCCCTTCCAATCTGGGTTTCTTTTATTCCTTTTTCTTGCCTAATTGCCCTCATTAGAAACTCTAGTACCTGTGATTAACATATCAGATGAGGGAAGACATCATGGTCTTGTCCCTGGTCTTAGGGGGAAATTTTCAGTCTTTCCGCATTGCATATGGTGTTAGCTGTGGGTTTTTCATTGAAGCTATTTATAGGTTGAGAAAGTTTTTTTCTATTCCTAATTTGTTGAGTGTTTTCTTTTTTAGACATGAAGGGTGTTGTATTTTGTGAAATTCTTTTCTATGTATATGGTCGAGATTACGTGGTATTGGCCGTTATTCTATTAATATGGTGTATTACATAATCAAGTTTTCAGATATTAAGCCACCGCTCCAACTAGAGGTGAGAGATTCAGACGTTCTCAAGTCTGTCCTGGGCATGCCACATCCCTGAGCCTTTGTGGCCTTCTAGATGCCCGCAAATACCCTGGAGATTTTCAAAGCCCCCTGTGGACATCTCATTCCCCCAATTTTTCTTCTAAGTTTTTGGCTCACCTCTTGCCTGCCTCTCCTGGTGTCACTCCCTCAGGCAACTACAATAGAAAACAATTAGCCCTGATTGTTTTTAGCAAGTGCCCTGGGGACAGACTTTCCTCCCTGGGCAAGCTCTGAGTCTAGTAACAACAAGCCCTGAACATGGGGCGTTTTCGGGGAGCTGCCAGGCAGGTCAGCTAGTTGCAGTTGGGTGGGGAGAGGTCTTTTCAGAGCTCCACACCCATTATGGCTGCTGTGCTGCGGGTTGTCTCAGCCACCATGGTTCTGAGACTGACGGTTTTCAAAGTTATGGAGGATATTGTGAGAGCAGGATGGGAATAGTGCAAGTTATAGTGCCACGAAGTTTGCTCCCTTTATCAAGATTCCACCGTGTGTCTTCACTAAACCCTCCTCAGAGTCTTACAAGCCTTTGATTAATTTCTAGACTTCTGAAAAGTTGATTTCGACCATTTTTACCAGTGTTCTCATTGTTTTTATGCATTTGCAGAAGTCCTTACTCCAAAGTTTCAAAAATGTTCTCCCTGTGGTTATTTATTTATAAATTAATTACTTGAAATGAAATTACATGGGAAATTCAGTTCCTCACTCACACACACTAGCCACATTTTAAGTGCTCAATAACAACATGGGGCTAATAATGAGTGTATTTGGTAGTGCAGGCAAATGTTTACATTATTGCAGAAAGTTCTCTTGAACAGGACCCAGAAGCAGGGAATCTAGATTCAGGGTAGAATTCCAGACACCCTTGTTCATCCCTTGTGTCCTTCCAGGTCTGTCCCCCACAGTAACCACACTGGAGTGGACTCCCTGTGTACCTTGTCGCCTTGGCACAGAGACTGGACAGAGTTGCCATCTATGAGGAATTCCTGCAGCTGAGCCAGAATGGTACCCAGCTGCAGAACTTGACCCTGGACAGGAAGAGTGTCCTTGGGGATGGTAAGGCTCCCTGGTCATTGGGAAAGGAAGTGAGGCCTTTCTGGGGACTCTGGATGCCTGGGGCTGAGAGAGCATTGAACCTTCTCAGGCTGGCAGGAGGTGGCATAGTCCCCCAGTCTTTACCCACCGTTGAGAGAGAGAAAAGAACACCAGTGTAATATAGGAGGCCCTCACTTTCTCCTAGACAGCTCTGTGACCTCATAGTAGTCACCTCCCTTCTCTGGACTTTTGTTTCCTCATCTCTGCACTGAAAACCACTGGGCCAGATGGTCAGTGAGGGCCTCCAGCTGTGTGTGAAGCAGACTTACAGGTTTGGGGGTCATGTGGTTACTGATCCACAGGCTATAGTTTGCCAAGTCCCGCTCTAGATGAGCACCAATGTGCTAGAACTTTCTGCAGTGGTGGAATGTTCTATATCTGTGCTGTCCAGTGCATAGCCACATATTGCTGTTGAGTGCTCGAAGGACGGTATTGGGACTGGTCTTTATTGTTACTGAGTTTTAATATTACTGAGGTACCAGAATTTTTATTTTATTTAACTAAAATTAATTTTAATTCAAAAAGAGACTTGTTGCTGCTCCATATCAGACAGCACACCTCTAAGAGGTTGTCTGGCTAGAGGTACAAGAAGGGGGACATGCACCCTCCCCCCAAGCCCACTGGGTGCTGTGTGTCCTACCCTCCTGGAGTTTATGTTGTAGCTGGCAATAACAAGAATAGAGAATTGAAAATTATCAATTAATTGATGTGAAAAAACTCATACTTGCAGGCGGAAATCAGAGAAGACTTCCCGCAGGATATTACATTGTAGGTTAATCCTAGAAAATGAATATTAAGCAAATAGATAAAGGAGAAGGGGATGAATGTGTTTCTAGGCAGGGAAGAACACTTTTGAGTGGGAATTTACAAATTTAGAGAGATCCCATAGGCTTGCCAACTGTGATGACCCATTCTCCCCCCGGCCGTCATAAGAAAGTCCAGCTCAAATTCAATCCTCTGTGCCCAGAGTTATGAATTTGGTTTAATTTACTAAACTTTTGTTCTGTGATAATGGTCTTGGATTTTGTAGGAATGTGTGGTCACGTTTTAGAGATGGAAACTAAAATGGGGTGAAACATGATGATGTCTACTTGACTTTAATATTTCATTGAAAACATGGGATGAATCAAGGTTGGCAAGTGTTAATAATTTATACATTGATAAAATATTGTTTTAATTGGATGGAATATACATGGTTAAATCTAGATGATGGATGTTTATGAGACTGTTCCCTTTATTTTTCTGTGTCTAAAAAGTTCTGTTAAAAAGAGTGAACCACACTCACATGCATTCTCCATTTGATTCACTTCCAGAATATTCTCCCAACAGAGATGACACCTTGACTGAGAAGCCTGGTAAACCTGCAGGAAGCCCCAGCCCACGGTAGGGGGCGAGTATCTTGATGCTGTGCCTCATTGAAGAGAACCATGCGCACAGGGTCTTGGATGATGAGGAAAGTTGGCCAACCCTTGTCAAGGACAGTTGAGGCACAGTGGGGTCAGCAGGAGCCCTGGGGCGATGACAGGAGGTGGCTCACCCCACCATTTGTCTCCCCAGACCTCCCCTTCTGGGCCCTCATCCTCATCTGCCTCCCGGGAATCCTGGTGCTCATCACAGGCCTGATCTGCTGTCTCCTGGTAAGCCATGACGTGTTGCTTGTCTTCTTACTATTGGGTTATAAGAGCTCTTTATATATTATAAATACACGTCCTTTTCTAGGGATATGTATTGCAGATGTTTTCTCCCAGTCTGTGTGTGGCTCGCCTTCTCCTTCACAACATGAGTCATTGGGTAAATGAAAGTGACAGTCATCATGAGATTCCACCACACTTGAGGATGGCTAAAAGTAAAAAGACTGACTATAGCAAGTGTTGTTGAAGATTTCAAGTCACTGAAACTCTCATCGAGTGCTGGTGAAAAATAGCTTGGATGTGTCTTTAATAATTACATAAGTCTACCCAGCCATTCCTGCCCTAGGAATCTATCCAAGGGAAATAAACCCGTAGGTCTATACACAGACCTGTACACACATGTAGATAACAACCTATTTATAGTATACAAAAACAGAAAACAACCCAAATGTCCATCTACTGGTGAACGGATACACAAAGTGTGGTATTTCCCCACAGTGGAATACTATATAACCATAAAAAAGGATGAATTACTATTTTTTTCTTTTTTAATTATTTTATTGAAATTATAAAGGGTTTTAACATTGTGTAGTTTCAGGTGTTCATTATTATTTGTGAATTTCTGTATAGACTGCATCGTGCTCACTAACAGTAGTCTAACTTTTATCCATCACCATGCATATGTGCCCCTTTAACTCTTTCACTCAACCCCCAGCCACCATCCCCTCTGGTAACCACTAATCTGTTCTCTTTATCCCTGTGTATGTTTATCTTCTACATATGAGTGAAATAATGCATATTTGTCTTTGTCTGGCTTATTTCATTTAACATCTTACCCTCCAGGTCCATCCAGGTTGTTGCAAACAGGACGATCTTGTCTTTTGTTTCTGGCTGAGTTGTATTCCATTGTATATAATACATACCACATCTTCTTTATCCATTCATCTGTAGCAGGGCACTTGGGTTGCTTCCATGTCTTGGCTATTGTGAATAATGCCTCAGTGAACACAGGGGTGCATAAATCTCTTTGAATTGTTGATTTCAATTTCTTTCGGTGAATACCCAGTAGTGGGATAGCTCAAAAGTATGGTATTTCTATTTTTAATTTTTTGAGAAATCTCCATACTGTTTTCCCTGGTGGCTGCACCAGTTTGCATTCCCACCAGCAGTGTGTGAGGGTGCCCTTTTCTCCTTATCCTCTCCAACGTTTGTTATTTTTTGTCTTGGGAATTATAGCCATTCTGATAGGTGTAAGGTGATCTCTCATTATAGTTTTGATTTGAATATCCCTAATAATTAGTGATGTTATACATCTTTTCATGTGTCTGTTGGCCTTCTCTATATCTTCTTTGGAAAAATGTCTGTTCATATCCTCTGCCCATTTTTAGATTGGATTGTCTGTTTGTTTCTTGTTGGGTTGTATGAGTTGTTTATATATTTTGGAAATCAATCCCTTGTCAGATATGTGATTTGCAAATATTTTCTCCCAGTTGGTGGGTTTTCTTTTCATTTTTTTTTTTGTGAGGAAGATCAGCCCTGTGCTAACATCCGTGCTAATCCTCCTCTTTTTTTTCTGAGGAAGACCGGCTCTGAGCTAACATCTATTGCCAATCCTCCTCCTTTTTTTTTCCCCCAAAGTCCTAGTTGATGGTTGTATGTCATAATTGCAGATCCTTCTAGTTGCTGTATGTGGGACGCAGCCTCAGCATGGCCGGACAAGGGGTGCGTCTGTGCGCGTCCAGGATCCGAACCTGGGCCGCCAGTAGCGGAGCGCACGCAATTAACCACTAAGCCATAGGGCTGGCCCTGTCTTTTCATTTTGTTCATTGTTTCTTTTGCCTTGCAGAAGCCTTTTAGTCTCATGTAGTCCCATTTGTATATTTTTTATTTTCTTTCCCTTGCCTGAGTAGACATGGTATTGGGAAGGGTGCTGCTAAGACCGATGTCAAAGACTGTACTGCGTATATTTTCTTCTAGGAGTTTTATGGTTTCAAGTGTTAGATTCAAGTCTTTTATCCATTTCGAGTTAATTTTTGTGTATGGTGGAAGATAATGATCTACTTTCATTCTTTTGCATGTGGCTGTCCAGTTTTCCCAATAGCATTTATTGAAGAGACTTTCCTTTCTCCATTGTATGATCTTGGCTCCTTTGTCAGAGATTAACTGACCACAGATGTGTGGTTTTCTTTCTGGGCTTTCAGTTCTGTTCCATTGATCTATGAGTCTGCTTTTGTGCCAGTACCATGCCATTTTGATTACTGTAGCTATGTAATATATTTTCAAGTTAGGATTGTGATGCCTCCAGCTTTGTTCTTTCTTCTCAGGATTGCTTTGGTTGTTCGAGGTCTTTTGTTATTCCATGTATATTTTAGGATTCTGTGTTCTATTTCTATGAAGAAGGTCATTGGGATTCTGATTGTGATTGCATTGAATCTGTAGATTACTTTAGGTAATATGGACATTTTAACTGTGTTTATTCTTCCAATCCATGTGCATGGAATATCTTCCAATTACTTCAGGTCATCATTGATTTCTTTCAATAATGTCTTATAGTTTTCATTGTATAGGTCTTTAACCTCTTTGGTTAAATTTATCCCTAGACACTTTTTTCTTTTTGTTGCAATTGTAAATGGGATTGTATTCTTGAGTTCTCTATCTGTTAGTTCATTATTAGAGTATAGAATTGCAACTGATTTGGTAAGTTGATTTTGTATGCTGCAACTTTGCTGTAGTTGTTGATTATTTCTCATAGTTTTCTGATGGATTCTTTAGGGTTTTCTGTAATTACAATCATGTCATCTGCAAACAGCAAGAGTTTCATTTCTTCCTTTCCAATTTGGATTCCTTTTATTTCTTTTTCCGGCCTAATTGCTCTGGCCAAAACCTCCAGTACTATGTTGAATGGGAGTGGCGATAATGGGCACCTTTGTCTTCTTCCTGTTCTCAGAGGAATGGCTTTAAGTTTTTCACCATTAAGTATGACGTTGGCTGTGGGTTTGTGATATATGGCCTTTATTGTGTTGAGGTACTTTCCTTCTATACCCATTTTATTGAGAGTTATTATCATAAATGTATGTTGGATCTTGTCAAATCCTTTCTCTGCATCTGTGGAGAGGATCATGTGACTTTTATTCCTCATTTTGTTAATGTGGTGTATCACATTGATTGATTTGCGGATGTTGAACCATCCCTGCATCCTTGGTATAATTTCCACTTGATCATGGTATATGATCCTTTTAATACATTGCTGTGTTCGATTTGCTGATATTTAGTTGAGTATTTTTGCATCTGTGTTCATCAGTGATATTGGCCTGTAATATTCCTTCTTTGTGCTATCCTTATCTGCTTTTGCTGTCAGGGTGATGTTGGCCTCATAGAATGAATTAGGAAGTGTTCCATCTTCTTCAACTGTTTGGAATAGTTTGAGAAGCATGGGTATTAAATCTTGTTTGAATATTTGTTACAATTCTCCAGAGAAGCCATCTGGTCCTGGACTTTTGTTTTTTGGGAGGTTTTTGATGAGCATTTTGATCTCTTTACTTGTGATTGGTCTGTTCATTTACTCTGTTTCTTCTTGATTCAATTTTGGGAGGTTGTAGGAATCTAAGAATTTATCTATTTCTTTTAGGTTATCCTATTTGGTGGCATGTAAGTTGTTCAGTGTATTCTCTTACTGTCCTTTGGATTTCTGTGGTATCTGTTGTAATTTCTCCTCTTTCATTTCTAATTTTATGTCTTTGAGCCTTTTCTCTTTTTTTCTTAGTGAGTCTGGCTAAGGGTCTGTCAATTTTGTTTCAGTCTTCTCAAAGAACCAGCTCTTTGTTTCATTGATCCTTTCTACTGTTTTTTTAGTCTCTATTTCATTTATTTCTGCTCTAATTTTTATTATTTCCCTCATTCTGCTGACTTTGGGCTTCATTTGTTCTTCATTTTCTGGTTCTATTAGGTGTAGTTTAAGGTTACTTATTTGGTATTTTTCTTGTTTGTTGAGGTGCGCTTGTATTGCTATGAATTTCCTTCTTAGAACTGCTTTTGCTGCATCCAGTAAGAGTTCTTTTGTTGTCTTTTCATTTTCATTTGTCTTCAGGTATTTTTTGATTTCTCCTTTGATTTGTTCATTGATCCAATGGTTCTTCAGTCACGTGTTCTTTAGTCTCCACATATTTGTGACTTCCCCATCTTTTTTCTTGTAGTTGATTTCTAGTGTCATAGCATTGTGGTCAGAAAAGAGGCTTGATATGATTTCAATCTTAAATTTATTCAGGCTTGCCTTGTTTCACAACATATGGTCTATCTTTGAGAATGTTCCATGTGCACTTAAGAAGAACATGTATTCTGCTGTTTTAGGAGGGTATGCCCTATATATATCAATTAAGTTCATCTGATCATATGTTTCATTTAATTCCACTATTTACTTGTTGCCTTTCTCTGCATGATCTATCCATGGATGTAAGTGGGTTGTTCAGGTCCCCTGTTATTATTGTGTTGCTGTTAATTTCTCCCTTTAGGTCTATTAATAGTTGCTTTATATTCTTTTGTGCTGCTGTGTTAGGTGCATATATCTTTATAAGTGTTATGTCCTCTGGGTGGAAAGTCCCCTTTATCATTATATACTGCCCCTCTTTGTCTCTCATAGTCTTTTTTATCTTGAAGTCTGCTTTGTCTGGTATAAGTATGGCAACACCTAGTTTCTTTTATTTGCCATTTGCTTGGAGTATTGTCTCCCATCCCTTCATTCTGAGCCTGTTTGTTTTTAGAGCTGAGATGTGTTTCCTGGAGGCAGCATATTGTTGGGTCTTGTTTTCTAATCCACCCCAGCACTCTGTGTCTGTTGATTGGAGAATGCAATCAATTTACATTTAGAGTGATTATTGATACATGAGGGCTTAATCCCACCTAATCTATATTTCCATTGTTTCTCTTCCTTTGTGTTTCTGACTACCATTTCATTTTGGGGGTTTTCTGTGGAGGTTTCTCTCTCTTTTTTTTTTTAATTGATGTTTTAATGGTTTCTAAAATTGTGAAATATTGGGTTGTACATTTTTGTTTGTCCATCACCATATATATGACTCCCTTCACCCCTTGTGCCCACCCCCCACCCCCCACCCCCACTGCCCCTGGTAACCACAGTCCAGTTTTATCTGTCCATGTGTTGGTTTATATTCCACATATGAGTGAGATCATACAGTGTTTGTCTTTCTCTTTCTGGCTTATTTCACTTAACATATTACGCTCCAGGCCCATCCATGTTGTTGCAAATGGGACGATTTTGTCTTTTTTTATGGCTGAGTAGTATTCCATTGTATATATATACCACATTTTCTTAATCCAATTGTCAGTCGAGGGACACTTAGGTTGCTTCCACTTCTTGGCTATGGTGAATAATGCTGCAATGAACATAGGGGTGCATAAGCCTCTTTGGATTGTTGATTTCAGGTGCGTTGGATAGATTCCCAGTAGTGGGATGGCTGGATCATAGGGCATCTCTATTTTTAATTCTTTGAGGAATCTCCATACCGTTTTCCATAGAGGCTGCACCAATTTGCATTCCCACCAGCTGTGTATGAGGGTTCCTGTTTCTCCACATCCTCTCCAACATTTGTTGTTTTTTGTCTTGGTGATTAGACAGAGTTTTTTGAAATGCCTAAAACCAGTAAGTTTCACAGTCTTTGCCAAGGGGCTTTGAGTGTGTCTTCGGGCACACCTTCAGCCCTCATCCAGGCAGTTTACGATTCCACCTTGACCTTTACTAAGTGCTTGCACAGAGCCTCAGGGTGAGCCTGAGGTGAGAGCTTAGGCCCTTCTCAGGACTTTTCCTGAGCATGCCCAAGGCCTGAGCGTGCAGGTGGCCATCTGGATTTCCAGGAGTGTGTTGGAGCTTTTCAAAGCCCCCTATGGACATCTTGTTAACCAGCTTTTCCTTTTAAGGTTTTTAGTTAGCCTGTTGTTTGCCCAACTGTTATCTACTGCCCAACTTTTATATACAGCCTTGATGTTAAACAATTGTCTCTGATTTTTTTTTTTTTTTTTTTTTTGTGAGGGAGATCAGCCCTGAGCTAACATCTGATGCCAATCCTCCTCTTTTTTCTGAGGAAGACTGGCCCTGAGCTAACATCCGTGCTCATCTTCCTCCACTTTATATGGGACGCCGCCACAGCATGGCTCGACAAGCAGTGCGTCGGTGCATGCTGGGGATCCGAACCGGCGAACCCCGGGCTGCCGCAGCAGAGTGCGTGCACTTAACCGCCTGCGCCACTGGGCCGGCCCCTGTCTCTGATTATTTTTTTTTTTTTTTTTTTTTTGTGAGGAGATCAGCCCTGTGCTAACATCCGCCAATCCTCCTCTTTTTTTTGCTGAGGAAGACGGCCCTGGGCTAACATCTGTGCCCATCTTCCTCCACTTTATATGGGACGCCGCCACAGCATGGCTTGCCAAGCAGTGCGTCAGTGCGCGCCCGGGATCCGAACCAGCGAACCCCGGGCCGCCGCAGCGGAGCGCGCGCACTTAACCGCTTGCGCCACCGGGCCGGCCCCCTGTCTCTGATTATTTTTGACAAATACCCCCAAGGAGAAGGCTTTTTGCACTGTGTGAGCTTCAAGTCAAGTCAAAAAAAGACAGTCTTGTGAGTGTAGCCTTCCAGGAAACCACCAGATAAGTCACGTAATGACAGTTCTCTGAGAATGGGGTGTTGAAGGAATTCCATCTCTTTTCCACTCCTTCCAGTAGCTGTTAGACTGCTGGGTTACAGGCTGTGGATTTTCAAAGTTACCGCAGACCTGAAGAGTGGGAAATGAGAATAGGACAAGATAAAGCACCATAAAGTGTACTGTTCCTACCAAGATTCAGTTGTTTTTCTTGAGTAAATGCTCCCCTGATTGCTGCAAGCCTGTGGTTAATCTCCAGAATTCTAAGTTATTTTCCAGTGTCGAAGATGTTTTCCAGTGTCACTGTTTCTTTTATGAAACATAGAATTTTGAGAGGTTCTTATTCTACCATTTTCTCTGACATCTCTGTTCATTTGTTTTTAACATCAAAGTTGTTTCTTTTATTTTTTGGAATAGAAGAGATGGTATATTTGAAGAGAAGCAACACCTGATTCTGTTTCAGCTGTGTTTATGGCACTTTCTGTCTGAACATTTGGGCCTCAGTTTTTCCATATGCAGAAAAGGGGTGCAAATATGTCTCCCCATCTATTCTGTAGGGCTCTGTGAACTAAATGCTACTGTATATGTGGAGATGCTTTGGTCTCTTTGGAAGAAAAGCACTTAAATTCCTCAAGGCTTCAGGGTTGTTACTTCCAGTTCTGCTTCCCACTGTGCGTCCTTGATCAAGCCACTGAACCAATTGCTTCTGTTTCTTTTTCCACCTCTCCCCTCCCCTCTCTCTTTTCAAGGAAGAGACAATGTTCATTCTCCTGATAGACGTGCCAGTAAATTTAAATTGCTTTAAATGTATTTAAAATTATTTGAAAATGTTCAGGAAAAACTGTTGTTGTTATTTGAGGTTGACTAGAAATTATGGCTGTTTGCACATATGCAGAATATTATAATGCAATCTTGAATGTTATTATTGGAGGGTTTTTTATATTACACATATTACCAGAAATAGAGTTTTGAAACCTCTGGTAGTCCTTTGTATGCATCTCTTTCTCTCCCTCTCCCTTTTTTTTTTTTTTCCATCAGGTACCTTCCTAGCTCCATCAAATCTGAGCATCTCTGAGGAAAGTGGCTAGAACTCACAGCTTTTTTTTTTTTGCTTGTGCTAAAATATACATAACATAAAATTTACCATCTTAACCACATTTAAGTGTACAATTCAGTGGCGTTAAGTACATTCACATAGTTGTGCAATGTATGCATTTCTTTTTGAAAAATATAGATTCCATAGTTCCTTGACAATATTTGCTTTGTGAACCAACACTGTTTTTAAAATTAAAGAGTATGGACTATACCAGTTTTTTGCTCATTCATTTTGTAGGAAGCCATGAGTTTTATAAACATGGTAGCTGTTGATTTCAATGGTGATGCTTCCTTTTCCTCATTTCATTTCTGAAAACAACCTAAACAACCTAATTGTTCATACACAGTACATTTAACTCACGTCTCTTTTGGTGCTGCAGGTTGCAATGCAGGCAGGGATTAACTTGGGGACAGCTGTGTCAAGAGGATTGTATCAACCAGCAACAATCTTTATGGGCCGCCAAATGTCAGCCATCTCAAGCGCTGGAGATGTTAGTACAGAGCAGAAATCTCCCCAACCCACGAAGAACTTCAGAACAATTCTTGACCCACGTTCACAGCAACAGACAGCCCAGAGCAGTGATGTGACAGACAGCTATGTAGTCTGCACTAATAGTGGCACACAGTGCTTAAATAAGTCTGACAAAATAGATGGAAGGACATCTCTTCAGATTGGTGAGAAAACGCCAGTCACAGCCAGCCCATTGTCTGAGGAGGAACAGACTCATTGCTTGGAGATAGGAAGCAACTCACGTCACGGCAAGAGTAATTTATCTGAAAGCAAAAAGTCTGCTGAACTCCATTCCCTGTTACGGGGAAGATTATGTCCAGGGAGCAGAACCACTGATTTAAAGTGTGACAGTTCCAGCAGATCAGGGGCATCAGAGGGAGAAATACTGACACGGGAACATATTGAAGTCAAGGAAGACAGTGCCAGACTACCAGTCGCTCCGATATCAGTCTCAGAATACTGTGCATCTGAAAGTAAGTGTTCTCAAGAGAAGCATTCTGCTCAGGAAGGTTTCTCAGGTGGGGTGAGAGGCTGAGATTGTTTGCTGATTTTTGTTGGTATTTAGTTTTTCTGGGTGGTAGTGGTCTTATGTAAGAACAAAGTGTACTCTCTAATTTTATCTTTTGTCAAAAAACAAAGTACAGTGGTGACTTTGCCAACAAATTCCATTCTAATGAATTCTTAAATATGTATGTGGAAATATTCTTACAAGCGAATTCTCTGATTTTTAAACTCATTGTTATATTGTTAATATATTTAATAAAATATTTTTAATGAGTTTTTAAATACTGTAATTAATCATGGATCGTTTCTACATGTTTTAACTGATGAATAATCCCATTCCGTGAGGTGGAACGTCTTACCTCGCTTCTCCCTGCACTTAGTGATCAGTAGTCTCTTCATATCCCCTCTTCCAGATCATCCTCCTCACGGGGACCCCGAGGCACAGAAGCCCTTCAGGAAAATGCAGCAACAGCAGGAAGAGGAAAGTCTGAGCAGCAGCAGTGACCTCACAGTTGCCGTAAGTGAAGATGATCTGATTTTAGAGAGTCCAGAACCACAGCCAAATCCGAGTGACAAGATGGAGGGAGAAGATGGAATAGAGGCCTTAAAATTAATCCACTCTGAGCAAGAAAGAGGTGCCCTATCCACCGAAAAACATAATTGTATTTTGCAAACTCTAAGCTCTCCTGATTCAAAAAAGGAATCCTCCACTAACTCACCAACAAGAGAGTAAGCCATTGAATTTTTTTTTACTATTCTGTTTTTAATTATAGACATTTTTAGAGATCATTCCACTGGGAATGTATTGTCGAACACTCAGTCATGAATGTATAAGTTCCTTACTCATAAATAATCTCTTAGCAAAGGTCTAATTTGCTTTCTTTTCTTTTTTTATAAAATAGCTTTAAAAGTCTGAATATCATTGAAATCATGGTGATTTGCAGTTTATAATTATATCCAAACAATCCCTGGTTAATTCATAAGTCATTCCCCCCACCCCTACCCTCCAGCCTTTTAAGAAAACAAATCATTTTGAAGTTGTGGTAACACAGAAGGTGACAAACGGTTAAACTTACTAGGAATTCAGCTTTAGAGGCTAGGAACTTTGTATCTAATTAATTTGCTTAATCCTAATATCCCTTGCCATGGTGTCATTTTTGTCATACGATTAAATATGAGTTAATAAGTTCTTCTAAGTGTATATCTAAGCCAGCTTTCTTTTTCTGAATGTAAATATGAGGACACTGGAATCTTTAATGTTAAATAGGAACAACATCAGTGTTATACATTTTGAGCACTTATTATAATATCCAACTCATGAAAGCTCATGTATAATTTTTTATTATTGATTGGAGGTACTAGGTGGAATTGTGTAGAAAACATGGAAACTGTTGAAAACCAATTCTGCAATGAAAAATAACTCTAATAGCATCAAATCTCTTTTAGGAGTGGAAGGAACCTATGTAATAAACTAAGGTAGATCTCGCCTTTTAAAAATGAGGAAATCAAGGCTAGGGGCATAGGAATGACACGGAGGCCGTTGGGGCAGACCTTCCATACAGCCTGCCTCCCCAACCCACATGCCACCACTAGAATTTTCTGTTACACTGTGATGCCGTCACTCTTTCTTTCCAACAGTCCCAGCAACAGTGAAAAGCCAAGTGGGCATCCTTGTATATGAGGGGATATGTTCTCTTTTAGAGCAGCATTGCACCTTTAATGTATTGCCTCTTACCATTCATTATCTACTTATGGTGAAAATTTTAATTTATAGTCTGATTGACTTTAAAGTGATGTTCAAGAAATATTTATTAATAGCACATCCAAGTACAAAGTACTTGTACTGTGGATGGAAGAACCAACATGGTTCCTGTCATTGGGAAATTTGATTTATTAGAGTGGCAAGCCAAATGGATTTTTTTGTGTGTGTGTGTGAGGAAGATTGGCCCTGAGGTAACATCTGCCAATCCTCCTCTTTTTGCTGAGGAAGACTAGCCCTGGGTTAACATCCATGGCCATCTTCCTCCACTTTATATGGGACGCCGCCACAGCATGGCTTGACAAGTGGTGCGTCAGTGCGCGCCCGGGATCCAAACCAGCGAACCCCGGGCCGCCGCAGCGGAGCGCATGCACTTAACCGCTTGTGCCCCCGGGCTGGCCCCCCATTGGATTTTTCTAGTAAGAATACTTCTCTCGTCAAAGAGGTACAGGTATTATATACTACATCATCAGAAACTTTATTACTAGAGATAGAATGTATCTGTTTTGGGTTTCGTATTTGTAGGCTTCTTTTTATAGCAATTCATTGGACAAGTAAGTAGTTTGGTGGATTAACTGGGGGACTAGCGTACTTACCCAGGACTCAGGCTTTTTCTGAGATGAAAAAAGTTGGGTATGTGTATAGAATTAAGAATGTTCTCTCTCTCCTTCTCCTATATGACTGACTTTTTCCTATGATCTTAAAGCCAAGTTCCTCAGAATTTTGGGATATAGTTTTCCAAAATTTGTTAGAAAATATGGGCATTTGGGGAATTTTTGAATAGTTTGTCCTAATGGAATGGTCCCAGGATGAAAGGTCAGTCAGCAATGGTTGTTTTCTGTCTGTTACCAAATTTGAGCCCATTGATTTTTCTGTGGTAAAAGTACTACCCAGGGGCCGGCCCTGTGGCTTAGCGGTTAAGTGCGCGCACTCCGCTGCTGGCGGCCCAGGTTCGGATCCCAGCCGCACACTGACGCACCGCTTCTCGGGCCATGCTGAGGCCGTGTCCCACATACAGCAACTAGAAGGATTTGCATCTATGACATACAGCTATCTACTGGGGCTTTGGGGGAAAAAATAAATAAATAAATAAACAAAACAAAAAAAAAGTACTACCCAGGAATAGGTTGAAGGTGGTTTAAATGATCCTGGTTAAACTGCTGACATCCTCACCGCTTTTGAGGCGCTGCGTTCTCTTATTTCCTCTTTAGCATGAGCTCTTCTCCTTGCTCTGAGGGTTAATTATTCATCTGAGACTATAGTGTCATATTTACAGAGCTAATACTATGACCTCAAAGGTTCATTATCTCAGTTTACTTTAGGGTCTGTTGGGGGCCTGGAGAAAAGTCACTTGAATGAATTTTAGTTAACAAAGATCGAGAGATGGGACAAAGGAAGACACATAGAAGGATCTGAACAGGAAAGCGGAACCTCTGATTTGATGAGAATGATGATAGATACTATGTTTGAGCACATCTATGTGCCAGCTGAGTTGCTGACCTTGAACATAAAACTTGGTCTTAAGCTTCCTGGCAGTGAAGGGAAAATAGATGTGCAGTATGCAGCGTAGTTTCCATCTGAGGAGAAAAGTGAAATCAAGGGTGACTTTTGGTGGTGTTGTCTCTTGTTTTTTGTTTGTTTTATTTAAAAAAACTTTTTAACAGCTTTATTGAGATATAATTCACGTACCATACAATCCACCCATTTAAAGTGTATAATTCAAGAGTTTTTGGCATATTATATTATTAATATTTAAATGCTGTGTTAAAATGTATATAACATAAAATTTTCCATTTTTAAGTGTACAATTTAGTGACGTTAATTATGTTCATGATATTGTACAACCATCACCACTACCTATTTCCAAAACTTTTTTGTCCCCCTTATATATTTGTCCTTTTGGTCTATTTCAATTCACATAACATTTTCAAGATTCATCCATGTTGTAGCAGGTATCAGAACTTCATTCCTTTTTAGGCTAAATAATATTCCAGTGTATGGATATACCACATTTTGTTTATCCATTCATCTGTTGATGGACATATGGATTGCTTCTCTGTTTAAAAGCCAAGCATCTTTGAGAAGGTTCATGACCCACCCCCATGGATATTTCCAGATAATTGAAGACCAGCTTGTGCTTCCTGCACAGTTCCTTCATTGCAAGCTATAATTCACATTTCTCACAAGGAAGCATATTAGAATGAAGCTGAGTAAAAGCAATGTTGTTAAAAAGGAGGACCTTGAATCTCATTGTTAAAGAGTAGTTTGCTGCAAACATTGGTACAAAGCTCCATGACCTAAAACACCAGACATTTATTATTTTTCAGGTGCCAGGTGGTTGGCCCAGTGTCATTTGGGGCTACAAGAATTATTTGGCCAGGTGTCCCTTATCGTCCAGTAGAGTAGTCCAACCTCAGTCACCTGGTGGTGGTAGCAGGGTTCCCAGCACAGCAAGAGGGCAAGCCCCAGTGCACAAATGCTTTAAAGTGTCTGCTTGTGTCAGGTTTGCTCATGTCCCATTGGCTAAAGAAAGTCACAGGACCCAGCCTAGAGTCAAGAGGTGAAAAAATATAATCCACCTCTTGATGGGATGAGTGGCAAAGTCACATTGCAAATGATTGCACACAGGAATGAGAAGATTACGGTTGCTTTTTGCAATCCACCACAGTACTTGAGGACAAATTCAAATGAAGATAACCTCAGTGTGAGTCAAAAGGGTCAGGAAAGGTTTTATCCCGGGGTGTTGATGCAGCATCTTGAAGGCTGTAAAGGCTTGAATAAGAAGGAGGAGGGAAAGGAGTGAATGAGGTCTGGAGGAAGAGTGCAAGAAGGAATGCAGATACAGAGAACACAAAGGGCGTGGGAGGGCAGAGCAAAGCGTGTGACTAAGGGCTCATTGAGCAGGGCTTGTTGGAGTAAAGGTTTAAAATGTTGCCTGGGTCATGTTTGAGAAAGACCTTGAATATCAGGGTAAAGAATTTAAAGTTCCTTCTCTGTGTTTTCCAGAACTATTGAAGGTTATTTTAAGAGAAGAGTGGTATGGTGAGTAACTTGATTTAGGAGAATTAATCTGACATCATTAGTTTCATCAGGATTAATTGTATACACTGGTGGGCAGAATTCTGAGATGGCCCCTGAGGTTCCTGCCCCCTGATGTACACTCTGTATAATCCCCTCACTTTGCATGTGGGCAGGACTGTGAGTTTGAAGGATTTCCTTTCTGTGATTAGGCTATGTTACGTGACAGAGGTGAAGAATTTTGCAAACATAATGAAAGTCCCCAAATCAGTTGACTTTGAGGTAATCAAAAAGGAATTGTTCGGGGTGGGCCAGACCTAAACAGATCAACCTTTAAAAGGGACTGGGCACTTACTGAAATCAGATTCAAAGCAGCTGAGATACTCTCCTGTTCACCTGAAGAAGCAAACTTGCCATCTTGTGATGAAGGCCATGTGGCAGACGATGGTATGTGCCCTGTGGGAGCTGAGGGCCTCAGTCCTATAGCCACGAGGACCTGAATTCTGCCAACAACCAGTGAACTTGGAAGAGGACCCTGAGCTTTAAATGAGATTGCCTATGAGGAGATGATAAAGATTAAATGAGATCATAAGGGTGAAGCCGTTATCCAATAGGGCTGGTCTCTTAAAAGAAGAGGAAGAGACACCAGAGCTTTCTTTCTCTGCCATGTGAGGACACAGTGAGAGGTGGCCATCTGCAAGTCTCACTAGGAACCAAATCAGCTGACACCTTGATCTTGGACTTCCCTGCCTCTAGAATTGCAAAAAATAAATTTTTGTTGTCTAAATCACCCAATTTGTGATATTTTGTTATGGCAACCTGAGCAGACTAATAAACCTGGCTAGAGGTTTATCCATTTTGTTGGGTTTTTCCCCAAAGAACCAGCTTTTTGTCTTTTGATTTTCTTTATTGTTTGCCTATTTTCAATTTCATTGGTTTCTGCTCTAAATTTTATTACTTCTTTTCTTCTGCTCACTTTGAATTTAATTTGCTCTTCTCTTTTCTAGTTTCCTAAGGTGGGAGCTTAGATTATTGACTTTTAGAGCTTTCTTCTTTTCTAATGTGTGCATTCAGTGCTATAAATTTCCCTGGAAGCACTGCTTTCACTGCATCCCACAAATTTTGATAAGTTGTATTTTCATTTTCGTTCAGTTCAAAATATTTTTAAATTTCTTCTGAGACTTCCTCTTTTACCCATGTGTTTAGGAGTGTGTTGTTTAATCTCCAAATATTTTGAGATTTCCTAGCTATATTTCTGTTATTGATCTCAGTTTAATTCTGTTGTGGTCTGAGAACATACTTTCTATGACTTCGGTTCTTGTAACTTTGTTGAGGTGTGTTTTATGGCCCAGAATGTGGTTTGTCTTAGCAAACGTTCCATGTGACCATGTGTATTTTGCTGTTGTTGGATGAAGTATCTTATAAATGTCGATTAGATCCAATTTAATGGTGCTATTCAGTTGAGCTATATCCTTGCTGCTTTTTACCTGCTGGATATGTTAGTCACCGACAGAGGTGACTAAATATTCAACTATAATAGTGGCTTTATCTATTTCTCCTTGCAGTTCTATCACTTTTTGCCTGTGTATTTCAATGCTCTGTTGCTAGGTGCATACACTTTAAGGATTTTTGTGATATTCCTAGGTGTAGATTTTTTGGGTAATTATCCTACTTGGTGTTCTCTGAGCTTCCTGGATCTGTAGTTTGGTGGTATATGTTGTTAACTTCGGAAAATTCTTAGCCATTATTACTTCAAATATTCCTTCTGCTCCTTTCTCTCTTTCTCCTCCTTCTGGTATTCCCATTACTTGTATGTTACACCCTTTGTAATTATCCTACAATTCTTGGATGTTCTGTCCCATTTTTTTTTCATTCTTCCTTCTCTTTGCATTTCAGTTTGGGAAATTTGTACTGACATATCCTCAAGCTCACTGATTCTTTCCTCAGCTATGTCCAGTCTATTGGTGAGCCCCTCATAGATGGTCTGTTTTGAGTTTGATGTTTAGTTTTTTGGTTTTGAAATTATGTAGACCATTTAAAATTAATTATTTTTTATAAACCCCTGTATTAAAGAACCAAACTGTTCTCTCTTCTAGTTATAGTACCTTAGTTGAAAATCCCATTTTGTAATTCCATTTTGAGTCAACCAAAATTTCCTGAATACCTAGTAGGCCCAAAGCTCTGTACTGTGAGGTATGGGGTTGTAGCAATCTGAAATATGGCTGCAAATTCTTCAACACTCCTCTTATTAAAAGATGGGATCTCTCTCCCCTTCCCTTGAATATGGATGGGCTTATGATTGCTTCAACCAAATAGAGCATGGTAGAATTGATCCTCTATGACTTCCAAAGTTGAGTTATAAAAGGCCGTGCAGTTGCCACTCTTTTTGCTGGAACATGTGTTCTTGGAACCCTGAACCACCATGTAAGAAGTCTGACTATTCTGAGACTGCCGTGGTAAAGAAATTATGTGTAGGTGCTCTAGACTGTGGTCCCAGCTGTGCCCATCCTTGCAGCTATCCCCTCCAAAGTACCAGACATGTAGGCGAAGCCTTCTTGGACCCTCTACCAAGTGCATCCACCAGCTGATATCACTGAATAACCTCTCTCAATAATACCTAAAACAGAAGAATCCACTCAGCCAAGCCCTGACTGATTTTCTGATCCACAAAGTCATTAGATATAATAAAATGGTGGTGTTTTTTTTTTTTTATTATTGTTTTTTTTTTTTGTGTGTGTGTGTGTGTGTGTAAGGAAGATCAGCCCTGAGCTAACATCCATGCCAATCCTCCTCTTTTTGCTGAGGAAGACTGGCCCTGAGCTAACATGCATGCCCATCTTCCTCTACTTTATATGGGATGCCGCCACAGCATGGCCTGACAAGTGGTGCGTGGTGCCCACCCGGGATCCAAACCCAGGCTGCCAGCAGCGGAGAGCGCACACTTAACCACTACACCACGGGGCCGGCCCCAAAATGGTTGTTGTTTTAAGCTACAAAGCTTTGGGGTAGTTTGTTACGAGTCTATAGATAGCTAGTATAGGACTTTGTTCATTTAACATTAAATATTTACTGAGTGCCTACTCTGTCCCAGGCACTACTCTTGCTCTTATGGTATTTATGATCATGCGTGTGGAGGGGAGGAAGAAAACACAAACCAATAAACAATCTGTGTGAAAATATTATGACAAAGAACGAGCAGGTTAAGTGCATAGAGAATGCATAGATGCAATTTAGTGTAGGATACGCAGGGAAAGTCTCTGTGGTGATTTGACATTTGAGAGGAGATCTAAAGTGAGTGAGAGTAAGCCACATTAAATTGTACCCATGCCTTCTCTGTCTATTTAACCTGCTTTATTCTTTGTTACCTTAATTTTCACCCTGGTATATTTGTTTGTTTATCAATTTATGTTTCATTTCTCTCCTTCAGTGTCTTGGAGATGAGTGGGATATATCTTGAGGAAGAGAATACCATGCAGCAGGAACAGCAAGTACAGAGGCCCTCTAGTGGCAGCATACGTGGTGTTTCTAGGAACAGCAAAGAAGCCAGTGCAGCTGGACCACAACAGGTGAGTGAGGAAGGTAGGAGATGGAGTGAGAGAAATATCAGTGGGCCACATCACAAAGGGTCTTGTAGGCTGTAGGAAGAACTTTGGATTGTGCTTCAAGGGAGGTGAAGAACCACTCTGGCTGCTTAATGGAAAATGAACTGTAGGGGACAGGGTGGGAGCAAGGAGACCTGTTTAGAGAATATTACAGTAATCTAGGGAGTAGGTGGTGGTGCCTTGGGTCAGGGTGGCAGCAGTGAGAAGTGTCAAATTCTGGATATACATATATTTTTTGTGTTTAAAAAAAAATACAGGGCCGGCCCCGTGGCTTAGCGGTTAAGTGCGCGCGCTCCGCTGCTGGCGGCCCAGGTTCAGATCCCGGGCGCGCACCGACACACCGCTTCTCCGGCCATGCTGAGGCCGCGTCCCACGTACAGCAACTAGAAGGATGTGCAACTATGACATACAACTATCTACTGGGGCTTAGGGGGGGAAAAATAAATAAAATAAAATAAAATAATACATAACATGAGATCTATCCTTTTAACATTTTTTAAGACTTTATTTTTTGGAACAGTTTTAGGTTCACAATAAAATTAAGAATTAGGTACAGAGATTTCCTATATACCGCCTGCCCCTACACATACATAGCCTCCCCCATCATCAATATCCTACACCAGAGTGGTACATTTGTTACAACTGATGAACCTGCATTGACACATCATAATCACCCAAAGTCCACAATTTATATTACAATTCACCCTTGGTATTGTACATTCTATGAGTTTGAACAATGTATAATGACATGTATCCATCATTATAGTATCATAAAGAGTATTTTCACTGCCCTAAAAATCCTGTGTGCTCTACCTATTCATACCCCCACCCCCACCCCCTGCTAACTACTGATCCTTTTACAGTTTATAGTTTTGGCTTTTCCAGAATGTCATATTCTTGAAATCGTATAGTATGTAGCCTTTTCAGATTGGGTTCTTTCACTTAGTAATATGCCTTTGAGGTTCCTCCATGTCTTTTTGCGGCTTGATAGATCATTTCTTTTTAGTGCTGAATAATATTATGTTGTCTTGATGTACTGCAGTTTATCCATTCACCTACTGGAGGACATCTTTGTGACTTCCACATTGTTGGCAATTATGAATAAAGCTGCTGTAGACATCCATGTGCAGGTTTTTGTGTGGATGTAAGTTTTCAGTGCATTTGGGTAAATACCGAAGAGTGCAATTGCTGGATTGTTTGGTAAGACTATGTTTAGTTTTATAAGAGGCTCCCAAACTGTCTCCCAAAGTGGCTGTACCATTTTGCATTCCCATCAGCAATGAATGAGAGTTCTTGTTTCTATAATCCTTGTTAGCATTTGTTATTGTCAGTTTTTTTGGATTTTAGCCATTCTAATAGGTATGTAATGATATCTTCTTGTTTTAATTTGCTGTTCCCTAATGACATATGATGTTGAGTATCTTTTCATATGCTTATTTACCATCTGTATATCTTCTTTGGTGAGGTGTCTGTTCAGATCTTTTCCCGTTTTTTAATTGGGTTATTCGTTTTCTTATTGTTGAGTTTTAAAGAGCTCTTTGTATATTTTGGATATAAGTCCTTTATCAGATGTGTCTTTTGCAAATATTTTCTCCCAGTCTGTGGCTTGTCTTCTCATTCTCTTGATGTTATCTTTTGCAGAGCATAAGTTTTTTAATTTTAACGAAGTCTAGCTTATTAGTTATTTTGTTCGTGGATCATGTCTTTAGTGTTGTGTCTAAAAAGTCATCACCAGGGCCGGGCCCGTGGCTTAGCGGTTAAGTGCGCGCACTCCGCTGCTGGCGGCCCGGGTTCAGATCCCGGGTGTGCACTGACGCACTGCTTCTCTGGCCATGCGGAGGCTGCGTCCCACATACAGCAACTAGAAGGATGTGCAACTATAACATACAACTATCTACTGGGGCTTTGGGGAAAAAAAAAAAAAAAGGAGGAGGATTGGCAATAGACGTTAGCGCAGAGCCGGTCGTCCTCAGCAAAAAGAGGAGGATTAGCGTGGATGTTAGCTCAGGGTTGATCTTCCTCAGAAAAAAATAAAAAATAAATAAACAAATAAAAAGTTATCACCATACCCAAAGTCATCTAGACTTTCTCCTATGTTATCTTCTAGGAGTTTTATAGTTTTATATTTTACGTTTAGGTCTGTGATCCATTTTGAGTTAATTTTTGTGAAGGGTATAAGATCTGTGTCTAGATTCATTTTTGTTCATGTGGATATCCCGTTCCAGCACCATTTATTGAAAAGTTAACATTTTTACATGTACAGTACAATATTGTTAACTGTAAGCACACTGTTGTATACCATATCCCTAGAACTTTTTCATCTTGAACGACTGAAACGTCATACTCATTGAACAGTAAATCCTCATTTCCCTCTTCCCCCAGCCCCTGGCAACCGCCATTCTACTTTCTACTTCTATGAATTTGACTACTTCAGATATCTCATATAAGTGGAACCAACCAGTGTTTGTCCTTCTGTGACTGACTTCTTTCGTGTAGCATGATGTCCTCAAGGTTCATCCATGTTGTAGCATCTGACAGGATTTCCTTCTTTTTATGGCTAAATAATATTCCATTGCATTTATATACTACATTTTCTTTATCCATTCATCTGTCGATGACATTTAGTTTGTTTCCCCCTCTTGGCTATAATGCTGCAGTGAATAATGCTGCAGTGAACATGGGAGTGCGGCTATGTCTCTGAGATCCTGATTTCAGTTCTTTTGGATAAATAGCCAGAGTGAGATTGCTGGATCATATGGTAGTTCTATTTTTAATTTTTTGAGGAACTTCCATGCTGTTTTCCATAGCGGCTGCAACATTTTACACTCCCACTAATAGTGCACAGGGTTCCAGTTTTTCCACATCCTCAACAATACTTGTTCTTTTCTTTTCTTTCCTTTTTTTTTTAATAATGGCCATCCTAACAAGTATGAAGTGATATCTCATTGTGGTTTTGATTTGCATTTCCCCGATGATAAGTAATGTTAAGCATCTTTTCATATACCTGTTGGCCATTTATATATCGTCTTTTGAGAAATATCTATTCAAATCCTTTCTCCATTTTTTAATCAGGTTATTTGGTTTTTTGCAGTTGAGTTGTTAGAGTTCCTTTTGTATTTTGGATGTTAACCTCTTATCAGATATATGGTTTGCAGATATTTTTCCCATTCTGTAGGTTGCCTTTTCACTCTGTTGATTGTTTCCTTTGCTGTGTAGAAATTTTCTAGTTTGATGTAGGCCCACTTATCTATTTTTGCTTTTGTTGCCTGTGCTTTTGATGTCATATTTAAGAAATCATTGCTAAGACCAATGTCAGGCAGCTTTTCCCCTATGTTTTCTTCTAGGAGTTTTACAGTTTCAGGTCTTACGTTTAAGTTGATTTTTAAGTCTATTTTGAGTTGATTTTTGTGTATAGTGTAAGATAAGGGTCCAGTTTTATTCTTTTGCACATGAATAACAGCACCATTTGTTGAAGAGACTATCTTTTCCCCATTGTGCCTCCTTGATGCCCTTGTCAAAGATCAGTTGACTATATATATGTGGATTTATTTCTGGGTTTCTATTCTGTTCCATTTGTCTGTGTGTCTGTGTTTATGCCAGTACCATACTGTTTTGATTATTGTAGCTTTGTAATATGTTTTGCAATCAGTAGATGTGACTCCTCCAGCTTTGTTCATTTTCTCCATGTTATTTTGGCTATTCAGAGTCCTTTGTGGTTCCATATGAATTTTAGGATTGGTTTTTCTATTTCTGTGAAAAATGCCATTGGGATTTTGATAGGGATTGCATTGAATGTGTAGCTCACTTTGGATAGTGTGAACATTTTAACAATATTAAATCTTCCAATCCATGAATATGAGATATCTTTCCATTTGTCTGTCTCTCCTTTAATTTCTTTCAGCTATGTTTTGTAGTTTTTAATGTACAAGTCTTTTGCCTCCTTGGTTAAATTTATTCCTAAGTATTTTATTCTTTTTGATACTATTGTAAATGGGATTGTTTTCTTTGGATTGTTATATAGAAATGCAACTGATTTTTGTATGTTGATTTTGTATCCTGCAACTTTACTGAATCATCAGAGTATAAATGCACTTTAAAGCCGTGGACCCTGAGAAGAACATTAGGCAATGAGTGTGAATAGGAAAGCAGCCCAAGGCCTGGCTCCACATTCAAGGTCAGGAAAATGAGAAGGAAACAGCAAAGGAGTTTGAGGCGAAGCTGCAGGGAAGAATCAAGAGAACCAAGAAGAAGTTGTGCTGCAGATGCCAAGTGGAGTATTTCAAGTGAGGTTTAGAAGGATTAAATAACCTTAGAGGTGCAGCTAGCATTCGAACTGACCGCCGGATGCCAGAATTCATGCTCTTAATTTCTGTGCTCTACCATGCAAATCACAATCATAATGGTGATATACCCTTCAATAGCACCCACTCTGTGCCAGGCACTGTTGTGAAGAGCTTTGTTTATAATAATCCATTTATTCCTATCATCATTACCCTTTTACAAAGGAGAAAACTGAGACACAGAGAAGTTATGTTCAAAGTCACAAAGTGGCTCAGTGTACTTTGAGCTCGGCCGTCTGGGTCCAGAGTCTGTATTCTTAACTGATACCCTGGGCTGGTTCCCAGTAACTCTCTACTGCCTAAAAAACTGGAATATCAGAGATAATATTTCATTAGGTTGAATAAGGAAGCTCCAGAAGCAAATGAGATTATTTAATTAGGAAAAGAAAAGAAAACTAAGCGGTGGCAATTTGACCTTTTGCTCTGTCCGTATTGATTTTTGTGCCTTCCAGCCTCAAATAAGCTGAGGAAGTGCTGTGTGCCTTTCTTCAAGCTGAGCAAAGCACTCGCAGAGTTGCTTTGTTCCTTCCCCCCTGGAGTATGGCTGACAGCAAAACGTAATGCTGCCTTTTACACTAAATAAATGAAAGCCTTGGTTTCTCAGGGTCATAAAAATGTGATCACATGAAGTGAATCTCCTCTAGTGATTTTAATTTAGCCCCTCTTCAAAGTTAAATATGGGAAGGAAGTTCTTGCATCTGAAATTCTTGCATAAAACTGTGTTTCTTGTAGAATTTACCCGCAAGTCACTCTAAGCGGAGCTGGAAGCATGTTTATGGATTCAGTGTTCCTTCAGATGTGATGATGCCTTCAAGTGTCTGCTTCACTTGCTTTTTTTCTTCACCACTGTCTCTTGTTTTTCCTGGACCTGACCTCTGCCCCTCAACAAGTGGCCCCCTGAGCTTTTTCTTGCTGCCCCACAAATGATTGCTTTTGTTCCCAAAGTAAGGTTGTGCATTACACTTTTGAAAAGATAACCTGGTGCCAGCAGGTGGGGCTGTCAGTGTATCCCCTTCCTGTTCTGCCTGGCACTTCATTCCCCAGTCTTGCCTGTGCCTCTCCTGTTAGCTCACCTACTTTGATCTGAAAAATCTAAGACTTTCCTTATCTTTATTTTGGTTTAAATTTTTAAAAGTCCAGAACCAGGCTTCCAAGAGGGCAGCAGTCCTCAGACCAGATGGTCAGCAAAGTAGGCATTAATTGTCACTCAGTGTCTGTGCGGGAGATGTTAAAAGAAGTCTCCATTGACCGACCTGAACCTGGTTCCCCAGCCTTTCCCACCCTTCTCACCATAGGCTTCTGGCCTCAGTCAGAAGAGGTGGGTGACCTAGAGCAAAGGCAGGAGTCTGGGATACTGAGAACACTTGCAAAGGTTAAAACCAGAAGAACTTTTAACATTTCTTGCAAGACAGGTGCACTGATGAAAATTCTCTCAATTTTTGTCTACTTTTTCTGTTTCTTAAATGCTTATACGTATATTGATGTTTTCATTCATCTTGAGTCAATTTTGAAAATGTAGAGTGTACTAGAAAAATTTTCTAGTTTCTTAATACTTTTCTAAGTTTTCAAATTTGTGGGCAGCTTTTATATTTTACAATTTTTTTTCTTTTTTTCTTTTTTTTTTTTTTTCTGAGGAAGATCATCCCTGAGCTAACATCTGTTGCCAGTCTTCCTGTATCTTGGGTGTGGGTTACCACCACAGCATGGCTGCCGACAAGTGGTGTAGGTCCACGCCCGGGAACTGAACCTGGGCCGCCAAAGCAGAGCATGCCAAACTTAACCACTAGGGCATGGGGCTGGACCCTATATTTTAGAATTTTTACCGTGTCAATAATTATGTTTCTTTTTCATTCATAATTTTGTCTGCCCAACTTTTTTCATCAATCAATCCTGCATGAGATTTGTCTATTTTATTAATTTCTCCAAATAATCAGATTTCATCCCATCTGTTGCTTTTTAAAAATCTCGTTTGTTTCTGTTATTATCTTTATTATTCCCTTTTTACTTTGCTTGGTTTTACCAGGTGGTTTTTTCTAACTGAGTTGAATGCCTAATTTTCAATCTTTCCCATTTTAGAACATATACTTTTGAGGCTTTAAATTTCCATGTAAGTACTGCTTGACTTGCACCCCACTGGTTTTGACAAATAATGCTATCACTCCCATTCAGTTTTAAGTATTTTAATTTAATTATCTAAATGTTTATAATTATTATATCTTTTTCTTTGACATAGGTATTATGTAAAATGATTTTTGGTTGTTTCTAAACATATTAGGGGAAAAGAGGATTCTCTTTTCATTATAGATTTCCAATTTTATCACATTGTTGGCAGAAAATGTGTTCTGAACAACATCTGTGCTTTGGTCTTTGTTGATTGGCCATAGTAATGGCCAATGTTTATAAATGCCCATAATGCTTGAAAACATGTATATTCACTCTTCATTGGGTAGGGTTCTGTATGTTTCCGTTAGCTCGAGCTTAATAATTACATGATTCTAATCACCTATATATTTACTAATTTTTGTTTCATCTATAAGTTTCTGACCTTTCAAAATCTATTGTTAATTAATATTTTTACTTTCTTTCCAGACAGTATAAGTACCTTAGAGACTGGATCTCCATTTCTTCCCCATGGGTCTGCTTCTGTTTTCTTTTCTTTCTCTCGCTTTTTAATCACTCTTGTCTTGTTTTTCTCAAATCTCTGGCAATTTTTGAATGGATATTGTGTAGGAGCATTTTGGGAGTGATTTGAGGACAAGGAAGTTTTCCTCCTCTAAAGAGGATTTGCATTTGCTTCTGGCAGGCGCCTGGGGCAGAAGTGATCCTGGGTCCCTTTCATCCAGGTTGAAGAATTGAGACAGTGTGAAGCCAGGCCTTGGTCCCTTTGAGGGCCAGACTCAGTTTCACCATTATCCACAGGAAGCAGCCCTTTGAAGTTCCAGTGCAAAGTGTGGGTGATTTATTAGGGTTCCCCTTCGTTGGTAGACCTGGACTTCAGTTTTTATTCTCCCACTCTGTGGGATTGCCTGGAGCTCCACTCAGCTTCTCAGACTCTCAGCTGCCTTTTCTGGAATTGGCACATGCCCTTCAAAGAAAAATTGCCCCAGATGTTAGGCTTATCTCTCTGAATTTCCTTTTTTTCTAGGTTTTGATCCTGTAATTCATCACTGCCTTATCTCTCTAAGCTATCAAAGAGATATTTTTTATACTTTTTTTTGTTCTTAGTGCAAGGATTGGCCTGCATTACCTAGGATGCCTTTACAAGAAGCAGAAGTCCTTGTCATGTGCTCTTTTTAAAATGAATTTTATTATTGAAGTATAGCCTACATACTAGTGAACAAATCATGAGTGTACTGCTCCATTAATTATCACAGAGTGAACACAGCTGGTAACCCCCACCCAGTCAAGAAATAGTATCAGCACCCTGAAGCCTACCTGGTGTGTCTTCTTCCCTTCTCCCTCATAGTCGCTTCCACTTGGCTGCTGCTTCCTTTATGAAGGCCGGGGAAACCAGATATTGTTTGGCCACTTTCAGTTTTAGTTATGAAATGCATAGCTTTGACAAAGTCATTTCTAATTTAGTTTGTGTTTTACCTTTTAAATCTATTGGTGGAACAGTTTTCTCCCCTTCCATTTCATCTTTCTTTCCTTGTGATGAGCCCTCCCAAGTCTTTTAACAATTTGTCCTTTTAGATTATACACAGTACTTTCTTATTTTATTATGTGTGGTTACTAGAAAGCCTTCCAAACTCATAACCGTCTGCTGACATGGAGAATATGTGATTTCAGAATATTATGTTTTGTACACATTTATGAAAAATTATCCAGAATATGAACCTGTTCCCTTTTATTTCTCCTGTCAGGCTAGCCCTGTCCCTAATTCCCTTTCTTTAACTAGAGATGATCACAAGAAACAAATCAGGAACTTACTGATTTGTTTGGAATGTTCTCTTTCTCTTTCCCTGCTCTAGACCACAGGAAGACTGGCAGAGCCATGACCTTTTGTGATTATAGTCTTGGATCTCCTTTTGACCAGTATCATCTTTTGACTAATTAAATTTGACTTCAAAGTTCTAGTTTACTATCTTCATCAGATTGATTTTTTCAGCTAAAGCACCTGGTACAGTGGCTGGCACATGTTGGCATTTGATAGTTAATGGTAATCTGATAGTGTGGTTCTGGAAGTCAAGATGCAGGGACATACATGACATATAAAGGGAATGGCCAACCTCTTTTTTTTTTGAAGTCAGAAATGAACTTGGCTTCTGTCTCTCCTACTCTGACTCTTAGCAATTTGATAAATTTAATTTCTAGCATCAATGAATCAGAATCCTGACAAAATGGACAGTTTGTTTTATTTAGCCCTTTTCACTGAGAAGTGTTGGGTATGATGCACCGTAAGTAGAGCTTGTGCTTAGCATCAGTACATGAGGTCACCAGCGAGGCTCCAGAAGTCTGCGAGTTCAACCAGGAAATCATCATCCAATTGGGTGTGATCAGAAGTTTTCCTAAAACCTGAGATACCTTCCAGAAACAAGATAATCAGGGCGGAAAATTGATCATAAAGGAAAATCGTAGACCAGGGAGCTGTAAGAGGCTCTCTGAAGCAAGGATGTGTGAGCAGCTGGAAAAGGGTCAGCCTGCAGCTGGGGAAAGGGAAGGCGAGAGGCAGAATTGAGCAATTATGTACTGGGTAATACTGTTCTGCGGAGGAGGGTGCTGAGTCCGGGGTGGACAACTTGGGAAATGTCCTCTGGAGTGGGACAGTGGTGTTTTACCACACTTCACTGTGGCCTAACTGAAATCTTTAATCTTTTGTTAGAGTTAGGCTTAAGGTTGTTATATAAACTTGATATGCTAATGTTTATAATAATGGTAATAATTTCGATCATCTTTGAGTGCTTACTGTGTACCCGATGCTGTGCCAGCTGCTTTACATACATTATCTCATCTGCTGCCGCAGCCCTATGCAGTGGAGGTGTCGTTACCTGCGCTTTACTGATAAAGAGACCTGGAATCTTTTCTGGGCCTATGTCTGGTGAGAGGAGTTCTCCTGCACTCAGGAGGGGCAGGTGGGCCAGGCTGGCTTTCCTAGTTTTATGGCTCCAGAGCTCCCTCTTCTGTTGTTCTCCCAGAATGTTTGTATGTGGCCTCTTACTTTCTTAGATCCCTTGGCTCTTTTCCCCTCCTCCACTTGAAATGGGAAGATTCTTCCTCTGCCGTTATTGTCCCAGTTAAGTTCAATTTAGAGTTCCCTCCCAGCAGCTTCTCCTCAGTGCAGAGCTCTGCTGAAAGGGCACTTAGACTGGTAAGGTTCTGGAGTGGTAGGGCCCGGATTGCTCCTGCACCTACCGCAGTCCCTCTGTTCTAACCCTTGAAATGGACCTGCAGCCCCCTTCCAGATGGGCTGCCCTTCTCACCTCAGCCTGCCAGTGAGTACCGCTTGACGATGTGGAGGTTCTTGCATTCTCAGGAACGTCATTCATACTTTTGCTGTCCCTCCACTTCCTTCTGTACAATTGCAGATATAATGGGGGTTTAGTTGCTATCAGTAGTTTGTTCCACTCACTCATATTTTGTCACATAATTTTGTCATAGATATTATGCATGAATTTTTGGTTTGCTCTCCTAGTTGTTCTATCTTTTTTTTATATTTATATAAGGGAATTCAGGGAGATTTTTAAAAATAAAGGCTGTGCTGCCACTGTTTTCCTAGAATCCCTCTTATCATTTGATGTTTAAGTGAGTTACAACATTTTTGGGGAGATGTCTCTATGGAGTGTTAAGAGGCCCTATCCCAGCACTCCGGGAGCCAAATAAGAGATGTAGAGGGAGGGGAGGGAGGAGGCGATTGGGGAGAGGGAGAAAGGGAGGGCAGGGGGAAAGAGAGACTAGGGAGGCTGATGAGAGAATATAGCAGGCCTGCATCTCTGCTAGGGAGGGAACCAGCAGCCCAAATTCCACGAGGGCTGCAGAAAAATGAGACCTCTTTCAATACAAATTTGAGATCTAAAAGTAGTTTATTCTGAGTGGAACAAGTTTACCTATGGTTTCAAAAGTTGGAGAGGAGACTCTAGGGGTCAAGTCTTGGTTGTTTAAGATTCAAATAAGGTAGGAGAGACTGGAATATGGCCAGGTTTCCAAGAAAGTGGGGCTAACAGCAAACAAGCCTCAGGGAGAGGCCGTGTGTCAGTGTTGCAGTCAGCAGGCCCAGCTGAGCCTGAATTTAGTCCAGCCCAGGCTCCAGATGTGAGTGTAGAAGCCTCCAGATAATTCCAGTCACCTGTGTTCCACATCACCCCATGATATTCAGACTGAGGTCCCTGACATTGCAGAGCAGAGACAAGCCACCTGCCCTGTGCCCTGTCCAAATTCCTGACCCGCAGAAGCCATGAGCATAACAAAAAGTTGTCGATTGTTGTTTTACACCACTAAATTCAGGTTAGCTATTACAAGCAATAGAAAACCAGAATAGCCATGGTGATTGGTTTGGCTGATGAAAGGAGATTAGCCATTCCAGATTTTAAGAGAGGAATGGCTGGAGCACAGGCCTGAAGACAGACCAGCATGGCCCATGTCTAGGGAACTGTTGGTCACTCCAGCTGAAGGAGTGGCTCATGTGGCAGAGTATAGCACCACTGCAGGCCAGGGGAACACATTCAGGGGCTACAGGGGTCTTTTTCTTATCCCTCCACACCCAGCACATGAACAGCCCCTCGATCCTGCTTTGTGCTGGCCCAGCCACACCAAGAGCAAAGATTCTGCTGTTACTGGTATTTATAAAAAGGAGACATGGTAGGGGAGCAGAGTGACAGGGGTAGGATCGTCATTTTAAGATACCTCCCTTAAATTCTTTTCAATGAAATGTAAATTTGAATTATGGAAAAGCCATCCATCAGAGTTCTTTTTTCAAACTTGGCTTTCTGGCCTTGTTGAACATTTACCTATTAATTATCTTGATATACCAGGCTACAAATAACGGGAACACTGTCTCGAACTGCCTTAAACAATAAACACATTTTTGTTTATTTCTGGAAGTCCGGGAGTAAAGCAGGCCCTGGGATTGGTTGATACTGCCCTTCACTTTTGTCATCAAAGACCCAGGTCCTTTCCGTTTCCCTGCTCTGTCATCCTCAGTGCTGACCTCATCCTTAGGCCAGGAACAAGATGGTGGCAGCGGTGTTCTTATGGACTGAGTTGTGTCCCTGCAGAATTCATATGTTGAAGCCTGAACCCCCAATGTGATGGTATTTGGAGATGGGCCCTTAGTGGGTAACTAAGGTTAGATGAGGTTATGAGGGTCAGGCCCTCGTGATGGGATTAGTGCCCTTGTGAGAAGAGACCTGAGAGAGCTCTCCTCCTCTCTCTGCCCTGTGAGGACACAACAAGAAGGCAGCCGTCTGCAAGCTAGGAAGTGGGCCCTCACCAGGAACCAAGCCAGCCAGCGCCTTGATCTTAGACTTGATCAGTTCCTTATGGCTCATCTTCCCTTTTATTCTCTTAAACTTATATTTCTCACCTTTTGAAGAGCAGTTGTTGAGCTATTGGTGATAGGCTTCTAGAAAAACGAAACTTATTTTAAGGTGGGATTTGATAAGGAACATTTGAGCTTGATAACTGAGTGGGAAAGCTTCCATTCAGTGATGGCTTTTGTGAGGGAATCTGTGCAGATAGGCCAAGCAGATAAGAAAAACTCAAAAAGCAATAAGTGAGACCTTGATATGTTTTCTTGTGCTTTTGTACTGAATCTCACTATTTTGAGTCCCAGTTAGGAGACTTACAGTATTACTTTAACCTACAAGAGAGATGTGAGGAGCACTTCTGAACACCTTGTGTTTAATGGCCTTCAACTAGTTGTCTAACTTTTTTCTATTTTCCTTTGTCAGTGTAAATTCATTTTAATTTGCTTGTCATTTTTGTGGACTGAAAGTGTGTTTGAATCTGCTGCTTAAAACAATGCTAGATTCGTTTTCTTTAGTGCAGTGATTCTCAGATATATTCCAGTAGAATTCTCCTGCTATTGAGTCAAGTGGTCTTTTCCAATTTTTAGGAAAATAAATCTTTGTAATTTTGAGAACTTCCTCAAAATTATTTTAATAAAACTTTGGTTACCTGCTATAGCTTGCCTACTGGAAGAGAAAATGAATGAGAGTACCAAATGAATAATAATGAAAAATGTGAAATCAGCTGATCCTGTTAGGTTTGATAGATTGGTTTTTCATCATGGGTATTTGTGTTAGTGGTTTGATTTTTATATTGTATACATATATTCATTGTCCGCTAGTAAAAATGTTCCTAATTTGTGTGATGAAATGACGTATATCAGTACTTCATGATATTTTACAGAAAGTTCTGAGAATTCCAGGTGTTCTGCCACCTTAAACATTGAAAAGCACTACTTTCTAGGATAATTGAATCCCTAAAAGAATTTCCAGTGCTGGGTCTGGGATTGATGGTGCTTGCTGATCAGATGTTATATATTACATGGATGTATGCTGGGCATGGTTGTTTTGGAGCATTATTACATCTGTAATCATGGGCACAGCTGAAACTGGTTTCTGCTGTTTTGAAAGGTGTACTTACCTGGAATTGGGGATGTGCTTGTCTTACATCCCCTGAACTTCCACACTGAGGAGAAGCCTTTTCACCTGGCTCCCAGGGTCTACCCAGGAGGGCATTATTTCCTAGCTTGCATCCTGCCTGCCTTTCCTCCCGGTTAATCCCCTTTATTCATTCATAATGATGGTTTGTTATCATTCACTTTCTTGTTTCTTTTGGCTTCCTTTTAGCAGCTTCTTAGGTGAATGAGCATTTGAATAATAAATTGATTCAGCTTCTTCATTTTAATACAGTATTGGCCCTCTGAAGGAGCCAGCAGAAAACCAGCACAATTTTGTCAGTAATTCTGTCTTTGATTTCTACCATACTCACATAGCAGGAGGCAATCATTAATAGCCAAGTGTTCAGTCTCCTTCCTGCTGGTGCCCTCCCAGGGTGCTGCCACTCCCATCTCATTGTCATCATGGAGGTGGGCCCCGAACACTGAGTCAGAACCCAGGGAGGGACCTGCCCTACAGGTCTGAGCTCTCCCTCAGTGGAGGGTGACTGCCCTAGACCCCATTCCCATTCATCAGAGTTAATTGGCTTCTAAGGAGACTCACTTATCCCAGAGAAGTGACATACTAACTTATTTCAGAGTCTGAACGTTGCCTGAGCCCTCAGTAAGCCCATCCACCATCCCATCATGCCTTCTGATTTGCCTTCTCCCTGAATCCCCTCACGTAGCATAATCTTTGCCAGCCCAGTCTGGTCCTCCTTGTCTCTTCTCTTACAGACGCACGTACACCCGCACTGGCACATACACACATGTGGAGACAGACGGAGAGACGTGTAACAGCAAAAGTCTGGTGTTTTGCTTTATGATCCTCTGTTAGTCCTTAAGCTCCAGCAAAGATGATTCTACCCTGAAAATATCAGATGCCCTTTTACAAAAAGCGCCCTCTAGAGTTTAATTATAGAACCAATTATGATAATGTCTAATAAAAAAATTTATTATGTTCATAGTATTCTTTAAATTTAGTCAAAATACAAGGCCTGATTGTATTACATTTCTGAAAGGTGTCGGGGGAAGAGGAGGAATCTCCCTCAGTCCTTTTCCTTAAGGTTCTTATGGCTGGCCAAATAACAAGACAGGTGAGCAGGAGAAAATAATACCAAGTTTAATAACATGTATACATGGGAGAAAGCAGGGACACTGCGTTTATCAACACAGTAGCAGAGATTCTCGTCTTAAATACCATGTCCAACCAAAGACAAGGAGGATGTTGGGGGCGGGGGTGTTAGTTACAGGAGATTATCACTAAAGCACTATAAACAAGAGTAAGGTTTATTATGCAGTTTTAAGGCCTCACCTTCTACATTGATAAGTCTCTAGAAATGAGGTCATCCCCTCTCTTCCCAATACAGAGAGGGAGATACCTTTACAAATGGAGACTTCCCTTGTAAATGATTGTCTGGTAACTCCTCGCAGGGCCATCTAGAGCATGTGGCCAGAGAGACAGAGCTTCCGATAAGATGGGCTTGTTGGTGCCTTTTCTATTGTAACCTCTATCCTACATTATCTTTATAGCAGTCATGATAATAACTCCTTCCTGAAACAGATCTTTTGTTTTAAATTCTTTAGGCAGTTTGGGAGGGGAAACTCAAATATTCTTCCTGAGTTCTCTGAGTCCTTATTGTCTTCAGCTCGAAATAATCCACATACCAGAGTGGTGCTTCCTGGGGTAGCTTGCCCTGAGCACCATCAAAGGCATAAAGTTGTACGATAAGACATTTACCCTCCATGTTCTTTTTTGCAGCAGATATTTAAAGCTAGGTCACTTTAGGTGACTGGCTCCATAAATCCGTTGTGTGCACCTCAGATTGGAGGGTGCAGCCAGCACCCTAATGACAACACCCCACTGGCGACACATCTGTGCTGATTTAAAGGAAATCCAGGGAGCAAGAGTAAATGTTTCCAGTGTTCACCTTCCCAGCAAAGAGGATTTTTATCAACTCAGGTGTTGTTTGGGATCCACAGACCTATCAAAGAGCAAATTAAGAACACATCCATTTCAGGGCCGGCCCCGTGGCTTGGCGGTTAAGTGCTCACGCTCCGCTGCTGGTGGCCTGGGTTCGGATCCCGGTTGCGCACCGACGCACCGCTTCTCTGGCCATGCTGAGGCCGTGTCCCACGTACAGCAACTAGAGGGATGTGCATCTATGACATGCAACTATCTACTGGGGCTTTGGGGTAAAAAATAAATAATAAAAAACAAAAAAGAACACATCCATTTCATAAAGGAACCATCCTTTATGCAGCCATCGCTAATGACTCGGCTGCTAAAATCTCATTATGGGTTCAGGCTGGTTATCTCTGTTTAAGGGTAGAGGGAAACACCCTATTATAAATTCTCTCAGGCCTCCCAGCACCTCAGTAAGCAACTTAAAAAAAAAAAAAGGAAAGGTGATATGGGAGAAGGAGTAGTTCTGAAAATTAAAATGGAACAGAATGATGTTTTGAAGCCAAAGAGGGGGAAAAGGCAAGGGTTTTGCTTGTGAGGCCTCTGCTACAATAAAGAGGACCTTAACGCAGACGGACCATACCCTACAAAATGCAGCCCATAATTCAAGCTGTCAGCTTAATCACGCTGTTTCCAGGTATAGAGAAGGAGCCCTTGTTTCCAGGGCTAAACAGAGAGCCTTGTTTGCTGACCCCTAGTCTGCAGCCTGCCGCTGCAGACCGCCCCGCTCTGTTGGCCTTTGTGTTGCTGTCCCCTCCTTCCCTCATTTTTGGCATTGTGTTCCCTTCAAGTGGCCCCCTGGAAGGGACCACCCAGGGGGCTGCACAATGGGGACCAAGGGAGCCACCAAAACATAGGTTTTGTAAGACAGCCCGTTAAAAGAAAAATACTCTTTAACTATGTATGTGTTTGTCCTTTCTACAACTGTTTTGTGTGGCAAACAAAACCCCGTATACAGACTTCACTGTGGCCGCACATACAGCTGTTCCAGCCATCGGGTGTCAGGCTTGAGATAGTTCCTCCCAGTTTATTTTCCCAGGGCACTAATTCTCGATGTGGTTTATATTTACATGTTTGGATTTATGGTCAGGAAACTTGATATCAGAGTAAACAAATTGCACTGGCTTTATGAAACTATTTTATCAATAGTCTTCAGAATTGGTGGCATTGCTCTTGGGTGAAACTTCTCTGTAATGCTACTTAACAAAAGCTAGCAGCCGGAATTCAGTTCTCAATAGCCATTTACACCTCTGTAAAAGGATTAGCTCTCGCCAATTGTTACACTGTTTAAATCTTAATTTGCATCTTTATGGAGGTAGGGCTTCTACAGACCTCTCTGGTTCTCTGTTGTATTTGTGTACCTGTGGGTGGGAGGTCACTGGAGGTTTTCTCTTATTGGTGAAGGTGCTAAATTGCTTCAGGATGACCAGTAAGCTACACAAATTGAATTAGCATATCAGGGTTTGACTGACAACAGCCCGCTTTGGCTCGTTAGTTATATTTTGTAGCAGTTGTGGTCTTTAAGTGTTGGGTGCATGAATGCATTCTGTTACTTCTGTTTAAACTTAACAATTCTCATGGGTCTTAGGAGGATTTTAAATGTTGTTGATTGTAATCAACAAATTTCCTTGGGAATTAAATGTGAAAAACAGAACCAGAACGTGATCAAGTGATGGTTTTATTTATTTATTTTTTTAATAGAGATAAAATATGCAACTAAGACTTTATTAATTTATTTATTGGTGAGGAAGATTGTTCCTGAGCTAACATCTGTGCCAGTCTTCGTCTGTGTTGTATGTGGGATGCCACCACAGCATGGCTTGATGAGCGGTGTGTAGGTCCGTACCCGGGATCAGAACCTGAGAACCCTGGGCTGCCGAAGCAGAGCGCTCCAACTTAACTACTATGCCACCGGGCCAGCCCCAAAGTGATGGTTTTAAAAGTAATCTTTTCTATCCAGGCCATGTGTTCTTAGTTTAAAGATCAAAACCTTCTTATGTTTTGGAAGGAGTGTAGGGTCAAACCCATGAGAAGGAAGAAGTTGAGTGTGCAGGCCAGTGTTCTGCAGGCACTGGAATGGGAAGCAAAGGCCGGTCGTGTTGCCCTTTGCCCACTGTTCTGTATATGGGATGTTCCTAAACCCCACACTCAGAACTACAGACCACCTCTGCAGATGATGCCTTTTTGTTGTTGCTCATTTAGCAATACAATTTCCTTCCCCAAAACGTTGTTCTGGATGTGACCAACTATGGTGCTTTATTATTCTTCAGTCTCATTAAAAATACAGTAAATGTATAAAACTTTTTAAAAGTAACATTATATTATGTAAATTATGAAGTAAACTCATTACTAGTTATGGGCAGTGATTACCACACCATTTTGAGACTGTTGTTCCCTAGAGAAAATAAAACCTGAAAGTCATGCCTTTAGTGCTGCAACTGAAACATGTCCACTCTGATAGAACACCCACGGGAATGTGTGGAAGTTACCTGGTGGGGTTAAGGAAAAGTTTATTTTCTACAGCCCTAATACAGGGTCATTTTTGCCAAAAAGTAATTCTCAGTTTGCAGTACTGAAAGGAAAAGCATGGCACTTTTTCTCTCTTCCTTGCTTCCAAAAAATATTGTACCTTCCTTTGAGTGTTCCCATTAGCCTGGAGTGGAGTTGTTTTCTTTTAAATTCTCTCTTAAATTCTGTATGACTGAAAGATGAAAATGAAGCTAGAAAGCAATTTCTTTAAATTTGGCCAAAAAAATTTATTTATTATCTGCCTGCACTGTTGGGTAAAATAAAATATACCTCTTTAAAGTGCCTTTTGTGCTTCTAGAGATTACTTGTCATCCATCACGTTTGTCCACTTGCTGGAGTTCACAGAGACAAACTGATGGTAAGGCCCAGTGTGTTAGTGCCAGGCCCGTCTACATATTCCCCAGGAAGGACTGGGCATGGGCTGGTCAGACTGATGCCCCTCCAGCTGGAATTATTTTGATGGGAATGCAAATAGAAGACATGAAAGAAATTGAGGTCTTGAATTCTAGGATAGTGTTTTTTATAACACATAGTCTTTAATCTTTAGCTCCATAGTGTTTGAATTCTTTAATAGAGGTTTTTTCAGCAAAGGACTGATGAATATTTTGTAAGCTAAAGTCAGGTATCACGTGGAGAAATAACTACTAGAAACCCTCAGCACAGACCAACTTGTCTTTTAGCCAGAGAAGGTTCTGAATTAATCTAGAGTAGACCATAAGCTCTGTGCAGACAGTACTTGTGGCCGTCTTATTGATCGCTCCTTGCCAAGCCATGGACGCCATGGAAGCCCTGGACTGGTCTAACAGCAACCGTATAAAAACATACTGTAAAAATAGGTGTCATGGATTTCTCTAATCTAGGTTTAAATCTTGGCCTGTCATTCAACTCGTGATGTTAAGTATGTCTTCAGTATTGTGCTGAGTGCAACATGAAACTTCAAGTAAGATAAAAATTCAGAAGTCCAGTTGTTGTTCTCAACAAGCTTTTGGTCTTGTTGAGAAGACTAGACAGACATGACATAACTAGAGAACAGTACAATGTAGGATGTGGTCTGTATTGTGCTAAAGGAATTCAGGGATAAGAAAGATCCCTGTGAATGAGGTAGTCAGAGAAGCTCCTAGACAAGTATGAGAAGAGCTAGTCTAAGTAAGCCTGATATTTGGATTGATCAAATTGGAAAAGAACAAAAGTTATCTGGCATCTGTCCTGACTGGACAATCAGGTATTATTTAGCACTGGCATACCATGGTGGGGGGGTGGGGGATACAGGCAACAAAGGGTGCATTGTCTGTAGAGCATTTATAAACAGTAATAAAACCACTAAAACTGTTTTCTCTTATCACCATTCCTAAGAATGGCAGAGATAAAATACTCCTCCCTGGAGGGAGGCTGCTGCCACCCGAACACCCTGCCTATACCCCACTGTGGTACCCCAGCATTGGTGAGCGTCTGCTGACTTCCGCCATTGTACCAGCATTTCAGAGGAGGTGCAAAAACATCAAGCCCTGGTCCTTGCTCAGGGTCTACCACCTGGGGTGGGAGGTGAGACTAGAGGCAGTCTAAGCTGGAGACCCCAAGCCTGCAGACCAGCTCTGTTTGTCCAGCATAGTATTTAACCTCCTTTTGAATTAGCTGCCAGATTTTTAAATTTGGGAGATGTCACGTAAAAATAAAACTAGCAATTGTGAATTTCCAGCTTCTCTTGAAAACTAGGAAGATCGACGTCACTGAGACACATTCCACTGCGGGAGCTGGGAGTGACTGGCCCTTTGAGTGAGGCACACACCCCAGTTTTTCGCGAGCCCACCCCACCAGCTGTAGGCGCTTGACTTCCCCCCAGCTGAGCCGTGAATGACTGTTCTCCCTCTCTGCCACCCCCACCACTGCTCTCCCACTTACACACTCTTCCCCTGCCATCTAGAGCACAAGTTCAGTCTCCTGGCTGTGGTCTGGGTCTCGTGTCTGTCCCCTCACCAACTGCATCTGTGCACGGCTGCCAGGCTAACCCTCTCAAAAACACTGCTTTCAAGAAACCAGCCATAGCTCAGAAATCCGCAAGATTTATTACTATTTTCTCACCCGAGTTTCATATTGAATTTTATTTCCCATTACTATCTTATCACCACAAACAGCAACCCCCACCTGGCCAGACTTGTGTCCTTGCTGGTCCCGACACCCCTCCTACCATGGCATTTCCTCTCACTTTTGCCTGTGCCGCCCCTTAGCTTAAAGGGTCATCTCCCCTTCTGTCTAAATCTTGCCCAGCTGAAGTTCCTCCTCCATAGTCAAGCCCTTGTGATGCCAAGGAGCTCTCTGTCTCTCTACTGCCTCACAACTCCTGATTGCCTTCCCAGTGATTATGTGCTCTCCTTTGCTGCTCTGAAATTGGCTTACCTCCGATGGGCCTGTCTTCCTTTTCTTAAGGGCAGGTGTTATTTTGTGAATTGAGTGGTGACGAGATAAAGCCTTCCAGGAAGAATTAGGAACCAGATTTTGCCAAAGGAAAAAGAAGTATTATAGGTACTGTAAGTCATATAGGCCAGGAGTCTGGAAGGTTTTTTGTTTGTTTGTTTTTTAATTTATTTTTTAAATTATTTTATTGAGGTCATATTGGCATATAACGTTGTATAAATTTCAGGTACACAATATCATATATCAGTTTCTGTATAGATTGCTTTGTGTTCACCACCAATAGTCTAGTTTTTATCTGTGACCATACATATGTGTCCCTTTACTCCTTTCACTCTCCGCCTACTCCCTTCCCCTCTGGTAACCAGTAATCTGTTCTCCGTATCCACGTGTTTATCTTCCACATATGAGTGAAATCATACGGTGTTTATCTTTCTCTGTCTGGCTTATTTTGCCTGGTATAATACCCTCAAGGTCCATCTATTTTGTCACAAATGGCATGATTTTGTCTTTTTTTATGGCTGAGTAGTATTCCACTGTATCTATATACCATGTCTTCTTTATCCATTCATCCGTTGATGGGCACTTGGGTTGCTTCCATGTCTTGGCTGTTGTGAATATTGCTGTGATGAACATAGGGATGCATAAATCTCTTTGAATTGTTGCTTTCATGTTTTTGGATGAACACTCAGTAGTGGGATATATGGATCATATGGTATTTCTATTTTTAATTTTATAAGAAATCTCCATACTGTTTTCCATAGTGGCTGCACCAGTTTGCATTTGCACCAGTTATGTATGAGGGTTCCCTTTTCTCTACATCCTCTCCAATATTTGTTATTTCTTGTCTTGTTAATTATAGCCATTCTGATGGATGTAAGGTGAAATCGCATTGTAGTTTTGATTTGCATTTCCCTGATAATTAGTGATGTTGAACATCTTGTCATATGCCTGTTGGCCATTCATGAACAAAATGAAAAAACAACCCACCAACTAGGAGAAAATATTTGCAAATCATATATCCAACAGGGGGTTAATTTCCAAAATATATAAAGAACTCATACAACTCAACAACAAAAAACAAAACAACCCGATCAAAAAATGGAAGGTTTTTGGCAGCAGAGCTCAGAGGTGAAGGATCCAACACAGGATGTGGCCCAGAAGGACTAAGAATCTTAGGCTTAGAGTTTAGACAAGAGCTTGAGACACGGCAAGGAACTGGAGCGCCCATAGGGTGGCCTAGGGTCCAGAATAGGGCTTGAATGGGGGGTGGGGGGGGGTGGGGGTGGGGGACGGACATGACACGACATTTGTATTTCCTGCCCAGGATAAAAGCCTGCTTCAGAGTCAGGGTGCCTGAGCCTACACTTGTCACTCACCCTCTAATAGACAAACAGAGCACATCTCTTTCATCCTTTTGATATTAGGCACATGGCCATCAAGTGGATCCAGTAACTTAACCCACTGTTGTACGAACTACAAGTTAGTAAGATGTTGCTAATTAACACATTGCTTTACAAGTTGCTTCATTTTCTTTTTGGAGTACATGTTGAATATTCCCAACTACGTATGTCATCAGCTTCTTTAAAGTAGAAATACTGTTTTGTCTTTGATGTCTTCTCCTATAGCTTTTTAGAATCATGCTTTCCCCCAAATAGACATGTTTTTAAAGGAAGTTTCTAATCAGTCTCTTTGGAAGCTACTATGATACCGTGACAGACCTAACCTAAAACAGTGGCCAAATTGTTAGACTAGACCAGTCCCCCAGTAGACTGGAAATAGATAATGAAGGCTAAATCCCTCTTTCCCTCCCTTCCTCTTCTTACTAAAAATAAAGAAAATTGTATTGCAGTGGGATCTGAATGGAGAAATAATAGTCATTTTTCTGCGTTCAGAAATAGAGGACATAACCAGTATCCAGCCAGCAGTTTTCAATTTCTTAGCAGTGACGATTTAAGTAAATTTCACATGAGTTGTGGAGATCTAACTTTGTTATGATTGACAATAGAAAATTAGCCTTTTCTGCTGTTAAGATTATCTAGCATTCCTATCAGTCAGGTGGAATGTGGAATGAGATTGCATAGCTGTCGATTTGAAGGTCATTAAAGTCTTCAAAGGGTTAAAAGTTACTTCCACTGATGGATTTAAAACTGCCACATACACACAAACAAGGTTTTCAAAATGCCCCATTTTACATCTTTGTCGAGAGATAGTCTGGTTGCTGCATTTTTGTGTCTAGATTATATTACAGATATGTCAATAAACCACGAAGAACCTCCGTAGATTCTAGAAGCTGGGCCATCTGTGCTTAAATAAACATCTCATGCAGCACCTGTTTTATTTTATAGGCTCTATAATCACAGTGACATTCTGAAAGAAGACCTTGAAGCCTGTGGAACAGCTGTCCTTCACCAGCCTCCGAGACTCTTACCTGGAGGTGGCAGCCATGAAAAGCAAGTCAGGTATTATTGGGATGAAATTGCTGCTGTGGAAGGATGGCCATTCTTGTTCCCAGATGCTTCCAAATGAAAACAAAACACTAGTCCACACGGTCACCACTGGGATAGACACTTGTAGTTGTCAGTTTAACTGTTTTATGGACTTGACCATTAACTTCTTTGTAAATGTATTTGTTTCTAATTGTTAATTGGATATATCCACTCAATCCCTACTCAGAACAACGTTTTAAGGGCTTACTTGGTGGGAGGGAGCACAGGTAGCCTTCATCTGGTATATTAGCATACCTTCGTGAACAACCCAGGATATAATCTAGTCTAGCCACCACCCTAGAGGGATGTCATTGGCAAGTCCAAACCCCAGATGGATTCCTCAATTTCCAAGGTCATGCTGGTGATACAGGCCCCCAATCTAGAAGATACAGGCCCCCAATCTGCAAGTATGGTCTCTGGACCAGCAGCATCAACAAGACCTGGGAACACGTTTTCCCCACCCAGGCCTCACTGAATCAGGAATCTGGGGGTAAGACCCAGCCATCTGGGTTTTAATGAGCCCTTAAGGGAACTACCCTCACTCAGGTTTGAGAGCCACCACTTCAAGGATATCCCTTAAAGGCCATAAAGCTAGGATGAGAGAGAGAGGGGGTTAATTATTTGCAGGGTAGTTGGCACATGTGAACCATGATTCTTGTACATCTTTCCTGAGTCAATCAGAAATCTGTTCTATACCCTCTACCCACCTTTTAGGTAGTGTGGGTTTCTTTTCATGGCCTCAGAAGCTTTGTGGCATCTGAGTGACTTATTGAGGTCATAGAATTACATATGTGTAATTTGTGTAATGGGTTGTCCAGCGTTGGCACCTGGTCGGTGCCTAATTCATGTTGCATAATTGTTGCCAGTGACCTAACTCTGATTTTTATTTTGGGGACTGACTATATTTCCTTTTATTAAAATATATCCCCACTATTTACTAGCAGAGAACAAATTATTTCTCGAGCATGGTCAGCAGATGAGTGTCTGTGAAAGCCCACCTGAAAGGACCTTGTTTCGCTGAGAGTGAGAGGGGCTTTGGGTCTGGTTATCTTATATCTAACATCATTTTCTCTACCTTCAGTGTGCCACATAGGCTGTTTTATGTTAATGATTTTCTTCAGAGTAGAATTCAGCATAAATCCCATGAAGGCGTGAGAAGTCAAGATGATGGTTTCTAAAAGGGCCTTGTCACAAGAAGACTTGGCCAATCATATGTTCCATTTAACAGAGCACAAGATGAGGTTCACAAGTCCTGAATGTGTATACATTACCTTCTGCATCTGTACTAGTGATCTCCAAACTGTGGAAAATGCTGGAAATGACCTTCCGGGTCAGTAACTTTTCAACCTGAAGCAGTAAAGGGCAATGCAAGAAAATCCTCTTTCCTGTTTTTTTTTTTTTGTTTTTTTTTTTTTTGGTGAGGAAGATCAGCCCTGAGCTAACATTCATGCCAATCCTCCTCTTTTTGCTGAGGAAGACCAGCTCTGAGCTAACATGCATTGCCAATCCTCCTCCTTTTTTTCCCCAAAGCCCCAGTAGATAGTTGTATGTCATAGTTGCACATCCTTCTAGTTGCTGTATGTGGGACAAGGCCTCAGCATGGCCGTTCAAGCGGTACGTCAGTGGGCGCCGGGATCCGAACCTGGGCCGCCAGTAGCGGAGCGCGCGCACTTAACCACTAACCCAGGGGGCCGGCTCCCCCTCTTTCCTGTTGTTTTATCATGCAAAATAAAAAACAGCAGTCTCAAATACTCCTTTACAAGGCGGTGGAAGAAGCTGTCTGGGGCGGAGTCTTTCTGCACTCTGTAGGTCATTTGGTGATTATGTGTTGTGAGGCTCTGTAACCAGGCCCCTGTTTCTTTCTCACTGCTTTTTGTATCTGTTGATATACTATTTTGCATAAACCACAGTTGTGGTATGTGGCGTAGAAAGCATATATGCATTTATAATTCTCTGTGCAAACTGACTTGTTAGACTAAATGATTCATTGTGTGACTCTCTTAACCTACGCTGCCAAACTGTGATTGTGGGTGATGAGATAAAATATCTACATCTACTAGACTAGACATTTGTATAGTTTCTCAACATGCATAAGAGAGCATTGATTTCCATTATGAAAGATTGCATTTTGCATGACTGTTGGTCTACAGTTATGTATAAATCAGCTTTCCCTAAGAAATGATCCTTCTTTATGACCAACACAAATTTTAAAATTAATATCTGGAGGCTGCAAGACTGCTTCTTTACCACAATCATTTTTTTAAGCCAGATAAAGAAGTCAGGAATGGTTACTAATGTCAGTGTTATGTTCTGTTACGATTAGGATTGCCCTTTTATGCCGCATTGTGTGTTGTGACTGGGGGTGCTGTTTAATGCACACTGATTGTCACTGGTTCACTGTCTAGCCTTGGAAAAAGTGCCAAGTGTTTATATGACCTTTGAGAGATAAGCAGTCAGGTCTTTAAATACAGATTCTTTCTAACGAGTTTTATTTATTTATTTATTTTTGCTGAAGAAGATTAGCCCTGAGCTAACATCTGTTGCCAGTCTTCCTCTTTTTTTGCTTGAGGAAGTTTAGCCCTGAGCTAACATCTGTGCTAATCCTCCTCTATCTTGTATGTGGGTCACTGCCACAGCATGGCTGATGAGTGAGTGGTGTGGATTCACACCTGGGATCCGAACCCGTGAAGCAGGGCTGCCAAAGTGGAGCACGCCAAACTCAACCACTAGGTCACCAGGCCAGCCCCTCTAACAAGTTTTAATCATGGCATCGGGCTCCTTGCTGCTCTTCTTGCTCTAGCCACCCTCTGTGCCCCTCAGCACCCAGGAATTATTTTGGGCACTCCCCTAAGTGATATATTCCCATCTGCTTTGAGATCTCCCCTGGACCAAAGCAGTCAACTGGTCAACTTGATAAACTATTTCAGAAACACAGATTTGGAGAGACTGATCTACTTTTGTTTCTTAATTGTTAATGACACTGATGTCATTAGAATTCTAAGCCAGGCAGAGTAGGAAGGCTCTAATGGGTTATGAACTCCTTAAAGCCTGTTGAAGAGAACTGTGTTTGGTGTGGCGGCAGCCCTGCTTGTGCCCTGACCCAACCATGGCTGTCGAGGTCTATCTCTTTACTATAATCTCATCTGCAAAATGGGATACCTGCCCCACAGCGTACTCTAAAAGATAGTGAGAAGACTTCTGAATTCCTGCTCACAAAGTGAAGCATCTTAAAAGGAAAAAGAACAAAACCGTTCCTATCATCATTATTGATTTTTGTTATATCAGGGATTAAGTGTTCAAAGACCTTCATATGAAAAGTTTACTGTTATTAGGTGGAAGACCAAGTTGTTATTTTAGACAATCGTGAATTATTAAAATATAATTCATGTCATTTGGGGTAATTGATAAAAAATTTGTTCATTATTGCCTTCTGGAAAACATATTTTAACATAAAAATGATTACTTAAGTAATTTTATCGTATATGAAATCCATATTGAGAGTACTCATTATTTTATTTTTTTTCCAGGTGCAACTAATTAATTGTCTCTTGTTAGTGGCTACTTTCAGATACAGTTGCCCAATTGTGCTCTCAAACTCATGCTGAAAAATTGAGTCAGCTTTATATTATTTGGATTACAGTATGTAAAAACCTCTTTATTTTATTCTGCCTATTATGTTCAGAATAAAATTCAGGGTACTTACTATTTTGTCTGCATTTAAAACTTTGGTCAAGTTACCAATCTGTTGTAAATCAGTTGTAATTAGGAAATGTTGGTACATTTACTTAAATTGCAGTTTTCTGATTGGAAGCCATTCCAAGTGTATGAAGTTAATTATAGACTGTTTAAAGTCTATTCTTTTGTTATCTTTTTAATTAAAGGAGTATATAATTTAGCTGACATTGAACTTTGTTTTTTCTCTGTGGCATTGATGTTATAAATTTTCCAATGTAAAGTAGACGAAAGAGAAAAAAAAAACTCCTTTAAATCCTTTGTACCTTGGGCCGGCCCAGTGGCACAAGCGGTTAAGTGCTCGCGCTCCTCTGTGGCAGCCCGGGGTTCGCTGGCCAGGATCCCGGGCGCACACCAGCGCACTGCTTGTCAGGCCATGCTGTGGCGGCGTCCCATATAAAGTAGAGGAAGATGGGCACAGATGTTAGCCCAGGGCCAGTCTTCCTCAGCAAAAAAGAGGAGGATTGGCATTGGATGTTAGCTCAGGGCTGGTCTTCCTCACACACACACAAAAAAATCCTTTGTACCACTTTGCAAATTTTCTGATTTGGTGTGTTTATGTAGAAACATGGGCAAGACTCCATGCAAGGAGAGCCATGGCTGTTGTACTCCTCACCCAATTTGTCCTGAAATCAATCTGCACGAAAGCCTGGTTTTGTGCTGTAAGTGTTGGCTTAACTGTTCAGAAGTCACAGACTCTAGATGCTGTACCTCCTTCCATAGCTCATTTGCTATTTGACCCCATGCAAGTCAATTAATGGGTTTTGTCCTTTTGTGAGGTATGTATAATAATTATAGGAAACCTTAGCTAGTTCTTTCATACCAGAGCCCAAAGGATGGTTACAGTTGGTGGGGACATTAGTAGCCTCTTGCCTTGGCTTTGCCTCTGCAGAAGTCACGTGTATCAGTCACCAGCGAGACGGTCTCTGATAATTCAGTCCATCCCAACTACTTTAACTAACTTAATTCACCCTACTTCAACTTGTTTCCAAGTTTAACTCAACCTAAGTAAGCATCTTTTCAGACCAGAAGCACAATTGATTTACTCATTATGAGAAATGTAACGGCTGAATGGACTAGAATTTGCTGGTAGCCTGTGATTGCATTTTCCCGGTAGGGAAATCTCTTGTGAAACCAAATGTAGAAAAAGGTTGCTTCATTTACATAGAAACAGAACAAAGGAATTGGGTGGCATCATGACATTGGTGAGGTCTAGACAGAACCAAGAAAGGCAAGTTGCTGAAGGGGCTTTCTACCAAACCAGCCAGAAACCTTAGAATCCTTCTGGGAAGTTTTTAAATAAGTTCAAGGATTCCGATGACCCATCCCACTTTATTCAACTCTTGGGAAAAACTAGAGTTAGGTCAGGCAAAGATTATAACAATTAAGATTTATTAAAGAAGGTTCTGAATTGTACCTAGACTTACTTTTTTTCCAAATATTTTCTTATGAAAATTTCCAAACATACAGAAAAGTAAAAGGAACTGTGTAATGAGCATCCATATACCCACCACCCAGATTCTACCATTGACATTTGATTGCACTCCCATATGTCTGTCTCTTCATATTTCCATCCATCCATCAGTCACAATCTCTTATTTTTATGCATTTCCAAGTAAGTTGCAGACATTAGTACACTGTCTTTTAACTTTTTACTTTGAAATTTTTAAAACATTCACAAAAGCCACTATAATAACATAATGAAGTCCCATGTACCCCTCACCCAGATCCACCAGTTGTCAACATTTTGCTAGTCTTGTTTTATCTTTCCCTCATCCACACTTTTTTCTTTGAGTAGTTTAAAAGAGACAACATATTTTACTTATAAATACTCACAAATACTTATATCTCTAACATATAAGGATATAATACATTACCATTTAACAAGATTCTTTACTTTATCTGATACCTATTTCTTGTGAGTTTGTCTTGATTATCTCAAAAAAGTCATTTTACATTTGCTTTGTTTGTATCAGGATCGAAATGCTGTCACCTGTAAACTGCTGGTTCAATCCAGATACATGATTATACTCCAGCCCAGTTATTTTGGCAAGACAACGTCATAGGTGGTGCTTGTACTTCTTTTTTTTTTTTTTTTGTGAGGAAGATCAGCCCTGAGCTAACATCCGATGCCAATCCTCCTTTTTTTTTTTTTTTTTTTTTTGCTGAGGAAGATTGGCCTTGAGCTAACATCCATGCCCATCTTCCTCTACTTTATACGGGATGCTGCCACAGCATGGCTTGACAAGCGGTGCGTTGGTGCACGCCCGGGATCCGAACCTGCGAACCCCAGGCCACCGAAGCAGAGTGCACGCACTTAACTGCTGCGCCACCGGGCTGCCCCAGTGCTCGTACTTCTTATTACACCCCCCTCAGGCCGCATGTGATGTCTGGTTGTCATGTTGTTAGGAAGACTGCTCTGTGGGTTTGAACATTGATAGACTGATGCTTCAGTATAAAGTTTACTGTTATGCAGTTTCCACAAAATTATGATCATTTCCTAGATGCGTTCATTAATTTGGACTTACAAAATGGTGACTTTTCTAATTTGTTAATTTCTTCTGCATTTATTAGTTGGAAGAACTTTTCCCAGCAACTACTTGTTAATTGTGAAATGCATTTTTTGACCACAAAGGCAGGATAAATGCTTGATTCTATCCCTTTACTTACCAATTTTCAGAATATCAAGTTGTTACCCTAGCAGCCTCCAAAGGTTTGTTTATTTGTTTATATTTTTAATTTTGGTGAAACACACATGACATAAAACTTACCATCTTAACCATTTTTGAGTGTACAGCTCAGTAGTGTTAAGTACATTCACATTGTTCTGCAACAGATCTCTAGAACTTTTTCATGTTACAAAACTGAAACTCTGTATCCATTAAATAGCTCTCCATTTCTCCCTCTCCCAGCACCTAGCAATCACCATTCTGCTTTCTGTTTCTATGAATTTGACTACTCTAGGTGTCTTATGTAAGTGGAATCATAAAGTATTTGTCTTTTTGTGACTAGCTTATTTTACTTAGCATAGTGTCCTTAAGATTCATCCATGTTGTAGAATGTGACGGGATTTCCTTCCTTTTTGAGGCTGAATCCAAAGATTTTTTATTATTTTTAAAACTTTTTATTATTTATTTTTTAAATGAACTTGTACATTTTTATATATTTGCTGTGTTTAAGTCCATTGCACTCATTGTTCTTTTTGGTGCTCAAATTGTCCCATCTTTGGCCCGCAGAAACCCTTTCAAGATGGCCTCTGAGGCCTTTTGACATGACTCAGTAGTCTTTGATAGCTTCCATGCTTTCTGGTATGACAAGGTTTTCCAGGCTCATCTTGTACATTTCCTGCCCCAGAACTAGAACAGGGCATTTCCCTAAGGGAACCTGGTTCCTTTTAGTATCTAAATACCGTAGTCTAGGCAGCAATATAGGCTTCCTTTTAACTCTTTCCTAATAATATCTTAATTTTTAAAAAATTTCATAGTAAGTATATAACAGGAATCAACTGTTGTTGAGATGGAAATGTGATTTGTTTCTCTTAACTACACTTAAGAGGAGGCTGACTATCTGTGCAGTGATTTGAAACCATGGCCGCGCATTAGAATCGCTCTGTGAGCCTTAAAGAATCCCAATGGCTGGACCACACCTCAGGCCAATTTTACTAGACTCTGTAGGGGTGGCATTAGGCACCTGGATTTTGCAAACCTCCCCAGGTAGTTCCAGTATGCAGCCAAAGTTGAGAATGCTCATCTAGCAATGAAATCATAACCAAAATAAAATTAAAAAAGAAATACCAAGACTCTGGAAATTCCCTTAGTCCAGAATATATTAGGTTCTAGACTTTTCTGGATGAACTGTCTTTTACCAACTTGATTAAGGGGCCTTTGAAAATATGGGAATCTCATAAGTAACCCAATACTACAGATTTCTAATGTGTCTCCTATTTCTGTGTTATAGATCTGAACAAGCGTCAGCCTCAGGCTTGTTGAGGGCACAGTTGGGTCAGCACATGGCCACCTTGAAAGAACGTGATAATTCTATCACAGAAGAGGTAGCTAAGAAGTCTGAAGTTTTCCTAGTCAAAAACGTGGACCAGAGGACAGGGGTTAGTAATTTTTATTTTTTTTAATAAGTTTCAAGATGTACAAATTATTCATTTAAGGAAATAGTCATGTTCTTAACAATGGTTAACATATTTGAAAAAAGATTAAATAATAGTGAGGGTTTATGGTTGGTTTTAACTTTCTGCTCTCAGGCCTTTTGCATAGTGTTTTATGTAGGAATCTCAACTCCTTACATAAAGTTGATTCAGGTTTTGGAGCTAACCTAATTAAGCATATCTACCCCAGCATTTTCCAAGGAACTTAGAAGCCTCTTGTGGCGTCCTGGTTTTCTTCCTCCACTCCATCGAGACCCGGGAAACAGAGCCGTCTTCCGTGGCTGGTGTGTGGGCTGGGGCGAGAAGGTCCGAGGGAGTGGAGCCTTGCTGTGCCGGGTCCAGCCTAGGCTAAGGAGTTTGTGTTTAATTGAGTAGATTCTGAAAAGCCGGTAGAGCTTTGCGAGCGGGGCTGTCATGAGGTCTCTGCTGCGCCTTGGGGAGTTCTGTCTGCTTGGAGTGGGACTGAGACGGGGAGGAGCGAGCCCTGCTGTGGGTCAGACAAGACAGCGAGGGGCCTGACTCAGGAGCTGGCGCAGAGGGGAGCGTGAGCTGCTGAAGAGACCAGGGAACCCATGGAGCAGACTCCCAAGGAAGGCAGGAGGGGCCTGACTCAGGAGCTGGCGCAGAGGGGAGCGTGAGCTGCTGAAGAGACCAGGGAACCCATGGAGCAGACTCCCAAGGAAGGCAGGAGGGGCCTGACTCAGGAGCTGGCGCAGAGGGGAGCGTGAGCTGCTGAAGAGACCAGGGAACCCATGGAGCAGACTCCCAAGGAAGGCAGGAGGGGCCTGACTCAGGAGCTGGCGCAGAGGGGAGCGTGAGCTGCTGAAGAGACCAGGGAACCGACGGAGCAGACTCCCAAGGAAGGCAGGAGGGGCCTGACTCAGGAGCTGGCGCAGAGGGGAGCGTGAGCTGCTGAAGAGACCAGGGAACCGACGGAGCAGACTCCCAAGGAAGGCAGGAGGGGCCTGACTCAGGAGCTGGCGCAGAGGGGAGTGTGAGCTGCTGAAGAGACCAGGGAACCGATGGAGCAGACTCCCAAGGAAGGCAGGAGGGGCCTGACTCAGGAGCTGGCGCAGAGGGGAGTGTGAGCTGCTGAAGAGACCAGGGAACCCATGGAGCAGACTCCCAAGGAAGGCAGGAGGGGCCTGACTCAGGAGCTGGCGCAGAGGGGAGCGTGAGCTGCTGAAGAGACCAGGGAACCCATGGAGCAGACTCCCAAGGAAGGCAGGAGGGGCCTGACTCAGGAGCTGGCGCAGAGGGGAGCGTGAGCTGCTGAAGAGACCAGGGAACCCATGGAGCAGACTCCCAAGGAAGGCAGGAGGGGCCTGACTCAGGAGCTGGCGCAGAGGGGAGTGTGAGCTGCTGAAGAGACCAGGGAACCGACGGAGCAGACTCCCAAGGAAGGCAGGAGGGGCCTGACTCAGGAGCTGGCGCAGAGGGGAGCGTGAGCTGCTGAAGAGACCAGGGAACCGATGGAGCAGACTCCCAAGGAAGGCAGGAGGGGCCTGACTCAGGAGCTGGCGCAGAGGGGAGTGTGAGCTGCTGAAGAGACCAGGGAACCGATGGAGCAGACTCCCAAGGAAGGCAGGAGGGGCCTGACTCAGGAGCTGGCGCAGAGGGGAGTGTGAGCTGCTGAAGAGACCAGGGAACCCATGGAGCAGACTCCCAAGGAAGGCAGGAGGGGCCTGACTCAGGAGCTGGCGCAGAGGGGAGTGTGAGCTGCTGAAGAGACCAGGGAACCCATGGAGCAGACTCCCAGGGAAGGCAGGAGGGGCCTGACTCAGGAGCTGGCGCAGAGGGGAGCGTGAGCTGCTGAAGAGACCAGGGAACCGACGGAGCAGACTCCCAAGGAAGGCAGGAGGGGCCTGACTCAGGAGCTGGCACAGAGGGGAGTGTGAGCTGCTGAAGAGACCAGGGAACCCATGGAGCAGACTCCCAAGGAAGGCAGGAGGGGCCTGACTCAGGAGCTGGCACAGAGGGGAGCGTGAGCTGCTGAAGAGACCAGGGAACCCATGGAGCAGACTCCCAAGGAAGGCAGGAGGGGCCTGACTCAGGAGCTGGCGCAGAGGGGAGCGTGAGCTGCTGAAGAGACCAGGGAACCCATGGAGCAGACTCCCAAGGAAGGCAGGAGGGGCCTGACTCAGGAGCTGGCGCAGAGGGGAGCGTGAGCTGCTGAAGAGACCAGGGAACCGATGGAGCAGACTCCCAAGGAAGGCAGGAGGGGCCTGACTCAGGAGCTGGCGCAGAGGGGAGCGTGAGCTGCTGAAGAGACCAGGGAACCGATGGAGCAGACTCCCAAGGAAGGCAGGAGGGGCCTGACTCAGGAGCTGGCGCAGAGGGGCGTGTGAGCTGCTGAAGAGACCAGGGAACCCATGGAGCAGACTCCCAAGGAAGGCAGGAGGGGCCTGACTCAGGAGCTGGCGCAGAGGGGAGCGTGAGCTGCTGAAGAGACCAGGGAACCGACGGAGCAGACTCCCAAGGAAGGCAGGAGGGGCCTGACTCAGGAGCTGGCGCAGAGGGGAGTGTGAGCTGCTGAAGAGACCAGGGAACCCATGGAGCAGACTCCCAAGGAAGGCAGGAGGGGCCTGACTCAGGAGCTGGCGCAGAGGGGAGTGTGAGCTGCTGAAGAGACCAGGGAACCGATGGAGCAGACTCCCAAGGAAGGCAGGAGGGGCCTGACTCAGGAGCTGGCGCAGAGGGGAGCGTGAGCTGCTGAAGAGACCAGGGAACCGACGGAGCAGACTCCCAAGGAAGGCAGGAGGGGCCTGACTCAGGAGCTGGCGCAGAGGGGAGCGTGAGCTGCTGAAGAGACCAGGGAACCGACGGAGCAGACTCCCAAGGAAGGCAGGAGGGGCCTGACTCAGGAGCTGGCACAGAGGGGAGCGTGAGCTGCTGAAGAGACCAGGGAACCGACGGAGCAGACTCCCAAGGAAGGCAGGAGGGGCCTGACTCAGGAGCTGGCGCAGAGGGGCGTGTGAGCTGCTGAAGAGACCAGGGAACCCATGGAGCAGACTCCCAAGGAAGGCAGGAGGGCTCCCACCCAGGAGCCAGATTTAGAGCGTTCCCGTCGTGGTCCTCGTCATTCCCTGGAGAAGCCATATACTCAGAGAGATGGCCTTTCCTTTCCTGAATTTAATGTCTTGTGCACGTGTCTAGTTTCATGTATGTTTTCTCCTCCTTATATGTAATATAGGGTTTTCTGGCTTTGATGCTTTTTATTTTTATCATGCACAAAGTTCGAGGATTCTGCATGTGCCCCTCCCGGAGGCGCGGCTTGCCATCTCTGCACTGAAGTCACACACCTGTGTGGCTGTGCGGTCCAGAGCCTCGGCCATCACCCCTCAAGCCTCTCAGAGCACCTTCAGTCCTTCTGAAGCCCCCCTTTCTTTGCCCTTTTGATTAAAAGAGAGTAGAAGTGCTTTTTTAAGCATTTCAAACATACAGAGAGTGATAAAATGAACCCAGGAATCCCACGCCTCCCAGCCCAGACTCACATGTGTCGTTACCATTGCACCCTATTTATCTCAGACCTGCTCCTCCTCTGCCTTCTCCTCATCTTCCCACCCGTCCTCCTTTTCCCCCTCCCTCTTGGCTTCTCTCTCTCCCCCTTTCACGCACCTTCCCTCCCTTCTTCTGCTCTTTCTCTCCTCTTCTTCTCCCCTCCTTTTCTCCTTCTCCTCCTCTCCCTCCTCTAACCTCCTTCCTCCCCAATTTCTTTCTCCTGAAATAAATTATTACGGAGATACAGCCCCTGTGCGCTTCTCCTCAAGCCCATGCCCCTTTTCAGAGGTAATCTTGTGCTATCCTTCCCACACATATTTTCATTTCACTGCACTTCCTGTGACTCAATAAATAACCTATAGTTTTGTTTTGTTTGAGGTATGATACCAGTTGTGTGAATGTTCTTTGAGAAAGAACCATGTTCTTGAGGAAAAACCTGTGTTTTTTAGATCCGTTCCACACCTATTGATAAATGTAGATCTTTTTTTTTTTTCTTTCTTTTTTTTTTTAGGTCAGGAAGATTAGCCCTGAGCTAACATCTGTTGCCAATCCTCCTCTTTTTACTGAGGAAGATTGGCCCTGGGCTAACATCCATGCGCATCTTCCTCTACTTTATATGTGGGATGCCTGCCACAGCATGGCTTGATGCACCTGCCATGCACATGTCCACGCCTGGGATCCCAACTTGTAAACCCTGGGCCGCTGAAGCGGAGCAGGGGAACTTAACCACTCTGCCACTGGGCTGGCCCAATAAATGTAGATCCTAAGAAGGATTTGTTTTCCGGTTTTGTTGTCCATTTTATCTAGTACCATTTTGTAACAACATTGTATTCCATTCTTGTTCACTCAAGTAGGTCACATCTCAGCCGTGTCAAGGGTGAAGTAAGTAGTGGTCTACTGCCCTTTCCTATCTAGTCATCTTTTTTTAAAAAGGTGTCGTTTATATTAGAAAACGTATTCCCACTTCCAGACAACCAATCCACTCATAATTTTTCAAATAATAACTCCATTATTTTTTTTTTAAAGGATCTCTCAGTGTAGCTTGGTTTTTTTTTTTTTTAATTTTATTTATTTATTTTTTCCCCCAAAACCCCAGTAGATAGTTGTGTCATAGTTGCACATCCTTCCAGTTGCTGTATGTGGGACGCGGCCTCAGCATGGCCGGAGAAGCAGTGCGTCGGTGCGCGCCCAGGATCTGAACCCTGGGCCGCCAGCAGCGGAGCGCGCGCACCCAACCGCCAAGCCACGGGGCCGGCCCAATAACTCCATTATTAATGAGAAGGGGCTGCCCAATTAATAACTTATGAATCAAGTGCTATTCTGCCTCCCCTCGTAGGTTTTTTGTTCCCTTTTAAATCATCCTGATCTCATCTTAGTGACAATCATAAAAATTACCAATAAATTAATCACAAAATCTGTCCTTAAAAATCGAAGTAAGCAGGCAGTTTCTGAAATGGTTAGGTTGTGACTGAAGAAATGCACAGCTGTAAAGAACAATGTTACCAAAATGACGTGGGCAGGGCAAGCCTTGCGAACTTTAGAACAAAATGCTTTTGTGAGTTCTAGGACTGTTTTGATTTACATGTCATGCTTTTACTATTAGCAAAATCAAGTATCTTTGGTTGTTTCCCTGTATTGAAACAATATACACCTTTAGTAAATAGCATGAGTTACATATTTCTCTGTAGATAAAAATCTTAAAAATAAGAGATTTTCAAATTTTAAGAAAGTTCTACTAAAAATTACTTGGCTAAGAGTCTAATGAAGCTCAGAAATATTTACTTTGATCTCTTGGGTAAATGGCTAATTAAACAGTCACATGTAAATGATGTTTACCTGTGGGTCCCCTTGCTGTCAGCTAGAGTCAATCCTGTCTCTTGAGTAAATACATCATTAAAGCCGCTGAAACTCGGATTATGTCCCCTTGAGACCAGATAAGATCCACAGCACCCGCATACCCTATTAGGCAATTACATAATTGAGCTGCAGGCTTTTAAATCAGAAAAATTTATAATTACTTTTATGTGGAAAAAAAAATGAGTTGGGTGCTTCATTAAAACACAAAGTGCCTTAATACTCCTTCTCTCCTAAGTGATGTCTGTTTCCACCCAGGAGAACTTCTCCAGGGAAAGCAGAGTGGCTTACTGGTGGCACTCATAGAGTGCCCCCACCACACATACCAGAAAGACACATGACTAGTCACAGAAATCCCTTCATCTCTCCCTAAGGATCGACTGTTCTCTTGATCTTCTCTCTTGAATACTCATTTGCTGGCTCATATGAATACTTTCCGCTTTCTTTTAATTGCTGCACAGATAAAAGAGTTTATTTCTTTTAAACACTGTAGACAGCAGCGTTATTGAAAAAAGCCCCTACAGAAGAGTGTGACGATAGTTCGGCCGTTCACAGTAATGAATCATCTTGCAGCTTGCCATCTATTCTGAATGACAGTAGTGGAATAAAGGAAGCTGAACCCACTCTATGGCTCAACAGTGTTCTTACAAGGGAACAAGGTAACTGTTGTTAAAGGGTCTGTCCACAGCAAAAACGCATTCAGAGTCAACACAAACACCCTTTCTCAAGGTGTACCTATAAAATAAAGCAGACTCAAGAACACTTCTAATTTTAATATGTATAATATGTTATTTGTTTTATACCACCTTCCAATAAATATATGCTTTCATTTAGTCTAACAGGAATAGGAAACCTAATTGTAGATCTGCTGTCCTGCTGAATTTCCAATAAAATAAGTTTTTTTTTTTTTTTTTTTTTTTTTTTTTTTTTTTTTTTTTGTGAGGAGATCAGCCCTGAGCTAACATCCGCCAATCCTCCTCCTTTTTTGCTGAGGAAGATGGCCCTGGGCTAACATCGGTGCCCATCTTCCTCCACTTTACATGGGACGCCGCCACAGCATGGCTCACCGAGCAGTACTTCGGTGCGCGCCCGGGATCCGAACCAGCGAACCCCGGGCCGCCGCAGCGGAGCGCGCGCACTTAACCGCTTGCGCCACCGGGCCGGCCCCTAAAATAAGTTTTTATAAATTGAAATCTTAACAGAACTAACAGCACTTGGCAGTAGATAATTATTATCATCCCACAAAGATGAAGATGATTCTATGAAAATGAGTCCATCAAGTACTTCACATAGAGTACTGTGAAGTTTTTGATATCACTTAATAGAATTTACTCATAATTGGTAAACATTCTTTTTAATTATAATAGAACCTTTTATAAGTTTAAACAGATGATTAAGAATCAGTTTATGCCCCCCAAAACTTAATAACCAATTTTTAGTATCCAGAAATTGTGATTATTATTTTTTTTTAAAGATTTTATTTATTTATTTTCTTCCCCCCAAAGCCCCAGTAGATAGTTGTCTGTCATAGCTGTACATCCTTCTAGTTGCTGTATGTGGGACGCGGCCTCAGCATGGCCGGAGAAGCGATGCATCGGTGCTGCGCCCAGAATCCGAACCCCGGGCCGCCAGCAGCGGAGCGTGCGCACTTAACCGCTAAGCCCTGGGGCCGGCCCGAAAATTGTGATTATTTTAACGTTATTGTTAAGACATGCCAATAAACCGCTATAATGTATTCCCAGGAGAGCTATGAGTTGCTCAGGATATATTCAGAAGCTGATACACATGCACAGGATTTGAGGCTCGCTTGTTTTAAGCCCCAGTCAAATTTGATAGATGTCAGGCTAAATCATTTTGCATGAAAGCAACATAGAGATACCTTAGTTTTAGAATAGGTTTCTTTTTAGGAACAGTACTATTCCAGACAAGAAATAAACTAAGCAAAGAAAGGAGGTGGGGAAGCAGTGAAAATAAAAGGAATGGCAGTTAAGAAAAAAAAAAAGCAAAGGCCTATTCCGTAAATATAACCTTGAAATACACTTTTATTATCGTGTGTTTGATTTTTAGACGTTTCAAGTGGCTGCGGAGACGAGAGCAAGGAAGAGAGCGTGGCAGCAAAGATTCCAATCACAGGTAAAGTTATGGTTGCCTCAGAGTTTCAAACACAGGATTCAACCTTGTTTTATAATCAGAACATTCTAGGTTAGTGGTGTGTGGACTCTGCTAAGAGCAAGTATATTCAACTACTACGTGCTGGAGGGGACGATGAATTGTAAGAGCATGACGTGTGCGTTTACATTAGCATAAACTGAGGTGGAAAATAACCATGCCTATTGAATTCTTCATGATCATGCTACACAGTTACACGTGTGAGCACCCCATCACATAGCCTTTCAGCACCTGCGTCTGTGTGACAAGGTCAGTCTCCGTGGGGAACACCAGTCATTGTGTGGCCAACTACAGCTGTTTCTGATTTTACTCTTTTCTTTCCTGTGATAATTGAATGTGTCTCATTAAAATAAGAGCAGGAAAAAAAAATGCCAGACAAGAAGCTTGCTTGTGCCTCAGTTACAAAGCCCATGTGATAATTTAAAAATTTTAGCAGTAACGTTTCATCAAGACCTATTAAGATTTCTGCACATGTATTACGCTTGTTTAGCTGGAATCTGAATATCATTACGTTTTTAGTTTTAGAATATCAACAGCAGCAATGAGTATTCTGAACAGAGTTCTATTTGTCATACGTCTAAATTTACTAGGATCTTATTTTGTAAAGTGGTACACTACTTCATTATAAATTCAAAGGTCTGACTTTAAATATTTATACAAGTAACCACACCACTGCACTGCGGTACTGAGGCACGCTTCTGCATATGTGGTCGTTTTGTTGTTTATAAGCAGAAAAGAATGGCTTTCTTTTATGACAATACGATTCATAGCCTGATGATTAATTTTTTAAACTCATGTTTCTGTGATGAACTCTGGTTTTGAAAAAAGAGTTTATAGTAGAGCAATTATTGTATATATTCTGCATCAGATAATATTTCATTCTGAAATACAGAGGTTTTCTTTTCTTTTAAACATTTTCCCAGTGATGTGTTTATTGCATTTTTATTCTTCATTTTGAGAAAACTCTGGTAGCGTTCCCTCTTTATTTTTTTGTTAGTAGAAGTGTAGATGATCCCAAATTGCAGATAATCAAGAAGTCATTTGGAAACTTTTCTCTTGCATTTACCTTTGAATGCAGAAGTATCTAATGACCTCTGAATTTATTTCAGTTAAAATTATAAAGACTTATTGGAGAGAAACCAGGAAGTGATCTCGTTGCCCATTCTTGCTTCTCTTTTCGGTATTCTTTCCAGTCATTCCCTGCTGTGAGCAGATGACTGTCCTCAAAATTAGTGCAAACGTTATTTTCTCATAGACTTTCTTTATAAGAGAAGAGATAGTTAAGTACTGGAGTTTCAAATCTTTCTTTTTTTCTTGCAGAAAGAGGTGTGATGTGCCTAGAAATAATAAGGGCTATTTACCATTAAGATTTTTAAAGAAATTTTAATTCCAACAACCTGCCATCAGTCAATTAATAGTTGGCAGTTTTAAAAAAATGCTTTGTGGGGCCAGCCCGGTGGCGTAGTGGTTAAGTTTGCACGCTCTGCTTTGGCGGCCCGGGGTTCATGGGGTCAGATCCTGGGCGCAGACCTACACCCTGCTCATCAAGCCATGCTATGGAGGCATCCTACATACAAAATAGAGGAAGATTGAGAAAGATGTTAGCTCAGAGACAATCTTCCTCAAACAAAAAGAGGAAGATTGGCAACAGATGTTAGCTCAGGGCCAATCTTCCTCACCAAAAAAAAAAAAAAAAGAAAGAAAGAAAGAAAAAAATGCTTTGTGCCTGTTGCATGCCAAAGTTTTAGACATATAAAATAACTTGGGAGATATAAAAATAAACTTTCAAAGCCGTTTACTTTGAGCATTTCCATTCTGTCCTCGCCACCATACTCTCTTTCTTCTTTGCTCCCCACCCACTGGACTTCCCATGAAATTAATGTTTGAGGGCCTCATGTGCCTTGACTCTTTAATGCTGTTGTCATGTCTGTCATTGAAACTACTTTGATCTCTAAGTTCTTTTTTCCCCAGTTTTTTAAATTGAGATATAATTGACATATAACATTGTATTAGTTTAATCTCAAGTTCTTGACCATTATCTCTTTATTAAATCTTTGTGTCTTTGGCATAATTATTGGAGATTTGGCCTTGGTAGAGTAAAGCAGGTATATAGTTTGATTTAAGATAGAGTCTGGGGCCAGCCCAGTGGCGCAAGTGGTTAAGTACGCGCGCTCCACTGTGGCAGTCCAGGGTTCTCAGGTTCAGATACCGGGAGTGTACCGACGCACTGCTTGTCAAGCCATGCTGTGGCAGCATCCCATATAAAGTAGAGGAAGATGGGCACGGATGTTAGCTCAGGGCCAATCTTCCTCAGCAAAAAAAAGAGAAGGATTGGCATGGGATGTTAGCTCAGGGCTGAGCTTCCTCACAAAGAAAAAGAAAAAAAGATAGACTCTGCCTCCCCCTTTATAATAGTTTTATTGAGACTTTCCTGTTTTATGGGCTGCATTCCTTCTAGAATATTCCAAAGAAAAGGAATATTCCAGAGGCTGTTCTCAGGGTTGAGGGGATTTGCAATTGAGCCTGGGCTTTGGCATCAGCCGTCAGTGTCAGCATTTTACTCCCTGCTCTATTTCTCCACCTCTCTGAGCCTCTGTACTGGGAAAGCAAACATACCACCTGGCAAGATGGTCTTAAAGTTTACATGAGATCGTGTGTGTGCAAGTGCCAGGCGTGTACTACACACTCAATACATGTAAGCTGCGATTTATAATAATAATATTCATGTGAATGTTAGTAGTAGTATTGATCTTCTGCACTGGCCCCACAGTCCCCAGTTTTTCAAACCAATGCCATCTAGTTAAAAGGAATCTCACAAAGCAAACTCAAAGAGGAAAAGAAGCAGGGGGCTGGGGGTACAGTGCCACAGAAAGCATAATCCTGAGACGAGTCTTGGAAAGGCATCTGTTTATTACAGTAACATTGGTTTATAACATTGTAAAAATTTCAGGTGTACATCATTGTACTTCTACTTCTGCATGGACTACATCATGTTCACCACCAAAATACTAATTACAACCCATCACCACACACATGTACCGAATTATCCCTTTCACCCTCCTCCCTCCCCCCTTCCCCTCTGGTAACCACCAATCCAATCTCTGTCCCTATGTGTTTGTTTATTGTTGTTATTATCTACTACTTAATGAAGGAAATCATACGGTATTTGACCTTCTCCCTCTGACTTATTTCACTTTGCATTATACCCTCAATGTCCATCCATGTTGTCACAAATGCCTGGATTTCATCCTTTCTTATGGCTGAGTAGTATTCCATTGTGTATATATACCACATCTTCTTTATCCATTCGTCCCTTGATGGGCACTTAGGTTTCTTCCAAGTCTTGGCTATTGTGAATAACGCTGCAATGAGCACAGGGGTGCATGTACCTTTGCAAATTGGTGTTTTCAAGTTCTTTGGATAAATACCCAACAGTGGAATAGCTGGATCATATGGTAGTTCTATCCTTGATTTTTTGAGGAATCTCCATACTGTTTTCCATAGTGGCTGCACCAGTTTGCACTCCCACCAGCAGTGTATGAGAGTTTGGAAAGGCATCTGAACACCACCTCCTGAATTGCGGTAGCCACTTGGGACCAAGACTCGCCCAAGCCCTGTGCTGCCATAATTCCTCCTAGACAGTGCTTCCCAGTGGTACCGCTAAATTAGTTTCTGCAAGAAATTTCCACTTAAGAACTCAATTGATGATTTGAATCCAGAAGGATATTTACCCTATCAAAAAGGAATCTTGAGGAGAGTTGCATGATATTTTTGGAACTTCTAATTAGTCCCATGAAGAAACCCTTAGAGAAGAATCACAGCAACCTGGTGCAGTGGCTCCTGGGGATCTCACTGGTCAAGGCCCAGCATCTCTGCCTGTGAGTGACTATATGCCATAACTCTTACAGGCTCACAGGTGAGGGCGTTGCAGGGCACATGGTTCCCAGGCGACAGTCCTCCCCTGCTGTGCCGCCTCACGGTGTGGACGGGCGGATGCAGCGTTTCCCCAAGCATGTTCTGTGCAGGCTCCACCCCGAAAATGCTTCAGGGAATACACATCCTCTGACCAAATCCCGCATAATCGCTCTCTCCCTCTGCAACATGCATAGTGCACGGGAGCACGTTGAAAACTTTTAGACTTTCAGTAAATGAACCATTTAAATGTGTGAACTTAAAGTTTCAAATAATTATCTTCTATTTGAAAATGGAATCCTTCCTATGAACAGCCAACAGAATTAATATTCTGTGGAACATGTTTTGGGAAATATACACAGATATACACAGAATGTTTTTTAAAACCTTGAGTCTAATGAGGGCACCAGTATTCTTAATACACTAAAATTATCGTCAACATTTTCCCGTGAGTCCTTTTTGTGGGAATCTCCCTTGTGGATGAGATTGCTTTATAATGAAGCTTTGGCTACTTTAGTGTAACTAAACCCAGTTGATGTTATGATTGAAAGTTACTTGTTAAAGCTGCTTCCTGAATTGATGTATTGACGACCAGCATGTTCCAGTAGTGAGTTTGGACAGTCCAGAAGTGCTCTTCTTTAGTGTGGGTCCTTCTGCGTGACTATTTGCTTTACAGCCGTCTCAGAGGAGATGTAGTAGAGAAAGACACCGAAGTGAACCCAGGCAGGCACCAGGAGTTTGGGCAGAATGGAGGGGAAGCTCTGAAGTTAGACCACTTTCAGAATGATGAGGGCCCTGGGGAAGTTTAACCTGAGAAGGGTACAAAAGCTATCTTTTTTATTTTATTTTATTTTATTTATTTATTTCCCCCCAAAGCCCCAGCAGATAGTTGTAGGTCATAGCTGTACATCCTTCCAGTTGCTGTATGTGGGACGCGGCCCCAGCATGGCCGGAGAAGCGGTGCGTCGGTGCGCTCCCGGGATTGAACCCGGGCCGCCAGCAGCGGAGCGCGCGCACCCAACCGCCAAGCCATGGGGCCGGCCCTACAAAAGCTATCTTTAAATATTTGCGAGGCCTCCACGTACAAGACAGAACATTGATCAAGCATAGTTTTAGAGTCTAACTCAGGGGGCTCTGTGTGTGAGTGGTACAGGGAAGGAATTCACAGCTCAGTAATGGAACAACTTTCTAGCTCTTCTTTGAGGCAAAACCAAGCTGAGTGTCTTCCAGGTATAAGATTCTGTGCTGGGTGCTTGAACCATGGCAGGAACCTACTCTCTAGAGGGACACTGTGGAAGGAATTCTTGTTTCTGGAACTGACATTCCTTCTAATGCTAAGAGACTGTGATTCTCATTCCATATGAAAGAAATCAAATGTGCCAATATTCTCATTTCTTTATTTCCCTTTCTTATTTGCTTATTACTTCCAAACATAGGTCTCCTTGGCAGAGGGGCTCATCCTTAAAGAGTTTGCTGTCACTCTGAAGGCATCTGCTTTGTTAATCATTTGCAGAGTGTTGGTTTCATAACTTGAGCTCCTGCAATCTGTGCTAAGATTTACATAGAAACCCTCCCGTACACAGACCCACACACACACAACCAGAATAAGTATTCCCACAGCCTGTATGATCTGTTGTTGTTAACACAATCTACCCCTTTTATTAGTCTGGTTGTTCACACTGAAGAATTAAGGTAGAAATGAAAGAATAATTTTGATATCTATGAATGTGTGGTTTTCTCCCTATAATAGATAGTATATCATTTGCATGTATATTACACCTTTACTTTGGCTAAGTCCTGGGAATAAGACTGGGTCCTTGCCCCTCCTAAGTCTTCATCATCTCTGATCCTCACAACAGCCCTGTGGGGTAAACATTAGGGACCCATTCTACAGTCAGTCCAACAGAAACTTAGGAAGGTTGAGTCCTGCTCAAGGCCATATAGCTAGTGTGTTGGATCTTGAATCGAACTCAAACTTCAGGATTTAATCCCTGAACTCCTTCTGTTCCACCAGCCTGCTGCTTTCGTTTTACAAGAGAGGCGACTGCATCAAGGTGTCTGGATTAATTAAACATCAGTGTATATCATCACAAAAGATGAGCTCCACAAGATGCTTTGCGAGTGACGATGAGCGAAGCTATACCTTTCCTTTCTCTTGTGTTAGGCCTAGAGAGGTGGGCGCTTGCAAGGATTTCCGAGTATGGATTTTGCCAAGAGGTGTGTGTGCCCTTTATAAAGCGGGGCGAGCCTGAGTGCACGTGCAGGACTAGAATACTCAGGTCAGTGCTTCCCTGGAACACTTAGACCAGGATTAAAGCCATGCTTATCCAGATTATGAGAGAAAATCTCATCTGAACTACTTATACCCCCAAGTGAAATTTCCCACGTTGGCAATTTTGTTTGTATTCATACTGAATTTACCTCTGAGAGTGAAGTGAGTTTTAGTTTTAGCAAGTGACACAGGTTATGCTAAATGTCATAGAAACCCGTCACCTGACACGGTATCTGGCACACAACACAGTGGGCACTCAGTTTGTCAAACGAATGAGTAAAAACGAGTTGGAATCCAAAGATTAAGGAGTTTCCTTAAATGCTTGTTGATTCAGGCCAGAACGCTGTCTCTTTCACTCAGTCACTCTACCAATACTTTCCCCACCCCACGTGCCCATCCTGGCAAACTCATCTCCTTAAGCTCCATGTGAAAAGGGCTCTCAGCTTTTATCTCAAGAGGATTAAGCCTCTAAGAATGTCTATTCAGCCTCTCATTCTTTTGACTCCAATTCTCTTGGTCAAGCTGTGTTGAAAGTGGTTGCCTGACAGTGCCATTTCTCACTGATATTCTTTGGCAAGCTGAAATATTCAATGTCATACTAAGGTATGTCCGTTTAGAAGCTGTGAGGGAGGTCAGCCACTTGGGGTTCTGGGCAGTGCTTCTCAAAACGTTATTGCTTGAGTTTTACATCAAATTGGAAAAGGCTGGGAACATACAATAGCCAGGTTGTCATTGGTGACTGGATTTACCCTGGGAGAGAAGACTGTGGTGACAACGTTGGACTGCCGGAGTACAGTGGCGTAACACTCCACTAAGGAGACTTTACTAAGAATGTGTCTCACCTGTCCTGTCCCAGAAATGCACGAGAATCAGGCAAGACGTGTTACCTGCCAAGCCTGGGAGCCCCAACTCGTGCAAAACCAGGGGAACCATCTCATGCTGCTGGATTGTCCATTGCAGTCCCTGTGGCCCTGTCTCTGTGGTAGATGTCAGGCTGCTGGGGCTTCCCCTTTGCTGCTACAGCAAAGCGTCTTCACTCATGACATTGCAGGGCGGTGGTGTTTGTTTAACATGGTCAGTAAAGAATGAAAGGCACCTTTCTGAAGAGTGTTTTCGATTGGTTGCTCCTGCATTCAAGGAAATTAATTCATAAATGCCTAGAGAAATTCTCCTTGGTCGTTGACAGTAGAATCCTGGGTGGATACCTATGCCCCAGCCACACCCTTGACCAGTTACATCGGAACCTCTAGGGGTGGGGCTCAGGCATCAGTCTTTTATAACACCCCCAGGTGACTCCCCAGGTTTGAGAACCATGGAGCAGGGGGTCTCAAAGCTGAAAGAGCCTTTGTAGGTCATGTTGTGAAACACCTTCATTTTATACAAGAGATTCAAGTGGGGAGAGAAGAGGTTGGGCTTCGGATATTTTAATAAAATCGAGGATCAGGAAGTGTATTATTTTCCTAGGGCTGTTGTAACAAAGTACCACAAACTTAAAACAACAGAAATGTATTCTCTCCCAGTTCTGGATGCCAGAAGTCTAAACCAAAGGCCAGCAGTGCCGTGCTCTTGAAGGCTCTAGGGGAGAAGCCTTCCTTGCCTGTTCCAGCTTCTGGTGGCTCTCAGTTTGTGACAGCTTGACTTCACTCTCTGCCTCCATCAGCACATCACCTTCTTTTCTGTCTCTGTGTCCACTCTTCCTGTCAGGATGCGTGTCATTGGATTTAGGGCCCACCACAAATCTAGGATGATTTCATCTTGAGATCCTTAACTAATTACATCTGCAAAGAACCTATTTCCAAATAAGGTCACATTCTGAGGTTCTGGGTGGACATGAATTTTAGGGGAGACATCATTCAACCCACTGTAGGGGGTGAAGAGAGATTTCTTCATATTTTACATTTCTAACATCTAGTTCATCTTATACATTGATTATTCCTGACCCTACTATAATGCTAATGATAATATTATTGTCTTTATTTCTGATTCTTCTCATTATATAAATCATTGAATGCAAATTGCTAAAAATACTGTTTTTAAAAATATTTAATTATGCCAATAAAATATAGCTTCCTGATCAAGATTACTCAATCTTTGAAAAGTTCAAGATTGCATGACTTGGAGAGTTAAAAATTCCCCTCCCATGGCTGAACAATGTTAAGTGGCAGGCACTATGGTTATAAATTTACATATGAAGTAATACCAGCGGGACTGTTCAGTTCAGTTTTGGAACATTCGTTAAAGTTCAGTTACAAGCCTGACATTTATTTTCAAGTGTAATTGTTGAATTACTCCGTAGAAATTAAGAATGTGATGTAAATTTTTTTTTTTTAACTGAGGAAGATTCACCCTGAGCTAACATCTGTTGCCAATCTTCCTCTTGTTTTTGCTTGAGGAAGGCTAGCCCTAGGCTAACATCTGTGCCAGTCTTCCTCTATTTTGTATGTGGGTCGCTGCCACAGCATGGCTGACAAGTTGTATAGGTTGGTACCCAGGATCCGAGCCTGCGAACCCAGGCTGCCGAAGCGGAGCATGCCGAACTTAACCACTATGCCATAGGGCTGGCCCCTAAATATTTATTTTCTGAAGCAGCTTCAGGCAACTCATGTGAAGTAGGAGTTTCTCTTCTCTGTACATCAGCAGTCTCTGAGAGCACAGAGAAACCTTGGCAATAGATTTACAGGCCCACGACACTGGGGGAGTGGAGTTTATTGCAGAAAGTCTGGACATGAAAAGTGATTCTGGTCATGGATCCAACCTATGTATTTCAGGTTCACATTGACTTATGGCCTTTGAAAAAAATCCTAAATATAGATGAGTTTTCTGTATTTTCAGAATTGTGAAGGCACCCATATCCTAATATTTTCTTGTTTTCATTTGAGCAGATTACTAGACAAATGACTTCTGGATTTTCAGTGATAATATTTATCTTTAGAATTAATTTTAGAAATATATGTCACAATTTTTATTTTATTTTACAAAAATGACTATGTTTGCTGCATCAGCAACACATCTAGTAAAATGTGTGGAAAAAAATTTGCATGGGTGTAGAAATATGTGAAAAGTAACAGCACTGGGAAAACTCAGTGGACAGAAAATACTTTTCAAATTTAATTTTTAAATTTCTACATACTTCCTATAGGAATAGTAATTCCACTTCCTTACTCAAAGATGCCCAGTTCTTTGTTGGTTCAAGGTTGTTTTTCTATTTGTAGTGATGGTATTGTTTGCATCTCCCTTTGTTACTCCTTTTCCGGGCCCAACTTTTCTTTCTTTCATTAGGGATTTCTGCGCAAGCCAGAGGCAGATTCTCTGCCTGGAGACACCCCTAGAGGCTGGTGAACCCTGCCTCTCTCTGGTTCTTGTAATGAGTTGTTAAAAGCACTTGTTCATCAGATATTTTCTTTTTCTTTTTATTTCTAGATTTAGAAGTATTTTAGCAGGTGTACATTTGCATATAAAAGAGAATAAAAGATAAGAAGTTGAGGCTTTTTCTTTCTTCCCTCCTCAACATCATCTCTCTCCTATCTCCCTTTATTCAGCATGTTTTCGCTTTCCTTCTCTGGCTGTTTCCATTTTCTAGACACGAAATGCATATCAAAAAAAAAAAAACAATCTCAGTGATTCTTCACCACTTTGTAGGAAGATAGATCATTGGGTTTGGCTGGCTTATGTAACAAAGTAGGGAAAAACATATTTATCTCTTTGTGTCATCAGTCTGGAATTAATAGCCAAGGATGGATTTTAACCCCCTGGACTCCTTTATTTTATGTTTTAAATTGCAATATTTTCTACTTTTTAAATTAAATCTTGACACAGATTTGAGTGTATAATAGATGCTTGACTGAGAGATCCAGAACTGAAAGCTTGAGCATGCAGATATATTTGTTTCTGTGTGTACCAGAACATTGTAATTGACAATAATTGTATTCTTTAGAAATATTTGTTTTATCTAATTATACGCACTTCTCAATAATTTTCTGAGAGTTTGACATGACTAATGAGCGGAAACGTTTCTCTGGAGTTCTCAGTCACAGGCTGGAAAGTAAAGCCTTAAGGGGCTACCTAGTCCTCGAATTTGCAGACTTAGGGTTTACTTGCAGTTGAGAAGACTCAAGTCTTTTCTCCTTGGAACTGGAGGAACTCGGCCCCCACTTGTCTATAGCAGGCTGATTTGAACTCTAGACTTGTTACTTTTGCTCTTTTGTTTGTTCATTCATTTCGTAACTATAAATCTGCAGGGCAATACAGTGCAGCTTTGAACTGCTTGATTCTTCACTATCCTTCTTCCTTCTAGGAGAGCCTGGGCCTGAGTTACCAGAAACTTCACGCCCGTAGCTTTGCCTACTTGACTTATGAAGTTGGCGTCCTGGCCAAGACCTCTAGGCTTTTCCAGGAGGAGGTCTGAATTGTTCGAGTGCCCCTAGCAAGACGTAGACTCTTGCCTCCAGAGAGTCTGAAGCCTGGTCTATTTGATACAAGCAGCTACTTAAAAACCTCCACACAGCTCTTGCAGCCTGCCTTGATAGTGTGTTCCCGGGTCTCTCAGCTCTGTCAACTACGGAAGCTTTTGCTAACATCTAGCTTATATCCCTTGGCTGAAGTTTTTCTCTGAGTGTTCTTGTGCCACTTTTAGGGAACACAGAAAAAATTGCTCACCACCATCTAGTTTCGAGGTTTCCAGTGTGTTCTGTTTGGCCTGTGCAGTGTTGTATTTTTTTTTTTAAGAAAGGCAGGAGTCTGGCAAGACTAGGCCCACTTTCCCACCTGGCAGCAGTTGGCTGTAGCCGGAGAACAGCTGTCCCCCCTGGCCAGGCATGTGCTCTCCAGCTGGCCAGACTCACTTCTCTGTGCTACCTGCTTGGCCCCAGAGCATCTGCATTTATAATCCTGCCCTGTCCAATCTATGCAATTTCTGTTCTTAAACCCTCTTCCCTTGTTTCTACGCAGGCTATGTAGCCTTTATCCTCTCATTGTTATTTTTTAACCAAACCTTAATTTTGTTTTTCCTTTTTGGGTTGTTTCCCAGTCCTTCAAATGTTTTGTGCAGCTCTTCTGACTAAAACAGGGGTGACTGAGGGTGTGATACATGCCATGGGAGAATGACCACAGCTCTGAGCATCTGCTGCCCGACACAGACCTCCTGTTAGACAGCAGCACCTGCCGCCTGCTCCAACCCCTCTGGCTGGTTTGGTGTCTTGGTCCTGCCTCAGTTAGTGTTTCTTCCTCCAAGTGAATACACTTAATCCTTTCACCTTTTAAACTTCACTTTGCCCTTAAACCACACGAGGAAGCATGCATCGGGGATGGAAGCAGGCCATGTGCCCAGCAGTCCTCAGCTTGATTTTGCCAACCCTCTATTACTTAGGTCAGGGCGGCTATGTCCCAGATAAAAATTGTCCGGGTGAGCTTCACTGACTTTCCGCTTAGAGAAGGGCTACAGAAGGTTTAAAGATCAAATACCAGTAAGGAGCTATGGCTGGGAAGCGGGGTGGGCTCTGGGAGAACGAGACTGGAGAGACAAGCTACATCCCTCCAAAACTGTGTACGGTTGAAAGCAGACTCAGGGCAGCCTTGAAGGGAAAGGCCAGTTACAGAGTCCAAGTCCTTCAAGAAGCAAGGGAAGGGTAGATCCTACAATTCCTCACCCACAAGAAAAGAAACTTTGTAACTACGTATGGTGACTGATGTTAACTAACTGTGGTGATCATTTCACAATATGTACAAATATTGGATCAGTATGTTGTATACCTGAAACTAATATAATGCTGTATGTCGATTATACTTCAATTAAAAAAAAAGAATAAGAGGAAGGAAGAGAAGGAAACCAGAATGGAAAGTGTGTGGAACATGGAAATGGCCTTTCTTTTCCAGAGTGGTAAAATGGTCCCTTGCTGCTAATGTGAATTCACTTCACATTCCTCCTTTGCTAGACTCAGACCAGTGATAATATCCATACTGTCCTATATTTGGACAGAATACTTAATCCTCCCAAATGTGAAATTAACTCACAACTACTAGCTTTATATTTTTCACGAAAATCTTGTCCTAAAAATAAAAGGCACGTGTTTTCTGAGGAGCAGGAGAGCCAGCTCACTGGAGTCAGATGATTTACCTCACAACAATAGATGAGAGGAAAGCCTAACTCCAGCTTCCAGCTGCCAGGAGCCTTTGTTTACCAAGAAGCTACTCTTTTTTTCTTTTCCTATTCTTTTTTTTTTTTAACTTTTATCTTTGCTCTCTTTTCCTTGACCAAGTCAGTATAATTGAGTGCAGAAATAGCATATGGTCATTATGATCTGGACTTGTATCCTAAAAGCTGAAAAACTTTTTGGTTGATCTTTATAGAATAAAAACAAAACAGAACATTTTTACCTCTTTTACAGTGATTCCTTACCTTTTTAGAATTCTTTGATTTTATTGATACTTCTCCTCTCCCAAAAGTACCTTACCACAAATCTGAAGTAATATAGGTAGTAGGACTGACAGGAGAGTGTTATGATGCTGTCCTAGGACAGTGGGACTAATCTACAGCAAGAAACACTTTCTGTCCTAGGCCAGTACCCAACACATATACACAAGTTATGCAAAACAGTACTTTCCCCTTCTGCATGCATGACATCTGGTGTTTTCTTTATTAAATTTGTCAAAATACTAGTTCAGGTTTGCCCAACTAATATCACAATCCAGCAATGTTAAAAAGTGTTGCCTTAGGATTTATTATTTTCAGAGTTGAGTCCCTGATCTGTACATATTTTAACTATATAGCATTTAATATTTCAAAATATGATGCTCATTTTAAGTACTTATTTTTATCTTGATTGATTCTCAGTAGGGCAAGATAAGTTACATTTTTATTCGTCAGTGTGACAGTAGTTTTAATCCAGTAATAAGGGGCTCATGGTTAAGTTGTTAAATTGAACCAGCAAAAGCAGGAAAGCAGTGATTGCCAGCCTCCGGTGCTGACAGCAGGAGTCCTTTTGTTTGTGGCCACGTTGGAGATGTGGACGTGGATGCTGTTTTGTTATGTCTGTGCTAAAACTCTATTTCTCCAGCCTCTCTTTCATCCAGGCATCCTTGAGACTTGAGGTAATGGGAAAGTTGTGTCTCTCAGGTTCTTTACGTGATCATTATTTATTGTTTTTCCCAACAGTCTTCCCCACTTTAACTTACAGCAGACACTGTTAACAGTCCTGCAGGGTAAGGGTGTCCTGTGGGTGCCCAGGCTGCTGCTGACCCCTCTGGGGCACCTGGCTTTGCTCCCTGCAGATGCTCTTCTCTGTCCCTACCATGAGCCTGGTTAGATTTTCTCAGCGGGGGGTCTCCCAGCTCATCCTGCTGCCGCCTCCCCTTCCTGACCTTCCCGCCCCTCACTCAGCCCAGAGACCCCACACTCAAATGTGCAAGCCTGAGGGCCAGGGCAGCGAGAGCTCCAGAGGACCAGCTGACCAACCAAGGCAGTCAGTTATGTGTCCTCTGATTCATTCCTGTAGCCGCTTCTGCAAGGCCTGGACTGGAGAGGAACCATTTTACTGTGAGTTGAACCTATCCACAGACCCACTCAAAATAATGACTAGAATTTGGCCACCTCAAATAAATTCATACAACTTGACTTCGAGTCTTGAAACCTGGGTTCAACTAAATTGTTTTTTGTTTGTTTGTTTTCAGAGTTTCTAAAAAGGGACAGTTCAAAAAACTAATTTGCATGCATTTGAAAAGTGTTAACGTCGTAGGAGGAATTCAAGAAACTTGTTTCTAGGTAGTAGAAAATTCAGTATTTCTGTGTATTTTTTTCACACCTAAAGCAGTTAATAACAATTTAGCAATATCATATATCCAATCAGTGTTCAGTCAGGAGCCAAGCAGATATCTTTTCAGTTGATGTTTTTTGATGAGTAGCCAAACTGTGCCATTGCATTGCATTTGCTTCATATGTCTCTTAAGTAGTAGCATCACCATATAATTTATTGTCTAAATTAGGAAACTTTTTTTTTTTTTTTTTTTTGTGAGGAGATCAGCCCTGAGCTAACATCCGCCAATCCTCCTCTTTTTTTGCTGAGGAAGACGGCCCTGGGCTAACATCGGTGCCCATCTTCCTCCACTTTACATGGGACGCCGCCACAGCATGGCTTACCAAGCAGTACTTCGGTGCGCGCCCGGGATCCGAACCAGCGAACCCCGGGCCGCCGCAGCGGAGCGCGCGCACTTAACCGCTTGCGCCACCGGGCCGGCCCCTAAATTAGGAAACTTTTGATTAACAAAAGACAACTCTATTAATTATTATGCTGGGACAACAGGCAGAAACCTGAATTGTCATGGACAAATTCTACTTTTTATTTTAATTGTGGTAAAAAATACATAACTTTAAATTTACCATCTTAACTGTTTTTAAGTGTGCAGCTCAGTAGTGTTAAGTATATTCACAGTGTTGTGCAACAGATCTCTAGAACTTTTTCATCTTGCAATACTGAAACACTATACCCACTAAACACTAATACTCCCTCCCCCTTCTTCCCAGCCCTTAATAACCACCTTTCCACTTTCTGTTTCTATGATTTTGACTGCTTTTGTTACTTCATATGAGTGGAATCATACAGTACTTGGCCTCTTGTGACTGGCTTATTTCGCTTAGTATAAGGTCCTCAGGGTTCATCCACACTGTAGTATGTGACAGGATTTCCTTCTTTTTAAAGGCTGCATAATATTCCATTGTATGTATATGCCACATTTTCTTTATCCATTCAACTATTGATGGACATTTGGGTTGCGTCCACCTCTTGGCCATTGTGGAAAATGCTGTGATGAACAAGGGTGTGCCAATAACTCTTTGAGATCCTGTTTTTAGTTCTTTTGGATATATACCCAGAGTGGATTGCTGGATCATATAGTAATTGTATTTTTAATTTGTTGAGGAAGCTCCATACTGTTTTCCCTAATAGCTACACCCACCAGCAGTGCACAAGAGTTCCGATTTGTCCACATCCTCCACAACGCTGATTTTCTGTTCTTTTGATAGTGGCCATCCTGATGGGTGTGAGGTGATATCTCATTGTGGTTTTGATTTACGTTTCCCTGGTGATTAGTGATTTTGAGCATCTTTTCATGTGCTTATTGACCATTTGTATATGGAGAAATGTCTATTCAAGCACTTTGCCCATTTTTAATTGGGTTATTTGATTTTTGTTATTGTTGTCGAGTGGTAGAAGTTCCTTATATATTCTGGATATTAACCCCTTTTCAAATATATGATTTCAGTTATTTTCTCCCATTGTGTAGGTTGCCTTTTCACTCTGTTGATTGTTTCCTTTGACATGCAAAAGTTAAGTTTGAGATAGTCCCGTGTGTCTATTTTTAATTTTGTTGACTGTGCTTTTGGTGTCATATCCAAGAAATCGTTGCCAAAACCAATGTCCTGAAGCTTTTCTCCTATGTTTTCTTCTGGGAATTTAATAGTTTTCAGTCTTATGTTTAAGTCTTTAACCCTTTTTGAGTTGATTTTGTGTATGGTATAAGGTAAGGGTCCAACTTCATTCTTTTGCATGTGGATATCCAGTTATCTGTGCCTTTTTTTAAATCTGTAGAAACAAAAGCCTACCAGTTGCTGAAGTGGTCTACCCTTCAGGATAATACAACTCAAACTGAAGACAGGTTCCAAAAGGCAGATGCTTCTGCATCACAACTGTCAGGTAAGTGAGCAGATTCAGCACTCACAGCCAGTGTCTAGGTGACCCAAGGCAGCAGCTAGTGCTGTGCTCAGGGAAGGGTGGTCATTCCTTGAAAGTTTCTGGAGTTTGCTTTGTAATAAGCTATCACTGGATCAGAATCAGCCAGTACTTTTTCAGTCCTTAACAAACAAGAGTTTGGAAGAGTCTTCCCTCCTGGATATGTGCCAGCCCTGGCATGGCGATGGTCCTTACAGGCCCTTGGATTATACCTGGCATGTCATGATAGTAACTTGTCGCTAAGTACCACAGGAGACACCCCAAATTCTTTCTTTTCCCACATCTTCCAGTTGCTTAATCATCAATGGGGAACATCATCCTGGGCTATTTTCCCTCACCAGAATGTTGGAAAACTTTGGGTTTTTTAAATGAAAAGACTGTAAATCCCAGTAAAGCTAAATTTTAAGCTTAAGTGTAGTTCCTTCAATCTAGGATTTTTGTTTTAATTGTAATTTTCTTTGTTTTCGTATACTTTATTGCATTTTTATTATTTTCATTGGTTTTTATTTTATTACACCTTTTTTTAGTATGTCACTTCAGCTCCATTTGTGAAAGTAAATGGATTCATACAGAAGGAAGTACACCTTAGTCACTTCCTTATCCTTACATAAACCACCATTCCATAATTTCACCCATCAGAATGAACAGTGATCTCTCAACATCACATAATTCCCAGGCCATATCCAGATTTCCCAATTGTCTCAAAGACGTCTATATCAGACAGGCATTTTTTCGAAGGACATATGGTGCATTAGACTTAGCTGTCTGTCTTCAGAGAGCTATTTCCTAGATAATATTAGTGTTAGAATTGGTTGCTGCAAAATTCTGTTATTTTGGTTGTTTTGAGGATTCAGTGAGCCACTGCAGGCGAAATGCCCAGCACAGGGCCTGTTAGAGAGCAGCCCTCAGCGACTGCTGGCCGCGGTGGTGCTGGGTGTTATGTGAACTCCGCAAATGTGAGACATTGTAGTTGGCTGAGGTATGAAGCAGGGCCTCTGCCCCAATGGAGGGCTTCATCACTTTGGAAAGATGTAGCACTCGTGAGCCCTTAACCGTTTGCTTTTCACCACTTTCTTCACATTTGAGTCACAGAATTAGAATCCAGAGAGATTTAGAAAGTATTTATCCAACCCCCTCATTTTACAAAAGGAGGCGACAAGAGAGTAGCACCTCCCTCGGAGCCTTACAGCCAGTTAGCAGACACACGTGGTTGGAAGTTGACTCCACAAATCTGTGTTTGGTAAGTTTATTTTATATGGATAGTTAATTGGACAAGTTCAAAGGATGAGTAAATTTGACATAAGTTGTAGTCCCTTGGATGTATATCAAAAATGTTGGGGGCTGGCCTCATGGCTTAGCGGTTAAGTGCGCGTGCTTCACTACTGGCGACCTGGTTCGCATCCCGGGCACACACCGACGCACAACTTCTCCAGCCATGCTGAGGCCGCATCACACATACAGCAACTAGAAGGATGCGCAACTATGACATACAACTATCTACTGGGGCTTTGGGGAAAAAAAAGGAGGAGGATTGGCAATAGATGTTAGCTCAGAGCTGGTTTTCCTCAGCAAAAAAGAGGAGGATTAGCATGGATGTTAGCTCAGGGCTCATCTTCCTCACAAAAAAAAAAAAAAAATGTTGGTACTATTAATATACTAATGATTAATGTATTTGTTTATTAATTTATTCATAAGTGAAGTGATACTTTATAGGTTGTATAATCAAGCACCCCTAGATTCAGTTCCCTCACTCCACACTC